>NW_025334667.1:0-366859 GCF_014858855.1 Bufo gargarizans | reverse complement strand
ACCAATGATTTTAATACTGGGGGGTGGGGGGGAGCACTGCGCCACCAATGATTTTAATACTGGGGAGAAGGCGCCCTGGGCCACCAATGATAATTAACATTTAATACAGGAGGCGGGTGCGGCACCTGAGGGGTTAACTGCCGCTGATCGCAGCTCCCCGCCAGCACCTGCCTCCTGGATTTGTATTAAACGTTTACTTTCATTGGTGGCACAGTGCGCCCACCCCTCTCTCCTCACCGGTGGCAGCAGTGGCGCAGGGGGGAGGGAGAGACTGCTTCCTTCTCCCCTGTGCTGCTGAGGAGAACATGGAGCGCGCTGAGAGCAGTGGGCTCTATGTTCTCTGATACTAGACTGCGCAATAGCGAAGCCTAGTATCGAAAAAAGGCAAATCCCGGTATCGAGGTCGATACCAGACAAAAGTATCAATTGGGTATCGAAAATTTGATCGATACCCGAAACAACCCTAATCCATGGCTTATCTACAGGAAAAACCAATGTCTGATCGCTGCAGGTCCAACACCTATGCAGTGATTTGCGGACCCCTGACCCACCTGGTGAGGTAGCAAGCGCATCCAGATAAGGCCTAACTTACATGACAGTGAATCAAGGATGTGTGCTGTCCGTGTTCTCCAGCACACATACCCATTGATTTTAAAGGGGTTATCCAACCCCTATAATGACCCCCCCTCACAGAGGTTGTACTTGCCCGGCACCTGTGTCGCTCCTGACCCCCACACAGCCGCTGCTGCATTTCCCCGTCGCGCAGATCAAAACATCCAGCGACGGGTGGCAGCCAATAGCAGGCCGCAACGCTAGGGAGGCTCGTCCCCATCACAGTCTGCTATTGGCTGGATGTATTGATCTGCGCGACAAGGAGATGCAGCGGCAGCCATGCGGGGATCAGGAGCGACTCTGGTGCCGGCGTGCGGGGTCAGTAGACCCTATATGAGGGGCCCAGGTATTGGGGGACGGGGGGGGTCATTATAGGGGGTAACCCCTTCATTGTGTTTGTTCACACCAGTGGAAAAACCACGGCAACATGCAGTCTGCTATCTGGACCAAACACGCCCTTTGGAGTCTATGGGTCCTTGAAAACCAGTGACACCCGTGTTCTGTCAGTGGTTTTCACGGACCATTGGTAGGAGATGCTCTACACGGATGACACAGAGGGGCAACAGGAGGACACATGGACCAACCACTGACCATCATTTCACGTATACACAGCGCCACCCACAGAAGAAATGAAGCATTGCACAGTTTCCATTTAAACCAGATGGCGGATAACACAGGAGTGGAACTAGCCCAATAGAGGAGTGCACCAAATTGGAGGGGTGGGGGGGGGAGGGGTATCCCTAAACTTCAAGGAAAGGTAGCATTGTCCATTTCCATCTGAATTAGTCTCCCATTGACTGCAATGATACAAATGACACCGTTAGTGACAGAACTCATGAAGACTAGTCTATATGGATGCATCAGTTGGTGTCACAGGAGAAAGAAAAAAAATATATATTTCTCCAAGATCCATGACGGGCATGACAGATATATGATCGCTCATATGATCACCAGCATTATTTATTTATGGGACCTGGATGTGACGTCATCGGCGCAGGCGCATTGAGGATGGAGCGGCCGAGCGAGCGTCCGCCTCTCAGTGCGCCTGCGCCGATTGAAGACAGGTACGGCGCAGGAGCCAGATTTTGAATGCAAACAGGGTCAGCAGAGAACAATCCCGTACGCCGGCCCTGTCAATCAACATGCGAAGGGGGCGTCATTATGATAGGAGGATGCGGCTGCTACCAGCAAGTAGCCGCCCTACTTGCTGGTAGCAAGGTAATTTACATATTATAAAAGTATGTTTTTAGCAAAATCTACTGAACCAAAATGATTAATCACATTATGTATGGATAAATCGCAGTGTAGGGATTATAAGTACACAAAAAAAAATATTATAAAAAAAAAAGTTTAGTGGGGTGACAGAAGCCCTTTAAAACCTTATAACGTCTGATGAACTGATGAGAACCCTTTAAGGCCTCTTTCACACTTGCGTTGTCCGGATCCGGCGTGTACTCCACTTGCCGGAATTACACGCCGGACCCGGAAAAACGCAAGTGTACTGAAAGCATTTGAAGACGGATCCGTCTTCAAAATGCTTTCAGTGTTACTATGGCACCCAGGACGCTATTAAAGTCCTGGTTGCCATAGTAGTAGTGGGGAGCGGGGGAGCGGTATACTTACAGTCCGTGCGGCTCCCGGGGCGCTCCAGAATGACGTCAGAGCGCCCCATGCGCATGGATCATGTGATCCATGCGATCACGTCATCCATGCGCCTGGGGCGCCCTGACGTCACTCTGGAGCGCCCCGGGAGCCGCACGGATGGTAAGTATGCTGCTCCCCGCTCCCCACTACAGTTTACCATGGCTGCCAGGACTTTAGCGTCCCGGCAGCCATGGTAACCATTGAGAAAAAGCTAAACGTCGCATCCGGTAATGCGCCGAAACGACGTTTAGCTTAAGGCCGGATCCGGATCAATGCCTTTCAATGGGCATTCATTCCGGATCCGGCCTTGCGGCAAGTGTTCCGGATTTTTGGCCGGAGCAAAAAGCGCAGCATGCTGCGCTATTTGCTGCGGCCAAAAAACGTTCCGTTCCGGAACGGAAGACATCCTGATGCATCCTGAAGGACGGACTGTCCATTCAGAATGCATTAGGATAATCCTGATCAGTATTCTTCCGGCATAGAGCCCCGACGACGGAACTCTATGCCGGAAGACTATAACGCAGGTGTGAAAGGGCCCTAAGGGTCCATTCACACGTCCGCAAATGGGTCCGCATCCGTTCCGCAATTTTGCGGAACGGGTGCGGACCCATTCATTTTCTATGGGGACGGAATGGATGCGGACAGCACACAGTGTGTTGTCCGCATCCGAATTTGCGGAGCGCGGCCCCGATCTTCGGGTCCGCAGCTCCGCAAAAGATAGAACATGTCCTATTCTTGTCCGCAGCTTGCGGACAAGAATAGGCATTTCTATAGGGGTGCACGGACGTGTGAATGGAGCCTAAGGCTACTTTCACACTTGTGGCAGAGGGATCCGGCAAAACGTATGCCAACTGATTGCATTTTAAGAATGGATCCGTCTGTCTGTTTGTCATACGGACAAACGGATCCATTTAGATTTTTTTTCACATTTTTACCAGTCTGTGCATGCCGGAAGGACGGATCCGGCACTAATACATTCCTAAAAAATGCCGGATCCGGCATTCAGGCAAGTCTTCCGTTTTTTTGGCTGGAGATAAAACCGTAGCATGCTGCGGTTTTATCTTTTGACTGGTCAAAAAGACTGAACTGAAGACATCCTGAACGGATCGCTCTCCATTCAGAATGCATGGGGATAAAACTGATCAGTTCTTTTCCGGTATTGAGCCCCTAGGACGGAACTCCGTGCCGGGAAAGAAAAACGCTAGTGTGAAAGTACCCTAAACTGTTGTCTAGTAAGAAAATCAATTTTCAGGTGCCGTCGTGAGCATCCAGAGCAATCGCCCACCACTGAGACCCCCTTTGTTTCACCCCGAGGAGCAGCCATCTGCACACTACACCTATAATTTCATCAATGCAGTGGCCTCCGATGAGAACGCGTTATGGTGGGGCCCCCGCATCGGTGACAGGACAGAAGTCATCCACACCAGACATGTAACATTACAAACCAGTCATTCCCAAGACTGGGGGATCCTCTGCATAACAAGTGCTGAGACTTGTAGTTCCTTAACACATAGAGCGGGTGCCAACTGACAGTTGAGATTCCAACAGACATGTAGTAGGGCTGGATGGTACTTGTAGTCCATCACCAGATACACATATAACTGTTCCTACCAACTGTCACTAAGGGGCTGCTGAAGAGTCTGGTGTAAGAGCTGCTGGGACTTGTAGTGCCAATGTGTGGTGTAAGAGCTGCTGGGACTTGTAGTTCCACAGCCTATATACCCTACAATTATAATACTTCTAAGAACACTACAAGTTGCTCAGCTGCAGTATAAATAGCGGAATATCATTTCTAGCCGGGCTCAACTGCTGAGACTTGTAGTTCCACAACAGCAAACCAATAAATTCTTCCCAGCACAGTCCAGTAACACTCGTCCCAGTATATGCCAGTATACGACAGTATACCCCAGTAAGAAAACAGGAGGGCAGACCGTGTACTCACGTCGCTGGCATCCTCCTCTCCCACTCTGCAGCTGCTACATCGTATTCAACTGCTTCTGGTCACGTGACACGCTGCTGTCCTACAGCTACGGCGCGGCCGCCGGGACAAACTTCCTCACAGAGTCCTCTTCGACATTTTGCTTCCGAGTGATGTTCATCTCTCCGAAACGTTTATATCGCGGACAGGCGGGATTTTCTGATCTTGGTGAATCAGGATACAGCCTGTGTTAATAATACGGCTCAATGTTTTCACTGATGAGAAAGTTTAGCCAGAGTGCCCCCATAATGATAACGTGCCTCTATGAATGGTGCCAACCAGACTGTCCTCAGGAAGAGCATTAGTCAGAGTGCCCCCATGGCTGGCTCCAAGCACAGTTCCCACATGAATGCTCACCTTCCTCTTATGGAGGGACCCCCCTCGGCTCTTTGAATGCCCCTCCCGTTGTGACACTGCCAGGCTTCGTGTTTTCTGTCTTCGCCTTTTCCTCCCCACCTTCCAAGAGCCATAACATTTATGTGTTACTCCCAATATAACTCTTTTTTTTGCGGAAGGAATTGTATTTTTAATGGCATCATTATTTATATCACATACTGTATTAAAAACTCTTAAATGGCATTCATCATGTAGAGAAAGTTAATACAAGGCACTTACTACTGTATTGTAATTGTCCATATTGCTTCCTTTGCTGGCTGGATTCATTTTTTTTAATCACATTATACACAGCTCGTTTCCATGGTTACAGACCACCCTGCAATCCATCAGTGGTGGTTGTGCTTGCACAATATAGGAAAAAGAATTAGCCTATGTCAGTTCCCATGGTCCCGGCCGCCAGAGAGGCCAGCGCTTTTTACTACAGTGTGCAAGCACAACCACCACTGCTGGATTGCAGGGCGGTCTTGTCACACTCGTGTGTTGGAGGAAAACACCACACCGAGCATAGGAGGCAGGGCCGATTCTAGGTGAAATGGGGGCCTGGGGCGAAAAACAATAAGGCCCCCCCCCCCCCCCCCCCATGACACGATGACCTTTACAGAAGAAACTGTACATTGTGTGGCACAGTGTAGCGGTATACTGTATATTGTGTGGCACGGTGTAGCAGTATACTGTATATTGTGTGGCACAGTGTAGAGGTATACAGTATATTGTATGGCACAGTGTAGAAGTATACTGTATATTGTGGGGCACAGTGTAGAGGTATACAGTATATTGTGTGCACAGTGTACAGGTATACTGTATATTGTGTGGCACAGTGTAGAAGTATACTGTATATTGTGGGGCACAGTGCAGAGGTATACTGTATATTGTGAGGCACAGTGTAGCGGTATACTGTATATTGTGTGGCACAGTGTAGAGGTATACTGTATATTGTATGGCACAGTGTAGAGGTATACTGTATATTGTGTGGCACAGTGTAGAAGTATACTGTATATTGTGAGGCACAGTGTAGCGGTATACTGTATATTGTGTGGCACAGTGTAGAGGTATACTGTATATTGTATGGCACAGTGTAGAGGTATACTGTATATTGTGTGGCACAGTGTAGAGGTATACTGTATATTGTGTGGCACAGTGTAGCGGTATACTGTATATTGTGTGGCACAGTGTAGAGGTATACTGTATATTGTATGGCACAGTGTAGAGGTATACTGTATATTGTATGGCACAGTGTAGAGGTATACTGTATATTGTGTGGCACAGTGCTGCCTGCAATCTGCACTGCACGTGGCACTTGATAAACTATAATGTCTCCCTGTTGCCCCCATATAGTTTAACGTCTCCTTGTGGCCCCCATACAGTATAACGTCACCTTGGGGCTGCCCTAGTGCCCCATACAGTATAACGTCACCAAGCGCCATATTGTGGGGTACAGTGTAGCGGTATACTGTATATTGTGAGGCACAGTGTAGCGGTATACTGTATATTGTGAGGCACAGTGTAGCGGTATACTGTATATTGTGTGCACAGTGTAGAGGTATACTGTATATTGTGTGCACAGTGTAGCGGTATACTGTATATTGTGTGGCACAGTGTAGCGGTATACTGTATATTGTGGGGCACAGTGTAGAGGTATACTGTATATTGTGAGGCACAGTGTAGAGGTATACTGTATATTGTGTGCACAGTGTAGCGGTATACTGTATATTGTGTGGCACAGTGTAGCGGTATACTGTATATTGTGGGGCACAGTGTAGCGGTATACTGTATATTGTGGGGCACAGTGTAGAGGTATACTGTATATTGTGAGGCACAGTGTAGCGGTATACTGTATATTGTGTGCACAGTGTAGAGGTATACTGTATATTGTGGGGCACAGTGTAGAGGTATACTGTATATTGTGCGGCACAGTGTAGAGGTATAATGTATGTTGTGTGGCACAGTGTAGAGGTATACTGTATATTGTGTGGCACAGTGTAGCGGTATACTGTATATTGTGTGCACAGTGTAGAGGTATACTGTATATTGTGTGGCACAGTGTAGAGGTATACTGTATATTGTGTGGCACAGTGTAGCGGTATACTGTATATTGTGTGCACAGTGTAGAGGTATACTGTATATTGTGTGGCACAGTGTAGAGGTATACTGTATATTGTGGGGCACAGTGTAGAGGTATACTGTATATTGTGGGGCACAGTGTAGAGGTATACTGTATATTGTGTGGCACAGTGTAGAGGTATACTGTATATTGTGTGGCACAGTGTAGCGGTATACTGTATATTGTGTGCACAGTGTAGAGGTATACTGTATATTGTGAGGCACAGTGTAGAGGTATACTGTATATTGTGTGGCACAGTGTAGCGGTATACTGTATATTGTGTGGCACAGTGTAGAGGTATACTGTATATTGTGAGGCACAGTGTAGAGGTATACTGTATATTGTGTGGCACAGTGTAGCGGTATACTGTATATTGTGGGGCACAGTGTAGAGGTATACTGTATATTGTGTGGCACAGTGCTGCCTGCAATCTGCACTGCACGTGGCACTTGATAAACTATAATGTCTCCCTGTTGCCCCCATACAGTATAACGTCACCTTGGGGCTGCCCTAGTGCCCCATACAGTATAACGTCACCAAGCGCCATATTGTGGGGTACAGTGTAGAGGTATACTGTATATTGTGTGCACAGTGTAGAGGTATACTGTATATTGTGTGGCACAGTGTAGAGGTATACTGTACATTGTGTGGCACAGTGTAGAGGTATACTGTACATTGTGTGGCACAATGTAGCGGTATACTGTATATTGTGGGGCACAGTGTAGAGGTATACTGTATAGTGTGGGGCACAGTGTAGCGGTATACTGTGTATTGTAAGGCACAGTGTAGCGGTATACTGTATATTGTGTGGCACAGTGTAGAGGTATACTGTATATTGTGAGGCACAGTGTACAGGTATACTGTATATTGTGAGGCACAGTGTAGAGGTATACTGTATATTGTGGGGCACAGTGTAGAGGTATACTGTATATTGTGAGGCACAGTGTAGAGGTATACTGTATATTGTGTGGCACAGTGTAGAGGTATACTGTATATTGTGAGGCACAGTGTAGAGGTATACTGTACATTGTGTGGCACAGTGTAGAGGTATACTGTATATTGTGTGGCACAGTGCAGAGGTATACTGTATATTGTGGGGCACAGTGTAGAGGTATACTGTATATTGTGTGGCACAGTGTAGAGGTATACTGTATATTGTGAGGCACAGTGTAGAGGTATACTGTATATTGTGAGGCACAGTGTAGCGGTATACTGTATATTGTGTGGCACAGTGTAGCGGTATACTGTATATTGTGTGGCACAGTGTAGCGGTATACTGTATATTGTGTGGCACAGTGTAGAGGTATACTGTATATTGTGGGGCACAGTGTAGAGGTATACTGTATATTGTGGGGCACAGTGTAGAGGTATACTGTATATTGTGTGGCACAGTGTAGAGGTATACTGTACATTGTGGGGCACAGTATAGAGGTATACTGTACATTGTGTGGCACAGTGTAGAGGTATACTGTATATTGTGAGGCACAGTGTAGAGGTATACTGTACATTGTGTGGCACAGTGCAGAGGTATACTGTATATTGTGTGGCACAGTGCAGAGGTATACTGTATATTGTGGGGCACAGTGTAGAGGTATACTGTATATTGTGTGGCACAGTGTAGAGGTATACTGTATATTGTGAGGCACAGTGTAGAGGTATACTGTATATTGTGAGGCACAGTGTAGCGGTATACTGTATATTGTGTGGCACAGTGTAGCGGTATACTGTATATTGTGTGGCACAGTGTAGCGGTATACTGTATATTGTGTGGCACAGTGTAGAGGTATACTGTATATTGTGGGGCACAGTGTAGAGGTATACTGTATATTGTGGGGCACAGTGTAGAGGTATACTGTATATTGTGAGGCACAGTGTAGAGGTATACTGTATATTGTGAGGCACAGTGTAGCGGTATACTGTATATTGTGTGGCACAGTGTAGCGGTATACTGTATATTGTGGGGCACAGTGTAGCGGTATACTGTATATTGTGTGGCACAGTGTAGAGGTATACTGTATATTGTGGGGCACAGTGTAGAGGTATACTGTATATTGTGTGGCACAGTGTAGAGGTATACTGTATATTGTGTGGCACAGTGTAGAGATATACTGTATATTGTGGGGCACAGTGTAGAGGTATACTGTATATTGTGTGGCACAGTGTAGAGGTATACTGTATATTGTGTGGCACAGTGTAGAGGTATACTGTACATTGTGGGGCACAGTGTAGAGGTATACTGTATATTGTGTGGCACAGTGTAGAGGTATACTGTATATTGTGTGGCACAGTGTAGAGGTATACTGTATATTGTGTGCACAGTGTAGAGGTATACTGTATATTGTGTGGCACAGTGTAGCGGTATACTGTATATTGTGTGACACAGTGTAGAGGTATACTGTATATTGTGGGGCACAGTGTAGAGGTATACTGTATATTGTGTGGCACAGTGTAGAGGTATACTGTATATTGTGGGGCACAGTGTAGAGGTATACTGTATATTGTGTGCACAGTGTAGAGGTATACTGTATATTGTGTGCACAGTGTAGAGGTATACTGTATATTGTGTGGCAAAGTGTAGCGGTATACTGTATATTGTGTGGCACAGTGTAGAGGTATACTGTATATTGTGTGGCACAGTGTAGAGGTATACTGTATATTGTGTGCACAGTGTAGAGGTATACTGTATATTGTGTGGCACAGTGTAGCGGTATACTGTATATTGTGGGGCACAGTGTAGAGGTATACTGTATATTGTGTGGCACAGTGTAGCAGTATACTGTATATTGTGGGGCACAGTGTAGAGGTATACTGTATATTGTGGGGCACGGTGTAGAGGTATACTGTATATTGTGTGGCACACTGTAGAGGTATACTGTATATTGTGTGGCACAGTGTAGAGGTATACTGTATATTGTGGGGCACGGTGTAGAGGTATACTGTATATTGTGTGGCACACTGTAGAGGTATACTGTACATTGTGTGGCACAGTGTAGAGGTATACTGTATATTGTGGGGCACGGTGTAGCGGTATACTGTATATTGTGTGGCACACTGTAGAGGTATACTGTATATTGTGTGGCACAGTGTAGAGGTATACTGTATATTGTGTGGCAAAGTGTAGCGGTATACTGTATATTGTGGGGCACAGTGTAGAGGTATACTGTATATTGTGTGGCACAGTGTAGAGGTATACTGTATATTGTGTGGCACAGTGTAGAGGTATACTGTATATTGTGTGGCACAGTGTAGAGGTATACTGTATATTGTGTGGCACAGTATAGAGGTATACTGTATATTGTGTGCACAGTGTAGAGGTATACTGTATATTGTGTGGCACAGTGTAGAGGTATACTGTATATTGTGTGGCAAAGTGTAGCGGTATACTGTATATTGTGTGGCACAGTGTAGAGTTATACTGTATATTGTGTGGCACAGTGTAGAGGTATACTGTATATTGTGGGGCACAGTGTAGAGGTATACTGTATATTGTGGGGCACAGTGTAGAGGTATACTGTATATTGTGTGGCACAGTGTAGAGGTATACTGTATATTGTGTGGCACAATGTAGAGGTATACTGTATATTGTGTGGCACAGTGTAGCGGTATACTGTATATTGTGTGGCACAGTGTAGCAGTATACTGTATATTGTGGGGCACAGTGTAGAGGTATACTGTATATTGTGTGGCACAGTGTAGAGGTATACTGTATATTGTGTGGCACAGTGTAGAGGTATACTGTATATTGTGTGGCACAGTGTAGAGGTATACTGTATATTGTGTGGCACAGTGTAGAGGTATACTGTATATTGTGTGGCACAGTGTAGAGGTATACTGTATATTGTGTGGCACAGTGCAGAGGTATACTGTATATTGTGTGGCACAGTGTAGAGGTATACTGTATATTGTGGGGCACAGTGTAGAGGTATACTGTATATTGTGGGGCACAGTGTAGAGGTATATTGTATATTGTGGGGCACAGTGTAGAGGTATACTGTATATTGTGGGGCACAGTGTAGAGGTATACTGTATATTGTGGGGCACAGTGTAGAGGTATACTGTATATTGTGTGGCACAGTGTAGCGGTATACTGTATATTGTGGGGCACAGTGTAGAGGTATACAGTATATTGTGTGGCACAGTGTAGAGGTATACAGTATATTGTGTGGCACAGTGTAGAGGTATACTGTATATTGTGTGGCACAGTGTAGAGGTATACTGTATATTGTGTGGCACAGTGCAGAGGTATACTGTATATTTATTAGTGTAGAGATCCGCTCACTCCTGCTCTCTCAAGGTAGGTGCGCCAACCAAATTTGAGACACCCCTCAAAATTGGATTAAATGTAAAAAAGAATTATGGATGGGCACTCGTACATGGAATTAAAGGACAGGATTTATTGAAACATACAAACAATATAGCAATAAAACAATAATAAAAATATAAAAGCAATTAAATGTAAAAAATATAAAAATTGTTTTTCAAGCAGAGGTTATCCACTCCAGTCGATCTCACTGGAATAAATTCCAGTACTAGGTATATAGGAGGAGGTCACACTGGGTAGGCAGCCTCTACCGAAAAAATCTATTCAGTCTTCTTATACCCTTAAAAATACATTAAACATTGTAATCCTATGTCCAAATAAATGCACATGAGTAATTGACCTAGGCGAATAGACTATTTTCAGAACACAGATATCTCAACTATGTTTCCTATTGTGGATACACAATAACACTGTGTGTGTCAGTTTGTGTCCTATTAAGTAAGCGCAAGTATCGCTAATGTCCCGGTAGCTTCTCCTGAGACTGGCAATCTTTATAAACAGTATGAGTCTCTATATGTTTCCAATGCAGTTCAAGCGGAGGGGTTAAGATGAAATGGCCAAATATAGATCGTCAATTTCTTCGGTCTTATTAACCTACTGCCTCTTGATTTTTTACCCACTATGTGGGCTTACCTTTTGCCTGATTGTCCACTTTCCTGGGGGTAAAAAGACGGTCTCTGCTCCGTGCTGTGAGCCGGCGTCCCGGCTGTAGAGTCCGTTACACCCCACGTGTGTTGCGCAGCTACTTCCCACAGCTGACTTGGTATAGGAGCTGCGTGCTTGTGATCTCAGGCGCAGGTTAGATGACGTAATGGAGATCTTTTCCAAAATAGTGGCAGATATTCCTCTTTAAAGTGCAGGTATTCCTCTTTAATGCACTTTTTCTTTCATGAAGAGCGGGGTATTCTTCTAATTAATCACCAAACGCGTTTCGGGGAGACGCTGTCCCCTTCCTCAGTGGCATACCCCGACCTTGTAAATTCACTTCTTTTATACCTGTTCTTAGTCTTACTCAAAATCCGGTTCGGACCTGGAGTGCTGACAAAAAGCCGGTCTGGCTTGAATTTTCTGGATTGAATTGTTTTGTAATATTGCGGTTTATTTGTGATATTCATGCGATTTTTTTCATGCGGTTTTTTCATGAAGATGCGTTTTTTTCTTTAGTGGTTACGGCTTTATAATTCTAGTCTATTCCATTGTTTGATTTTCAAAAATACCATTTTATTCTCAAAATGTGCATTTTAATATAGGAATTTCTATGTATTAGTATGTATTTCTATATACCACTCCATATGTTAGTATATATTTCTACATACCAATCTCTTACGTGCATATTCTTATCAAAAGAAATACATATATTAATCGCTAAAATCCGTAGACAAAGCATAGAGATAAAAATCCATAAAAAATCTTAAAAGTGAATAAAAATAAACAGCTTTTAATATATGGAGTTCTTATTAACCGGATAGATCTATTCTTATTCTCTTTGTGTGGATCTTATTTATTGTTCTACATATAGTGCAGATTCTTGCCAGAGGGAATATTCCAAAGTAATGCAGATGGGGCATTGTAGGAAAGTGGGTTGTCTATGTGGGGTAGAGGAAGGGTTGCAGCGCTGGAATAAAACAGCCTGGCATGCAACCCTGCATCGACACCCACACAGGCCACCCAATTCTCATATAATCCAAATATTTCCAACTCTGCATTTAAACCCCTTGGTAACAAACTGCCAAACTCATAAATTTTCCTAGATTCCGCCCTTGAGAGTCTTTCAATTTGGTTTCCTCCTCGCCAATGTTTGTCCACCTTTTCCAGTGCCATGAAGGACAGGCCCCCGGGGTCTTGATTATGTGCCACCTTGAAGTGTCTGGATAGCACGTGTTTGTCATAGCCCTTGACGATATTATTTAGGTGCTCCGCTATCCTGATCTTCAAGGTGCGTTTGGTCCTGCCTATGTATTGTCTCCGACATGGACACTGGATCAGGTATATAACATTGGCGGAATTGCAAGTGAGGAAATGTCTGATAGTCATGGAGTGAGAGTTTTGTGTGGAAGTGATTGATGTTGTTTTTCTTGGGAATTTAGTTTTTTTGCAGCCCAAGCATCTCCCACATCTGAAAAAGCCTTTTGGCTGAAGCCAGTTTGTAACTGGACTTTTCTTGCGTTTTTCCTTTACCGAGGGTGCTATTTGTGTTCCCAAATTTCGGGCCTTTGAATATATTATTTTGGGCATTGGGGGCAAAAGCCTCCCTATGGTTTTATCATTGTGCAGATGATGCCAATGAGATTTTATAATATATTCAATCTGCTTTGTTTGGGTATTGTATGGCAGTATTATGCGAAAGTTCCAATCTTCCTCCTGTCTTAGTTTTTGTGACGGTTCAAAGAAGGTCTTCCTATCTAGGTTTATTACTTTCATCAAGGCCTCATTTATAATGGATTCTGGGTAGTCTTTTTCTTTAAACTGGTTTTTCATGATATTGGCCTCCTCCTCGAATTTATTGTCTTCCGTGCAGTTTCGCTTTAAACGTCGAAACTGTCCGAAAGGGACATTTGTTAGCCACCTTGGTAGGTGGCAACTCGAGAAGGGGATGTATCCGTTTTTGGCTGTCGGTTTTTGAAAAGTGTTACACACGTATTTATTTTCCTTTCGTGTAATCTCAATATCTAAAAATTCTATCCTTTCCTTTCCAATATTCGAGGTAAAGCTTAAATTACTTGTATTATCATTAATTTTATTGATGAAGTTATCTAGATTCTCCCGTGTTCCACCCCAAATAAATATGATATCATCTATGTATCTCCGCCATAGGACCAGGTTCGCCCCCAATTCGGGCTCGATGTTGATAGCCTCCCAGTGTGCCAAAAACAAATTTGCATAACTGGGGGCGAACCTGGTACCCATGGCGGTTCCCCTTCTCTGTACATAGAATTGGTCAGAGAACAGGAAGTAGTTATGGTGCAGAATATGTTCTACACCATCTAATACATAGTTAATCTGATTCACATTCCACAATTTGTTTCCAGATAGTTGTTCTCTCAAAGCCGCAATACCCTGATTGTGATCGATGATAGTGTAGAGAGACTGGACGTCCAAGGTACCCATAATCCAATGGTCCTGGACGTCCAGGCTTTCCACAGTACCCACGATCTCTGTCGTATCACGTATATAGGATTTTATTTTTCTCACCTCCGGTTGGAGCAAGGTGTCTATATATCGTGACAGGTTTACAGTCAAAGATCCAATGCCCGAAATAATAGGGCGGCCTGGTGGGTCCACAATATTTTTGTGGACCTTTGGTAAACAATAGAAGATGGGTAGTCTACCTGGTGTGTCCATAATGAAGTTAAATTCCTGTTGTGTCAGAATTTCTTGTTGTAGTCCTCTTTTACATAGGAGGGAGAGTTCCTGTTTAAAACTCTCTGTAGGGTCTTTTTTTAGGGGGGTGTATGTGGTCTGGTCTTTTAGTTGTCTGAGGCATTCAATGTTATATTGATCCTCTCCCCAGATCACAATCGCTCCCCCTTTATCCGCCGGGCGGATAACTACTTTTTCATTTTTTTGTAGTTCCCTTATAGCATTCATTTCTCCATTTGTTAAGTTATTTCTATATCCTTTTTTTATTTTTAATTTTTCTAAATCTACTTCCACACTTTTTTGGAATGCAGCTATTTCAGGGCCTATTTCAGCTCTAGGAAATTTTTTTGATTTGTTTCTTAGCTGTGTATGGATATAAGGATCTTTTGTTTGTTGTTCCACAGTCGGTGGATTTTTTAAGAAATATTTTTTTAAACAGATTTTTCTAACAAACTTCTGAATACCTATATAGGTATCGAATTTGTTCAAGGTGGCTGATGGTGCAAATTTTAGGCCCTTATTTAAAAGAGTAATCTGTGTAGAAGTGAGATTAATTGTGCTCAAGTTAATAATGTTATCATTCAATTTTGATGATGATTCCTGTGTTCGCCTCTTTCTCTGTGATCTTCGTGTTTTCTTCTTGTTTGCTGATTTTCCCTGTATTGGTGGTTCTCCCAAGTGTTCCCTAAATAATAATTGTCCTGTGTGTTCGATGTCCATCTTTCGTGTCTTCCTATATCCATTTTTGGATGTGTTTGGTTTTTTCTGTTCCTGTAGTGTCCTGTGTCTTAAATTGTATGGTGTCCTGTATGTGTGAGGGGGTGTTTTTCTTTGACTCACTGGTTGAGACTGTTTTTGTTTCAACCGAGGTGAATGGTGAGGGGGGGTATGGTCTAAAAAAGAAACATCAGCCAAAGTTTCATATCTGTTTTGGGTTGGTATATTATATCTCTTTGGGTCTTTCTGTTCTTTGTTTTTAGACTGGGGATTTTCTTCTATATGTTCTTCTCTATCATATTTTTTCTCATCTTTCCTATTTATATTTTTATATTTTTTTGTTTTTTTAGCTATAATTTCCTGTTCTGTTTTATCCAGGCTTTTATGTAATCTCTCCTGCCAAGTTTCATACATTTGATCCTTTGGAAATTTTTCTAATTTTATTTTTAACTTCATTATTTTTTCAGACATACTGTCTAAAATCACAGTTCTCCTTTTAATAATAAGTTCCATAAGAGCACGTGATTGTGTAGACAATAAATCCTCCCATTCTTTATCAAAGTTTTCCCCTATTAAGTCCTGTGCTGGTATCTTGCCGATTTGTAGGCCTTTGGGGATTTTATTGTGGGTTAAATATAACTGTAGGGAGCGTATTTCCCAGATTTGTCTTAGTTTTTTACGTAATAAATCTTCCAAATCTCGGAATGTCTCCACTAAGGATCTCTCCTCTAGATTACTATTATTTTCTCCCTCCATATCTTCAAAGCTGTAGTTTTCTGCCTTGCGTTGTTTCGTCTCCATATAATTCCATATATCCATGATGAGTGCAGGGGGAGCTTGATCCCAATGGGTGATTGGATTAGGTAAAAATATTAGTGTAGAGATCCGCTCACTCCTGCTCTCTCAAGGTAGGTGCGCCAACCAAATTTGAGACACCCCTCAAAATTGGATTAAATGTAAAAAAAGAATTATGGATGGGCACTCGTACATGGAATTAAAGGACAGGATTTATTGAAACATACAAACAATATAGCAATAAAACAATAATAAAAAATATAAAAGCAATTAAATGTAAAAAATATAAAAATTGTTTTTCAAGCAGAGGTTATCCACTCCAGTCGATCTCACTGGGATAAATTCCAGTACTAGGTATATAGGAGGAGGTCACACTGGGTAGGCAGCCTCTGCCGAAAAAATCTATTCAGTCTTCTTATACCCTTAAAAATACATTAAACATTATAATCCTATGTCCAAATAAATGCACATGAGTAATTGACCTAGGCGAATAGACTATTTTCAGATCACAGATATCTCAACTATGTTTCCTATTGTAGATACACAATAACACTGTGTGTGTCAGTTTGTGTCCTATTAAGTAAGCGCAAGTATCGCTAATGTCCCGGTAGCTTCTCCTGAGACTGGCAATCTTTATAAACAGTATGAGTCTCTATATGTTTCCAATGCAGTTCAAGCGGAGGGGTTAAGATGAAATGGCCAAATATAGATCGTCAATTTCTTCGGTCTTATTAACCTACTGCCTCTTGATTTTTTACCCACTATGTGGGCTTACCTTTTGCCTGATTGTCCACTTTCCTGGGGGTAAAAAGACGGTCTCTGCTCCGTGCTGTGAGCCGGCGTCCCGGCTGTAGAGTCCGTTACACCCCACGTGTGTTGCGCAGCTACTTCCCACAGCTGACTTGGTATAGGAGCTGCGTGCTTGTGATCTCAGGCGCAGGTTAGATGACGTAATGGAGATCTTTTCCAAAATAGTGGCAGATATTCCTCTTTAAAGTGCAGGTATTCCTCTTTAATGCACTTTTTCTTTCATGAAGAGCGGGGTATTCTTCTAATTAATCACCAAACGCGTTTCGGGGAGACGCTGTCCCCTTCCTCAGTGGCATACCCCGACCTTGTAAATTCACTTCTTTTATACCTGTTCTTAGTCTTACTCAAAATCCGGTTCGGACCTGGAGTGCTGACAAAAAGCCGGTCTGGCTTGAATTTTCTGGATTGAATTGTTTTGTAATATTGCGGTTTATTTGTGATATTCATGCGATTTTTTTCATGCGGTTTTTTCATGAAGATGCGTTTTTTTCTTTAGTGGTTACGGCTTTATAATTCTAGTCTATTCCATTGTTTGATTTTCAAAAATACCATTTTATTCTCAAAATGTGCACCAGGCCGCCCTATTATTTCGGGCATTGGATCTTTGACTGTAAACCTGTCACGATATATAGACACCTTGCTCCAACCGGAGGTGAGAAAAATAAAATCCTATATACGTGATACGACAGAGATCGTGGGTACTGTGGAAAGCCTGGACGTCCAGGACCATTGGATTATGGGTACCTTGGACGTCCAGTCTCTCTACACTATCATCGATCACAATCAGGGTATTGCGGCTTTGAGAGAACAACTATCTGGAAACAAATTGTGGAATGTGAATCAGATTAATTATGTATTAGATGGTGTAGAACATATTCTGCACCATAACTACTTCCTGTTCTCTGACCAATTCTATGTACAGAGAAGGGGAACCGCCATGGGTACCAGGTTCGCCCCC
The DNA here is from genome assembly GCF_014858855.1 of Bufo gargarizans. NCBI lineage: Eukaryota > Metazoa > Chordata > Amphibia > Anura > Bufonidae > Bufo > Bufo gargarizans. The sequence goes on along the minus strand of NW_025334667.1, from coordinate 349,167 downwards.
AGTTATGCAAATTTGTTTTTGGCACACTGGGAGGCTATCAACATCGAGCCCGAATTGGGGGCGAGCCTGGTCCTATGGCGGAGATACATAGATGATATCATATTTATTTGGGGTGGAACACGGGAGAATCTAGATAACTTCATCAATAAAATTAATGATAATACAAGTAATTTAAGCTTTACCTCGAATATTGGAAAGGAAAGGATAGAATTTTTAGATATTGAGATTACACGAAAGGAAAATAAATACGTGTGTAACACTTTTCAAAAACCGACAGCCAAAAACGGATACATCCCCTTCTCGAGTTGCCACCTACCAAGGTGGCTAACAAATGTCCCTTTCGGACAGTTTCGACGTTTAAAGCGAAACTGCACGGAAGACAATAAATTCGAGGAGGAGGCCAATATCATGAAAAACCAGTTTAAAGAAAAAGACTACCCAGAATCCATTATAAATGAGGCCTTGATGAAAGTAACAAACCTAGATAGGAAGACCTTCTTTGAACCGTCACAAAAACTAAGACAGGAGGAAGATTGGAACTTTCGCATAATACTTCCATACAATACCCAAACAAAGCAGATTGAATATATTATAAAATCTCATTGGCATCATCTGCACAATGATAAAACCATAGGGAGGCTTTTGCCCCCAATGCCCAAAATAATATATTCAAAGGCCCGAAATTTGGGAACACAAATAGCACCCTCGGTAAAGGAAAAACGCAAGAAAAGTCCAGTTACCAACTGGCTTCAGCCAAAAGGCTTTTTCAGATGTGGGAGATGCTTGGGCTGCAAAAAAACTAAATTCCCAAGAAAAACAACATCAATCACTTCCACACAAAACTCTCACTCCATGACTATCAGACATTTCCTCACTTGCAATTCCGCCAATGTTATATACCTGATCCAGTGTCCATGTCGGAGACAATACATAGGCAGGACCAAACGCACCTTGAAGATCAGGATAGCGGAGCACCTAAATAATATCGTCAAGGGCTATGACAAACACGTGCTATCCAGACACTTCAAGGTGGCACATAATCAAGACCCCGGGGGCCTGTCCTTCATGGCACTGGAAAAGGTGGACAAACATTGGCGAGGAGGAAACCAAATTGAAAGACTCTCAAGGGCGGAATCTAGGAAAATTTATGAGTTTGGCAGTTTGTTACCAAGGGGTTTAAATGCAGAGTTGGAAATATTTGGATTCATATGAGAACTTGGGTGGCCTGTGTGGGTGTCGATGCAGGGTTGCATGCCAGGCTGTTTTATTCCAGCGCTGCAACCCTTCCTCTACCCCACATAGACAACCCACTTTCCTACAATGCCCCATCTGCATTACTTTGGAATATTCCCTCTGGCAAGAATCTGCACTATATGTAGAACAATAAATAAGATCCACACAAAGAGAATAAGAATAGATCTATCCGGTTAATAAGAACTCCATATATTAAAAGCTGTTTATTTTTATTCACTTTTAAGATTTTTTATGGATTTTTATCTCTATGCTTTGTCTACGGATTTTAGCGATTAATATATGTATTTCTTTTGATAAGAATATGCACGTAAGAGATTGGTATGTAGAAATATATACTAACATATGGAGTGGTATATAGAAATACATACTAATACATAGAAATTCCTATATTAAAATGCACATTTTGAGAATAAAATGGTATTTTTGAAAATCAAACAATGGAATAGACTAGAATTATAAAGCCGTAACCACTAAAGAAAAAAACGCATCTTCATGAAAAAACCGCATGAAAAAAATCGCATGAATATCACAAATAAACCGCAATATTACAAAACAATTCAATCCAGAAAATTCAAGCCAGACCGGCTTTTTGTCAGCACTCCAGGTCCGAACCGGATTTTGAGTAAGACTAAGAACAGGTATAAAAGAAGTGAATTTACAAGGTCGGGGTATGCCACTGAGGAAGGGGACAGCGTCTCCCCGAAACGCGTTTGGTGATTAATTAGAAGAATACCCCGCTCTTCATGAAAGAAAAAGTGCATTAAAGAGGAATACCTGCACTTTAAAGAGGAATATCTGCCACTATTTTGGAAAAGATCTCCATTACGTCATCTAACCTGCGCCTGAGATCACAAGCACGCAGCTCCTATACCAAGTCAGCTGTGGGAAGTAGCTGCGCAACACACGTGGGGTGTAACGGACTCTACAGCCGGGACGCCGGCTCACAGCACGGAGCAGAGACCGTCTTTTTACCCCCAGGAAAGTGGACAATCAGGCAAAAGGTAAGCCCACATAGTGGGTAAAAAATCAAGAGGCAGTAGGTTAATAAGACCGAAGAAATTGACGATCTATATTTGGCCATTTCATCTTAACCCCTCCGCTTGAACTGCATTGGAAACATATAGAGACTCATACTGTTTATAAAGATTGCCAGTCTCAGGAGAAGCTACCGGGACATTAGCGATACTTGCGCTTACTTAATAGGACACAAACTGACACACACAGTGTTATTGTGTATCCACAATAGGAAACATAGTTGAGATATCTGTGTTCTGAAAATAGTCTATTCGCCTAGGTCAATTACTCATGTGCATTTATTTGGACATAGGATTACAATGTTTAATGTATTTTTAAGGGTATAAGAAGACTGAATAGATTTTTTCGGTAGAGGCTGCCTACCCAGTGTGACCTCCTCCTATATACCTAGTACTGGAATTTATTCCAGTGAGATCGACTGGAGTGGATAACCTCTGCTTGAAAAACAATTTTTATATTTTTTACATTTAATTGCTTTTATATTTTTATTATTGTTTTATTGCTATATTGTTTGTATGTTTCAATAAATCCTGTCCTTTAATTCCATGTACGAGTGCCCATCCATAATTCTTTTTTTACATTTAATCCAATTTTGAGGGGTGTCTCAAATTTGGTTGGCGCACCTACCTTGAGAGAGCAGGAGTGAGCGGATCTCTACACTAATATTTTTACCTAATCCAATCACCCATTGGGATCAAGCTCCCCCTGCACTCATCATGGATATATGGAATTATATGGAGACGAAACAACGCAAGGCAGAAAACTACAGCTTTGAAGATATGGAGGGAGAAAATAATAGTAATCTAGAGGAGAGATCCTTAGTGGAGACATTCCGAGATTTGGAAGATTTATTACGTAAAAAACTAAGACAAATCTGGGAAATACGCTCCCTACAGTTATATTTAACCCACAATAAAATCCCCAAAGGCCTACAAATCGGCAAGATACCAGCACAGGACTTAATAGGGGAAAACTTTGATAAAGAATGGGAGGATTTATTGTCTACACAATCACGTGCTCTTATGGAACTTATTATTAAAAGGAGAACTGTGATTTTAGACAGTATGTCTGAAAAAATAATGAAGTTAAAAATAAAATTAGAAAAATTTCCAAAGGATCAAATGTATGAAACTTGGCAGGAGAGATTACATAAAAGCCTGGATAAAACAGAACAGGAAATTATAGCTAAAAAAACAAAAAAATATAAAAATATAAATAGGAAAGATGAGAAAAAATATGATAGAGAAGAACATATAGAAGAAAATCCCCAGTCTAAAAACAAAGAACAGAAAGACCCAAAGAGATATAATATACCAACCCAAAACAGATATGAAACTTTGGCTGATGTTTCTTTTTTAGACCATACCCCCCCTCACCATTCACCTCGGTTGAAACAAAAACAGTCTCAACCAGTGAGTCAAAGAAAAACACCCCCTCACACATACAGGACACCATACAATTTAAGACACAGGACACTACAGGAACAGAAAAAACAAACACATCCAAAAATGGATATAGGAAGACACGAAAGATGGACATCGAACACACAGGACAATTATTATTTAGGGAACACTTGGGAGAACCACCAATACAGGGAAAATCAGCAAACAAGAAGAAAACACGAAGATCACAGAGAAAGAGGCGAACACAGGAATCATCATCAAAATTGAATGATAACATTATTAACTTGAGCACAATTAATCTCACTTCTACACAGATTACTCTTTTAAATAAGGGCCTAAAATTTGCACCATCAGCCACCTTGAACAAATTCGATACCTATATAGGTATTCAGAAGTTTGTTCGAAAAATCTGTTTAAAAAAATATTTCTTAAAAAATCCACCGACTGTGGAACAACAAACAAAAGATCCTTATATCCATACACAGCTAAGAAACAAATCAAAAAAATTTCCTAGAGCTGAAATAGGCCCTGAAATAGCTGCATTCCAAAAAAGTGTGGAAGTAGATTTAGAAAAATTAAAAATAAAAAAAGGATATAGAAATAACTTAACAAATGGAGAAATGAATGCTATAAGGGAACTACAAAAAAATGAAAAAGTAGTTATCCGCCCGGCGGATAAAGGGGGAGCGATTGTGATCTGGGGAGAGGATCAATATAACATTGAATGCCTCAGACAACTAAAAGACCAGACCACATACACCCCCCTAAAAAAAGACCCTACAGAGAGTTTTAAACAGGAACTCTCCCTCCTATGTAAAAGAGGACTACAACAAGAAATTCTGACACAACAGGAATTTAACTTCATTATGGACACACCAGGTAGACTACCCATCTTCTATTGTTTACCAAAGGTCCACAAAAATATTGTGGACCCACCAGGCCGCCCTATTATTTCGGGCATTGGATCTTTGACTGTAAACCTGTCACGATATATAGACACCTTGCTCCAACCGGAGGTGAGAAAAATAAAATCCTATATACGTGATACGACAGAGATCGTGGGTACTGTGGAAAGCCTGGACGTCCAGGACCATTGGATTATGGGTACCTTGGACGTCCAGTCTCTCTACACTATCATCGATCACAATCAGGGTATTGCGGCTTTGAGAGAACAACTATCTGGAAACAAATTGTGGAATGTGAATCAGATTAATTATGTATTAGATGGTGTAGAACATATTCTGCACCATAACTACTTCCTGTTCTCTGACCAATTCTATGTACAGAGAAGGGGAACCGCCATGGGTACCAGGTTCGCCCCCAGTTATGCAAATTTGTTTTTGGCACACTGGGAGGCTATCAACATCGAGCCCGAATTGGGGGCGAGCCTGGTCCTATGGCGGAGATACATAGATGATATCATATTTATTTGGGGTGGAACACGGGAGAATCTAGATAACTTCATCAATAAAATTAATGATAATACAAGTAATTTAAGCTTTACCTCGAATATTGGAAAGGAAAGGATAGAATTTTTAGATATTGAGATTACACGAAAGGAAAATAAATACGTGTGTAACACTTTTCAAAAACCGACAGCCAAAAACGGATACATCCCCTTCTCGAGTTGCCACCTACCAAGGTGGCTAACAAATGTCCCTTTCGGACAGTTTCGACGTTTAAAGCGAAACTGCACGGAAGACAATAAATTCGAGGAGGAGGCCAATATCATGAAAAACCAGTTTAAAGAAAAAGACTACCCAGAATCCATTATAAATGAGGCCTTGATGAAAGTAACAAACCTAGATAGGAAGACCTTCTTTGAACCGTCACAAAAACTAAGACAGGAGGAAGATTGGAACTTTCGCATAATACTTCCATACAATACCCAAACAAAGCAGATTGAATATATTATAAAATCTCATTGGCATCATCTGCACAATGATAAAACCATAGGGAGGCTTTTGCCCCCAATGCCCAAAATAATATATTCAAAGGCCCGAAATTTGGGAACACAAATAGCACCCTCGGTAAAGGAAAAACGCAAGAAAAGTCCAGTTACCAACTGGCTTCAGCCAAAAGGCTTTTTCAGATGTGGGAGATGCTTGGGCTGCAAAAAAACTAAATTCCCAAGAAAAACAACATCAATCACTTCCACACAAAACTCTCACTCCATGACTATCAGACATTTCCTCACTTGCAATTCCGCCAATGTTATATACCTGATCCAGTGTCCATGTCGGAGACAATACATAGGCAGGACCAAACGCACCTTGAAGATCAGGATAGCGGAGCACCTAAATAATATCGTCAAGGGCTATGACAAACACGTGCTATCCAGACACTTCAAGGTGGCACATAATCAAGACCCCGGGGGCCTGTCCTTCATGGCACTGGAAAAGGTGGACAAACATTGGCGAGGAGGAAACCAAATTGAAAGACTCTCAAGGGCGGAATCTAGGAAAATTTATGAGTTTGGCAGTTTGTTACCAAGGGGTTTAAATGCAGAGTTGGAAATATTTGGATTCATATGAGAACTGGGTGGCCTGTGTGGGTGTCGATGCAGGGTTGCATGCCAGGCTGTTTTATTCCAGCGCTGCAACCCTTCCTCTACCCCACATAGACAACCCACTTTCCTACAATGCCCCATCTGCATTACTTTGGAATATTCCCTCTGACAAGAATCTGCACTATATGTAGAACAATAAATAAGATCCACACAAAGAGAATAAGAATAGATCTATCCGGTTAATAAGAACTCCATATATTAAAAGCTGTTTATTTTTATTCACTTTTAAGATTTTTTATGGATTTTTATCTCTATGCTTTGTCTACGGATTTTAGCGATTAATATATGTATTTCTTTTGATAAGAATATGCACGTAAGAGATTGGTATGTAGAAATATATACTAACATATGGAGTGGTATATAGAAATACACACTAATACATAGAAATTCCTATATTAAAATGCACATTTTGAGAATAAAATGGTATTTTTGAAAATCAAACAATGGAATAGACTAGAATTATAAAGCCGTAACCACTAAAGAAAAAACCGCATCTTCATGAAAAAACCGCATGAAAAAAATCGCATGAATATCACAAATAAACCGCAATATTACAAAACAATTCAATCCAGAAAATTCAAGCCAGACCGGCTTTTTGTCAGCACTCCAGGTCCGAACCGGATTTTGAGTAAGACTAAGAACAGGTATAAAAGAAGTGAATTTACAAGGTCGGGGTATGCCACTGAGGAAGGGGACAGCGTCTCCCCGAAACGCGTTTGGTGATTAATTAGAAGAATACCCCGCTCTTCATGAAAGAAAAAGTGCATTAAAGAGGAATACCTGCACTTTAAAGAGGAATATCTGCCACTATTTTGGAAAAGATCTCCATTACGTCATCTAACCTGCGCCTGAGATCACAAGCACGCAGCTCCTATACCAAGTCAGCTGTGGGAAGTAGCTGCGCAACACACGTGGGGTGTAACGGACTCTACAGCCGGGACGCCGGCTCACAGCACGGAGCAGAGACCGTCTTTTTACCCCCAGAAAAGTGGACAATCAGGCAAAAGGTAAGCCCACATAGTGGGTAAAAAATCAAGAGGCAGTAGGTTAATAAGACCGAAGAAATTGACGATCTATATTTGGCCATTTCATCTTAACCCCTCCGCTTGAACTGCATTGGAAACATATAGAGACTCATACTGTTTATAAAGATTGCCAGTCTCAGGAGAAGCTACCGGGACATTAGCGATACTTGCGCTTACTTAATAGGACACAAACTGACACACACAGTGTTATTGTGTATCTACAATAGGAAACATAGTTGAGATATCTGTGATCTGAAAATAGTCTATTCGCCTAGGTCAATTACTCATGTGCATTTATTTGGACATAGGATTATAATGTTTAATGTATTTTTAAGGGTATAAGAAGACTGAATAGATTTTTTCGGCAGAGGCTGCCTACCCAGTGTGACCTCCTCCTATATACCTAGTACTGGAATTTATCCCAGTGAGATCGACTGGAGTGGATAACCTCTGCTTGAAAAACAATTTTTATATTTTTTACATTTAATTGCTTGTATACTGTATATTGTGTGGCACAGTGTAGAGGTATACTGTATATTGTGGGGCACAGTGTAGAGGTATACTGTATATTGTGTGGCACAGGTACTGATATTGTGGTGCACAGGTGAGCGGTATACTGTACATTGTGTGGCACAGGGTGTAGCGGTATACTGTATATTGTGGGGCACAGGGTAGAGGTACTACTGTATATTGTGTGGCACAGTGTAGAGGTTATACTGTATATTGTGTGCACAGTGGTAGCGGTATACTTGGGTATATTGTGTGCACGGTGGTAGCAGTATACTGTATATTGTGTGGCACAGTGCAAGAGGTATACTGTAGATTGTTGTGGCACAGTGTAGAGGTATACTGTATATTGTGGGGCACAGTGTAGCGGCTATACTGTATATTGTGGGGCAACAGTGTAGAGGTATACTGTATATTGTGTGGCACAGTGTAGCGGTATACTGTACATTGTGTGGCACAGTGTTAGCGGTATACTGTATATTGTGATGGCACAGTGCAGAGGTATACTGTATTATTTGGTGGGCACAGTGGTAGAGGTATACTGTATATTGTGTGCACAGTGCAGAGGTATACTGTATATTGTGTGGCAACAGTGTAGAGGTATACTGTATATTGTGGGGCACAGTGTAGAGGTATACTGTATATTGTGTGGCACAGTGTAGGTATAATGTATATGGGGATGGTATACTGTAATTGTGTGGCACAGTGTAGAGGTATACTGTATATTGTGGGGCACAGTGTAGAGGTATACTGTATATTGGTGGGCACAGTGTAGAGGATACTGTATATTGTGTGGCACAGTGTAGCGATACTGTATATTGTGGGGCACAGTGTAGAGGTATACTGTATATTGTGTGGCACAGTGTAGAGGTATACTGTATATTGTGGTGGCACAGTGTAGAGGTATACTGTATATTGTGTGGCACAGTGTAGAGGTATACTGTATATTGTGTGGCACAGTGTAGGAGGTATACTGTATATTGTGTGGCACAGTGTAGAGGTATACTGTATATTGTGGTGGCACAGTGTAGAGGTATACTGTATATTGTGGGGCACAGTGTAGAGGTATACTGTATATTGTGTGGCACAGTGTAGAGGTATACTGTAGCATTGTGTGGCACAGTGTAGAGGTATACTGTATATTGTGTGGCACAGTGCTAGAGGTATACTGTATATTGTGTGGCACAGTGTAGAGGTATACTGTATATTGTGGGGCACAGTGTAGAGGTATACTGTATATTGTGGGGCACAGTGTAGAGGTATACTGTATATTGTGGGCACAGTGTAGAGGTATACTGTATATTGTGGGCACAGTGTAGAGGTATACTGTATATTGTGGGGCACAGTGTAGAGGTATACTGTATATTGTGTGGCACAGTGTAGAGGTATACTGTATATTGTGGGCACAGTGTAGAGGTATACTGTATATTGTGGGCACAGTGTAGAGGTATACTGTATATTGTGGGGCACAGTGTAGAGGTATACTGTATATTGTGGGGCACAGTGTAGAGGTATACTGTATATTGTGTGGCACAGTGTAGAGGTATACTGTATATTGTGGGCACAGTGTAGAGGTATACTGTATATTGTGGGGCACAGTGTAGAGGTATACTGTATATTGTGGGGCACAGTGTAGAGGTATACTGTATATTGTGGGGCACAGTGTAGAGGTATACTGTATATGTGGGGCACAGTGTAGAGGTATACTGTATATTGTGGGGCACAGTGTAGAGGTATTACTGTATATTGTGGGGCACAGTGTAGAGGTATACTGTATATTGTGGGCACAGTGTAGAGGTATACTGTATATTTAGTTGGTGGCACAGTGTAGAGGTATACTGTATATTGTGTGGCACAGTGTAGAGGTATACGTAATTGTGTGCACAGTGTAGAGGTATACTGTATATTGTGTGCACAGTGTAGAGGTATACTGTATATTGTGGGCACAGTGTAGAGGTATACTGTACATTGTGGGCACAGTGTAGAGGTATACTGTATATTGTGGGACACAGTGTAGCGGTATACTGTATATTGTGTGCACAGTGTAGAGGTATACTGTATATTGTGTGGCACAGTGTAGAGGTATACTGTATATTGTGTGGCACAGTGTAGAGGTATACTGTATATTGTGTGGCACAGTGTAGAGGTATACTGTATATTGTGGGGCACAGTGTAGAGGTATACTGTATATTGTGTGCACAGTGTAGAGGTATACTGTATATTGTGTGCACAGTGTAGAGGTATACTGTATATTGTGTGCACAGTGTAGAGGTATACTGTATATTGTGTGCACAGTGTAGAGGTATACTGTATATTGTGTGGCACAGTGTAGAGGTATACTGTATATTGTGTGGCACAGTGTAGCGGTATACTGTATATTGTGTGCACAGTGTAGAGGTATACTGTATATTGTGGGGCACAGTGTAGAGGTATACTGTATATTGTGTGCACAGTGTAGAGGTATACTGTATATTGTGTGCACAGTGTAGAGGTATACTGTATATTGTGGGCACAGTGTAGAGGTATACTGTATATTGTGGGGCACAGTGTAGAGGTATACTGTATATTGTGGGGCACAGTGTAGAGGTATACTTTATATTGTGGGGCACAGTGTAGCGGTATACTGTATATTGTGTGGCACAGTGCAGAGGTATACTGTATATTGTGTGGCACAGTGTAGCGGTATACTGTATATTGTGTGGCACAGTGCAGAGGTATACTGTATATTGTGTGGCACAGTGTAGCGGTATACTGTATATTGTGTGGCACAGTGCAGAGGTATACTGTATATTGTGGGGCACAGTGCAGAGGTATACTGTATATTGTGTGGCACAGTGCAGAGGTATACTTTATATTGTGGGGCACAGTGTAGCGGTATACTGTATATTGTGTGGCACAGTGCAGAGGTATACTGTATATTGTGGGGCACAGTGTAGAGGTATACTGTATATTGTGTGGCACAGTGTAGCGGTATACTGTATATTGTGGGGCACAGTGTAGAGGTATACTGTATATTGTGGGGCACAGTGTAGAGGTATACTGTATATTGTGGGGCACAGTGTAGAGGTATACTGTATATTGTGGGGCACAGTGTAGAGGTATACTGTATATTGTGTGGCACAGTGTAGAGGTATACTGTATATTGTGTGGCACAGTGTAGCGGTATACTGTATATTGTGGGGTACAGTGGATGCTATATGTGTATAACAAACATATTTCACATGAACACTTACAGTTACTTGGCTTGGCCCTTGGGGATCTCAGACACCACTTCCACACTTTGGCCGGGGGCTCGGCGGAGCTGATGTTGTGTTTTATCCTAATGAGAAAGATTTCATAATAAGGATTTGGAGAAGGGGCAGAGGGATAGCGGAGCAGGGAGAGGCTGGTGCTGCTACTAGGGCAGGGGTGGCCAACCTTACAGACACAAAGAGCCAGAAAAAAAAAACGTATGACTGCCAGGAGCCACAAGCTCTACATTAAGGCTACTTTCACACTTGCGCTTGAACGGATCCGTCTGCATTAATAACTTAGAAAATTTTCTAAGTGCGCAAGATGCTTGAGCGGATCCGTTCAGACTTTCAATGTAAAGTCAATGGGGGACGGATCCGCTTGAAGATTGAGCCATATGGTGACCTCTTCAAGCGGATCCGTTCCCATTGACTTACATTGTAAGTCTGGACGGATCCGCACGCCTCCGCACGGCCAGGCGGACAGCTGAACGCTGCAAGCAGCGTTCAGCTGTCCGCCTGTCCGTGCGGAGGCGAGCGGAGCGGAGGCTGAACGCCGCCAGACTGATGCAGTCTGAGCGGATCCGCTCCATTCAGACTGCATCAGGGCTGGACGGAGGCGTTTGGGTCCGCTCGTGAGCTCCTTCAAACGGAGCTCACGAGCAGACCGACGAACGCTAGTGTGAAACTAGCCTTACACAAATATGCGCGCACACGACAGTATTACTGCAACTGAGTTTTCAAACATTTTATGGAACATTTGGCCCATAATAGAACAGTCCTATCCTATTTTTTGGGGGGACAAGGTGACTATTTTTTTCTGTTACGGTGTTCACCACATAGGAGATTTTTTTTTTATATTTCAATAGTTTGGACTTTTTTTGGGCATGGCGATTTTATGAGTAAAATTGGGAAAGGGGGTGATTTAAACTTTTAATATTTTGGTGTTTTGTTTTAATTTTTTATTTAATTTTTTCACTTTTTATTTAATAACTACAGGGCAGCAGGGAGCTCACCATGGCAACCAAGGCTTCAGTAGCATCCTGGCTGCCATGGTAACCGTCCTGGATGCAATCGCTCAGATCGGAAGCTGCCAAAGTGATACATGATGGGGTTAATGTGAGGCACAGGTCCAACCGTTACTAGTGATAACCCCCATGTGCCTCATAATAACCCTATCAAGTGGGCAACATGGGGTTAATGCATGAGCTACAAACATGAACAGTCAATCCATGTGCCTCATATTAATAAGTGGCTTGTATTCTGTAACTCACATTAACCCCATGTTGCCCATTATGTGAGATGGTACTTTGGGGGTCACTTACTATTAATGTGAGGCACATGGGGTCCAGTCCAAAAGCATGTAGCCAGCCTGACATTAAAAATAAATGACCCCCATCATGTTTAAAACATGGCAGTGGCAAGATTGGGGTTAACGAGGCACATTAACCCCAATCTTGCTGGCTGCCTGATACTTTTGAGGCAGGCTAATCACCTTTTATGCTGGCTGCTCAGTGCACACCGACTCTGGGGTTGACGCTGAGGACAGGACACTCAGGAGGAGGCTGCTGCCGTTCGCCGAGCTCACTAGTTCAGACGGCGCAGCAGTTTCTTAACTCCCCCGTCTCTCCTCCTCCTCCTTTAATTAGCCGCACATTCATTGGTGGCAGTGGTGCGGGCAGCTTTAGAGCCCGCTCTTTTCACTGCTTTTCAGGGACTCCCTACCTCGCTCCTTACCTCCCTCCTCCGTGTAGAAGGCCGAGCGCGGCACACGCCATGTTCTCTTGGCTACGCAGACTAGTATCGCAATAACACAAATCCCGACCGGACCGCGGTCCCCTGCGAGCCACAAATAAAGTTGCAAGGAGCCGCATGCGGCTCGCGAGCCGCGGGTTGGCCACCCCTGTACTAGGGGGTCATACCATGGGGGAGTAATAAAGCCCACCATAATGCCCCCCCCAGTAGAAATAATTCTCTTTATAATGTGACAGTGCAAAAAATACCCCCTTGTAATGCCCCCAGTTGAGCTAATGTCCCCATAATGTGCCAGTATAAAATACCCCTATATAGTGCCCCCAGAGTGCTCCTCTCCCCCCTCCCTCCTAGTGCCCCCCATAATATACCAGTATAAAATGCCCCATATATAGTGCCCCAGTAGATGCCCTCAGTGTCCCCCATAATTTGTAAGTATAAAATACCCCTTCTCTGTGCCCCCGTAGATGACCCCATAGTATTCCTCTCCCCCTTCCCCTTAGTACCCGCCATAATGTGTCCCAGTATAAAATGCCCCTATACAGAGCCCCATACAAAATAACCGTTCTTTGTGGCCTCAGTAGATGCCCCTATAGTGCCCACCAATAATGTGCCAGTAAGAAGTGCCCCCAATAATGTGAAAGTAATAAGTGCCCTCATAGATGCCCCCCAATCATGTGCCAGTAATAAGAGCCCCCCCACCATCATGTGTCAGTAACAAGAGCCCCCCCATATCATGTGCCAGTAGCCAGAGGACCCCCCTATCATGTGCCAGTAGCCAGAGCCCCCCCTATCATGTGCCAGTAGCCATAGCCCCCCATCATGTGCCAGTAGCCTGCGCCCCCCCCATATCATGTGCCAGTAGCCAGCACCCCCCCCATATCATGTGCCAGTAGCCACACCCCCCTATATCATGTGCCAGTAGCCAGAGCCCCCCCTATATCATGTGCCAGTAGCCAGAGCCCCCCTATATCATGTGCCAGTAGCCAGAGCCCCCCCATCAACATGTGCCAGTAGCCAGAGCCCCCCCTATCATGTGCCAGTAGCCAGAGCCCCCCCTATTATGTGCCAGTAGCCAGAGCCCCCCCCCTATCATGTGCCAATAGCCATAGGCCCCCCATATCATGTGCCAATAGCCATAGGCCCCCCTAGCATGTGCCAATAGCCATAGGCCCCCCTATCATGTGCCAGTGGCCAGGCCCCCCCATCAACATGTGCCAGTAGCCAGAGCCCCCCCTATCATGTGTCAGTAGCCATAGGGCCCCCCTATTATGTACCAGTAGCCATAGACTCATAGGCCCCCGATCATGTGCCAGTAGCCTGAGCTCCCCCATCAACATGTGCCAGTAGCCCGAGCCCCCCTATCATGTGCCAGTAGCCATAGGCCCCCCTATCATGTGCCAGTAGCCTGAGCCCCCCATCAACATGTGCCAGTAACCAGAGCCCCCCTATCATGTGCCAGTAGCCATAGGCCCCCCTATCATGTGCCAGTAGCCTGAGCCCCCCATCAACATATGCCAGTAGCCAGAGCCCCCCCTATCATGTGTCAGTAGCCATAGGGCCCCCCTATTATGTACCAGTAGCCATAGGCCCCCCTATTATGTACCAGTAGCCATAGACTCATAGGCCCCCCCGATCATGTGCCAGTAGCCTGAGCCCCCCCATCAACATGCCCCAGTAGCCAGAGCCCCCCTATCATGTGCCAGTAGCCATAGGCCCCCCTATCATGTGCCAGTAGCCATAGGCCCCCCTATCATGTGCCAGTAGCCTGAGCCCCCCCATCAATATGTGCCAGTAGCCTGAGCCCCCCCATCAATATGTGCCAGTAGCCTGAGCCCCCATCAATATGTGCCAGTAGCCAGAGCCCCCCTATCATGTGCCAGTAGCCATAGGCCCCCCTATCATGTGCCAGCAGCCTGAGCCCCCCCATCAATATGTGCCAGTAGCCAGAGCCCCCCCTATCATGTGCCAGTAGCCATAGGGCCCCCCTAGTATGTACCAGTAGCCAAAGGTACCCCCCCATCATGTGCCAGTAGCCATAGCCCCCCCTATCATGTGCCAGTAGCCTGAGCCCCCCCATCAACATGTGCCAGTAGCCAGAGCCCCCCATCATGTCCCAGTAGCCATATCCCTCTCATCAACATGTGCCAGTAGCCAGAGCCCCCCCCCCATCATGTGCCAGTAGCCACCAGTATTGTACACATAAAAAAAAATGAACACTTATACTTACCGTCATGTCAGCTATGCGATGCAGGCCCATTCCGGTCTGTGTCCCGCGCTGTACGGCTCAGGAGGCGCGATTATGTCATCGCCGCGCCTGCGCCTGCCTCTGATAGGCTGCAGGCCTATCAGAGGAAGGGGAAGCGACAGAGGACGGCTATACAGATGACTGGAGATAAGCACTTCCACAATGGAAGCGCTCATCTCCGTGTGACTGTCCACCGCTGCTGCCCCCACGAAAATATAGTTAGTTGCGGGCCGGCACGGGGGGCCCCTAAGGACTCTGGGGCCCGGGCAGGGCCGTCTTTAATATTGATTGGACCCTGGGCAAAAATTTACTTGGGCCCCCTGGATCCCGCCTTCCCACACCTTAGCAGGCAATCACGCCCTCCACCACAACACACACACACAAAAATCCACACATCTGGTAGAGTCCAGTGAATGACTGTAAATACTTCCAGCTCTGAAGACTCCAGCGGCTCAGGATCAGTGTTCTGGGCAGCTGGGCTCAGGCTGTAAGTGGGCACCGCTCTGCAGGAAGGAGACCAGGGCTCGGCTCACCCTAGTGTTACAGTGCACCCCAGCACCCCACAGTATGCAGTATAGCACCCTATAGTATACAGCACCACACAGTATGCAGTATAGCACCCTATAGTATACAGCAACCCACAAACTATGCAGTATAGCACCCTATAGTATACAGCAACCCACAGTATGCAGTATAGCACCCTATAGTGTACAGCACCACACAGTATGCAGTATAGCACCCCACACTATACAGTACCCCACAGTATATAGTAGAGCAGTATAGCAGCCCACAGTATACAGCACCCCACAGTATACAACACCTCACAGTATACAGTAGAGCAGTATAGCACCTCACCGTATACAGCACCCCAAACTATACATGATACAGCACCCCACAATATACAGTACAGCAGTATAGCACTCCACAATATACAGCACCCACAGTATACAGTCCCCCACAGTATACAGCCCCCCACAGTATACAGCAGCCCCCCACAGTATACAGCCCCCCATAGTATACAGTACCCCACAGTATACAGCCCCCACAGTATACAGCACCCTTACAGTATACAGCACCCCACTATACAGTAGTTTACAGTATATTAGCATAACAGCCCCTGCCACCTTTTTCTGATGTAATCTTCACAAAAAAAGCTCCACAGTTAAGGCAAACTTCTACAGCAACACTCCTGGTAGAAAGGACCTTGATGACCTCATAGCCATGTGACCAGTAATATTGCTAGGTTACTGGTCACATGGTGATGATGTCATCTAAGGTCCTAGAGAATCACAGCTCTCACAGTATGCTGCCTGGAGTGCCGGCAGGCATGGCATGGCAGCACCCCCTGTGTAGCTGACAGCCTGACACCCGGGGCAGTGACTAGCAGGGCTCAAGAGGCAGCTGCCTTGGCCCCCCCAGGAGCAACTGGGCCCGGGGCAGCTGCCCCTTTTGCCCCTTGTTAAAGATGGCCCGGGGGCAATTGACCCCCTTGCCTATATGGAAGCGCCGGCCCTGATAGGAGAGAAAGGGGATACCGGAATAAAGCCTGGAAACTAGGGAAGGAAGATGGACACCTCCTAGAGAAAACCCTAACTCCAGTCCTGACAGACTACCAGTATGAACAGGCCACAAAGGTAGGCAAGTTCATAAACCGGATACCTAGGAACCTATCTCACCCTATAGGACCCTGGAACTAATGTCAGGACTGGGTCTACCTGTTCCTCCAAAGGGAAGGATGAACAGGAAACACTTATCTTCAATGAAGCTTTGGTAGCACCAGGAACTCAGCCAAGAACCTAACACCAGCTAACCACAAGTCCAACGGAAGCCATAAACCGCACAGCATAGTGGGCGAAACAATAAATAGAGAAGGTTAAATGACCACAATAGCCACACCTGGGGAAGGAAGGTGTGACAAGCACCAGAAACAACACAGACGTCATTTGATCCAAAAGGAAAACATCAGATCAAACCACGTGTTGCCAGTCTCACAGATCTCCTGCCACCTGTCGCGGGGAATGTCCGTATGTCTCGGTATGTCCGTGACAGGTCTGTAACCATGGAAACGAGCAGTGTATAATGTGATGGAAAAATGAATCCAGCCAGCAAAGGAAGCAATCACAATACATTAGTAAGTGCCTTGTATTAACTTTCTCTACATGATAATTGCAACTCACTGAAGTGAGAGACAACCGCTTTAAAGTGGCCCTGGAAAAAATACTAAAAGTAGCCCCATTTTGAAGTTGAGTCCAAACTGATGAAAGGCAGGACCAGCAATACCAAATTGCAGCACATTATACCACTCCAACAGAGCCCAATGGCCCCTGGCTGCTGCTGGATTTCAGGGTGGGCGTAACCATGGGTACGAGCAGTGTATAATGTGATGGAAAAATGAATCTAGCCAGCAAAGGAAGCAATATGGACAATCACAATACATTTTGAAAGGGGGTGTGTCACTTCAGCAAATGGCATTTATCATGTAGGGAAAGTTAATACCAGGCACTTACTAATGTATTGTGATTGTCCATATTGCCTCCTTTGCTGGCTGGATTCATTTTTCCATCACATTATACACTGCTCGTATCCAGCGGTAACGACCACTGCTGCTATTCATTAGGGGTGCCTATGCTTGCACATTATTGAAAAAAGCACCATCCTATGTGAATTCCCACGGTCCCGGCCACCAGACAGTCCAACATGGTTTTCAGGGTGGTCGTAACCTTGGAAACGAGCCGTGTATAATGTGATGGAAAAATGAATCCAGCCAGCAAAGGAGGCAATATGGACAATCGCAATACATTAGTAAGTGCCTTGTATTAACTTCCTCTACATGATAAATGCCATTTGCTGAAGTGAGAGACAACCCCTTTAATGCTATGGCTACACAGCGACACTGGCCGCAGCCAGGATTGCAGGGGCATTGCAGTGTAGCCATGATCTCATAGAAATGGATGGAGTCGCAACGCTGTAGCCCCTGAATCGCAAAAAATCAGCAGCATTGGATTTTAATATTTTTTTGCGATTCAGGGGTTTGTGGTCGCATCACACGTGCGACTTGCTCTGCAATCAGTGATGGCCAGTTCGCCATGTTCGCCCGCGAACACATGCGAGCTGCCATCTTAAGTCCGGCGATGCACAGGTAAGTCCCTACCTGTGCCTGTGCGCAAGCCGGTCTGAAACCAATGTGGTCACCGGGAGCAGGCAGTTCCGAGAATAGCCCGATGAAGGCCCCCGGCGGCTGTTCACGGAACTGCCTGCTCCCGCTGACCGCATTTGTTTCGGACCGGCTCGCGCACAGGCATTGGTAAGGACTTACCTGTGCATCGCTGGACTTGTGAGTTAAGATGGCAGCTTGCATGTGTTCGCGGGCGAACAATGCAAACTGGCCATCACTGTCTGCAATCCCATCCATTTCTATGAGATCAGTGCTACACTGCGATGCCCCTGCAATCCTGTCTGCGGCCAGTGTCTCCGTGTAGCCGTAGCCTTAAACAAAGTGGTTGGAGTGGGAAGAAAATGCAATACCGCCATTGTTTTTGAGCTTTTGTTTTTATGACAGTCACCGATCACTGAAAATGACGTGTTACCTTTAGGCTGGGGCTACACGGCGATCTCGCCCATGACCAAAATCACTGTGCAGCCATTGAACTGAATGGAATCTCAGTTAGTGTTGGTCGAGCAACAAAGTGCTCGGGTAGAACACTTCCTGATGCTTGGGTCCTCTACAGCAGTGTTTCCCAACCAGTGTGCCACCAGCTGTTGCAAAACTACAACTCCCAGCATGCCCGCACAGCCAAATGCTGTCCGGGCATGCTGGGAGTTGTAGTTTTGCAACAGCTGGAGGCACACTGGCTGGGAAACACTGCTCTACAGAGCACCCGAGCACAATGGAAGTCAATGGAAGTCAATGGAAGAACCCGAGCATTAAACCAGGCACCCCCTGCCCTGCTCTACCTCTATTCCTTAAAAGTTTCTGGCGGGATAATCTTAACCACTACACTATAGAGCTGCATTGCCAGTTACTTAAAAAAAATATATAAATAATATGACACTTCTGCTGTATAGGAATACTTACCCCCACTAGTAGTAAGTATTCCTATATAGCAGAAGTCTTGTTTTTTGTTTATTTATTTTTTGCAACAGGCCATGCAGCTCTATAGTGTAGTGGTTAACATTCTTGGCTGTAATGTAGAAGGTTGTGAGTTTGAATCCCGCCAGAAACTTTTCAGAAATAGAGGCTAAATTAGATTTAAATACACTGACTCAAGCATCGCGCTCGAGCACACGCGATATTCAGCCAAGCATAGCGATGCTCGAGCCAAACTGGTGTTCAGCCGAGCATGCTCGCTCAGTGCAACTCGTAAGTTGCCATGATCGTTATCCCACAACTGCAAAAAAAAAATCCAACACTGCTGACTTTTTTTTATTCTGGGTTTACGGTTGCAGCATTCAGATCAGTGGCTGCACTGCTGCAAAGAGATCTTTGGTTGTGCGACGGGTGCCACTGTCAAGTTCGCCGTGCATCCCCAGCTTTATTCTGCAGGTCAGCGTGATAAAGGCAATAATAAGTTTATATCGTTTTTGTCATGTTTTACAAAAAAATTTTAAATCACTTGCGGCTGGCGTTATCTCCATTCCTGGCCTCTGCAGGCAGGTGTCAGCTGTATAAGGTAGGCTGCACCCGCTGTGTATGGAGTGCACTCAGTTTCTTAACCCTCTCCATACACTTCCAACTTCCTCCATAGATGTTCACCGGATGCTGAGACGGGGTTATTGAACCCACTGTATTGCTTGATAAAGGGTCTGCCTGTTTTCTAATTATACATCAGATGCACAATTGCGTATTATATCATGATTTGATCCAATTTGGACCTTAAAGCGGTCAATATTTATCTGCCCCCCCCCCCCCCCCTCCTGGCCACTGGGTCCGGCTCCTTCTGTTCCCCATGCTCCGGTTCTCTACTTGTCAACTTTCATAGTGGACGGGAGTCATTGGCCGCAGCAGCACAGGTGACCCCCATCCACTCTGGAATTTGACAAGCAGGGAACTGGAGCGCAGCGAACCAAAGGAGCTGGACCCAGCGGTGGAGAGCAGGTAAGTATACAGGGAGTGCAGAATTATTAGGCAAATGAGTATTTTGACCACATCATCCTCTTTATGCATGTTGTCTTACTCCAAGCTGTATAGGCTCGAAAGCCTACTACCAATTAAGTATATTAGGTGATGTGCATCTCTGTAATGAGAAGGGGTGTGGTCTAATGACATCAACACCCTATATCAGGTGTGCATAATTATTAGGCAACTTCCTTTCCTTTGGCAAAATGGGTCAAAAGAAGGACTTGACAGGCTCAGAAAAGTCACAAATAGTGAGATATCTTGCAGAGGGATGCAGCACTCTTAAAATTGCAAAGCTTCTGAAGCGTGATCATCGAACAATCAAGCGTTTCATTCAAAATAGTCCACAGGGTCGCAAGAAGCGTGTGGAAAAACCAAGGCGCAAAATAACTGCCCATGAACTGAGAAAAGTCAAGCGTGCAGCTGCCAAGATGCCACTTGCCACCAGTTTGGCCATATTTCAGAGCTGCAACATCACTGGAGTGCCCAAAAGCACAAGGTGTGCAATACTCAGAGACATGGCCAAGGTAAGAAAGGCTGAAAGACGACCACCACTGAACAAGACACACAAGCTGAAACGTCAAGACTGGGCCAAGAAATATCTCAAGACTGATTTTTCTAAGGTTTTATGGACTGATGAAATGAGAGTGAGTCTTGATGGGACAGATGGATGGGCCCGTGGCTGGATTGGTAAAGGGCAGAGAGCTCCAGTCCGACTCAGACGCCAGCAAGGTGGAGGTGGAGTACTGGTTTGGGCTGGTATCATCAAAGATGAGCTTGTGGGGCCTTTTCGGGTTGAGGATGGAGTCAAGCTCAACTCCCAGTCCTACTGCCAGTTTCTGGAAGACACCTTCTTCAAGCAGTGGTACAGGAAGAAGTCTGCATCCTTCAAGAAAAACATGATTTTCATGCAGGACAATGCTCCATCACACGCGTCCAAGTACTCCACAGCGTGGCTGGCAAGAAAGGGTATAAAAGAAGAAAATCTAATGACATGGCCTCCTTGTTCACCTGATCTGAACCCCATTGAGAACCTGTGGTCCATCATCAAATGTGAGATTTACAAGGAGGGAAAACAGTACACCTCTCTGAACAGTGTCTGGGAGGCTGTGGTTGCTGCTGCACGCAATGTTGATGGTGAACAGATCAAAACACTGACAGAATCCATGGATGGCAGGCTTTTGAGTGTCCTTGCAAAGAAAGGTGGCTATATTGGTCACTGATTTGTTTTTGTTTTGTTTTTGAATGTCAGAAATGTATATTTGTGAATGTTGAGATGTTATATTGGTTTCACTGGTAAAAATAAATAATTGAAATGGGTATATATTACGTTGCCTAATAATTATGCACAGTAATAGTCACCTGCACACACAGATATCCCCCTAAAATAGCTAAAACTAAAAACAAACTAAAAACTACTTCCAAAAATATTCAGCTTTGATATTAATGAGTTTTTTGGGTTCATTGAGAACATGGTTGTTGTTCAATAATAAAATTAATCCTCAAAAATACAACTTGCCTAATAATTCTGCACTCCCTGTACTTTCCTTCACATGTCTGGGGGGGAAGAGTGGTAGGCAAACATTGACCCTGTAAAAAGTGATCAAAAAGTCATATGCACCCCAAAATGATACTAATGACAACTATAGGTCACTTCGCTGAAAACCAGCCCTCACACAACCCCATCAAGGAAAAAGAAAACAAAAACATTATGGCTCTTAGAATATGGCAGCACAAAAAAAAAAAATTATTTTATTATATTTTTTGTGTACAACTGTAGTAAAACTACAGAAATTTGGTGTCACTGCAATCATATCTGCTGAATAAAGTTAACAAAGTTAAATGTCAACTTGATTGCTTTTTTTATTTTATTAAAGGGGTTATCTGGGAATTTATATTGATGACATCCCCTGGATATGTAATCACTATCACATCGATGGGGGCTCCCCGCCAATCAGCTGGTAGAAGAGGCCGGCTCTGCCTTAGCGCCACAGCCTCCTCCCAGGCCATGTGACGTCACCGCACATCAGTCACATTGTACCACGCACAGCCACTATACACTGTACAGCAATGCGCTTGGAAAGCTGCTGGGCGGCTCCCTGAAACTGCTGATAAGTAGGGTTGCCGGTGTTCCGTGATATTTCTCTACCCTCGTCACTTCCTGTTGTGACGCGGCCGCACCGGACATGACGTTCCCAGCTTTGGAAGGAGGTGTGCTGCGCCGCGCAGGCGCACAACGACAGGGTAGGGAAATTTCACACCAGAGTTGGGGCTTGCGCCTTACCTCTCAGCTGTCTCCAGATGATCAGACACTGCGCGTTCGCAGTGAGTGGTAGGGAGATTTAACAGAACAAATGGCCATCAGATCTCCCTACCCCCACACTGCGCAAGCGCGGAGATCGGATGGATGTTCGGTATAAGAGACCTCCCTATCCACTGGTGCGCACGCGCAGTGTATCCCGACGGGAGTAGTTAGCCGCGCTTGCGCACTGGCCCATAATTTTTCCCTACCCTCTAACCGCTGGTGAGGCTCCCGGCGCATGCGCAGTGTCGGCCGGTGTCCAGCTGAGAGGTAAGGCGCAAGCGCATTAGGTGGCCCCTTCTCCCCAACTCTGGTGTGAAATTTCCCTACCCCGTCTTTGTGCGCCTGCGCGGTGCTACATACCTCCTTCCAAAGCTGGAAACGCCATGTCCGATGCGGCCGCATCACAACAGGAAGTGACGAGGGTAGGGAAATTTCAGGGAAATATCACGGAACACCGGGACTCGAATTCACGCGGATGTGATAATGATGGCCTATCCTGAGGTCATCATTATCCATTCCAGGGTAATCCCTTTAATCCATAAAGCAGAACAAAAAGTGATGAAAAACACACATGTACCCCAAATTGTACCATTAAAAACTACAACTTGTCCCACAAAAAGCAAGCCCTCAGACAGCTCTGCTGTGTAAAAATTAAAATGATACGGCTCTCAAAATATAGTAGCACAAAACAATATTTTTTTCAGAAAAGGTGTATTTATTGCGCAAAAGCAGTAAAACTGGAAAAAAGAAAATATAAACATTTGGTATTGCCGTAATCGTACTGACCAGCAGAATGAAGGTAACATGTTAATTATGGCGCATGGCGAATCCCGCAAAATTTACGCAAAAACAAACAAAAAGAAAGGAATTTCTGTTTTTGTTACATTTTTTAAAAATAGTTAATAAAAGTGAACCGATAAGTTTATATGTACCCCAAAACGGTGCCATTTAAACAAATGACTCGTTGGGCAAGAAACGAGCCCTAACGCAACTACAGAGACGGAAAAATAAAAACCTTCCAGCTCTTGAAAGGTGGCAATACAAAAGCAAAAAAATGTCTTCTTTTATTGATCACTATATCACATTGTATGACCTCACATTATATTCTACACATTTCGACTTATTTCTTTTTTTTTTTTACTACTTACTAGTTTTTATCCCATCTGTTCGTATTACCATTCATTTGCATGGCTGGTGGTTGCCATGACTTTCTCGACATGAATCTCGCTTATTCCTCTTTAATAAGCCGTGATCCAAGTTTTTACAATATTTAAGAAAAAGCAAGAAACGTATCATGGTGTTGGCCTTCTCACTTCTGCGCAGCATAGACTCCTACACAGTCATTAAACTGATATACATCGCGTAACAGTTTCTCAACGTAATTTACAGCCAGACTGCTGTGCTATTTAGTAGTACAATCCAATGCTGCCCATCAGCGCTGCTGTGAAGTATTTGACCCCAGATTTCTCCTATTACTGCCTATTTGTCACACTAAATGGTTTTGGATTTGAATTAATTCATTAAAGGGGATGTGCGGCGAGCCCCGGAGGAGCACGTACAGAGCATGGGAGTAGTAGTGACCCGGATGAAGGGCTGTGTCATGTGTACTTCCATAGGCTGTTACTCCCTGGGGATCGGTGCAGCAGATATATAGTATTGAAGAATGAGGCCAGAATTAAACATATAAAAGTCTTTTTACTAAGTGCAACATAGAACTTCAAATACATCCAATAGCATCAGATTTTGCAATCTTCTGGCAGCAATAAAGATGTTGGAGGCAGGTTAGTTGGTTGCAGTTTAGAACTAGTATTGATTGGCCTAGTAGTAGTCTGAGTGATGGGTGTCTTAGCGATAGTCCCTCACCTTTCAGCAGTGCCTTTGAATGCTGGATACAGCTGGTCACTATGCTGTCACAATATTGATGGCATATCCACGGTTGTCTAATAGGTACAAACCTCACCTCTGGGACCTGCTCCTATCTGCAGCACTGGGCCTCGTCACCTGCCCTACTTCAGCTATTGAAGTGAATGGAGAATGTCAAGCATGTGTGGCTGAACGCAATGGGGCCCCGTTGTGGAAATATTAGTGGATCCCAAAGGTGTAGGAGCCAGATCTATTGGATATTTATAGCATAACCTGTGGATGCTCCATAAATGTCCTAGATGCAGAGGTGTAGCTAGGCTTACCTGCACCTGGGGCAAGGATTTAACTTTGCCCCCCCGCCCTTAAGCGACTCAAATGTACTTAGCGAGAGGATAGCTACAGCGTGGCGCGCAGCTTTCCGCTGCAATTTTTTTTTTACACTAAGCCACTCCTTTAACTCCGCCCAATGCATAACTACACTCTATCATAGGGTACACGGCGGTACCAATACTCCTTGCAATAAACAGACGAGGCAACTGGTCCTACCTCATCCAGGGTGTCGCTGGTGTGATGTCCGCTGGATCCGGAACAAGGTCCCTGTGGTGACAGAGCAAAAATATTAATCACATAAGGAAAGGATGGTGACTGTATCTGGTAAATACCTACGAGGAGGCGCTGCGCTGCCCTGTAAGACCAAGCCAACCTAATGTATAGGGTAATCTAGGGCATTTCCCCTTAGTGCTACCACATAGTACTAATGCCCACATTGTGCCCCCTCACAGCAATTATGCCTCCTTTACAGCATAAATGGCCACATTGTACCCCCCTCACAATAGTTATGTCCTCCTTGTGACCCCTAACTGTAGTTATGCCCACATTGTGGCACTTTCACAATAGTTATGTACTCCTTGTGGCCCCTCACTGTAGTTATGTCCACCTTTTTGCCCATCACAGTAGTTATGCCCATCTTTGTGCCCCCTCACTGTAGTTATGCTCACCTTTGTGCCCCCTCAGAGTAGTTATGCTCACCTTTGTGCCCCTTTACATTAGTTATGCCCACCTTTGTGCCCCGTCACATTAGTTATGCCCACTTTTGTGCCCCGTCACATTAGTTATGCCCACATTGCGGCACCTTCACAATAGTTATGTCCTCCTTGTGCACCCTCACTGTAGTTATGCTCACCTTTGTGCCCCCTCAGAGTAGTTATGCTCACCTTTGTGCCTCTTCACATTATTTATGCCCACCTTTGTGCCCCTTCACATTAGTTATGCCCACCTTTGTGCCCCATCACATTAGTTATGCCCACCTTGTGGCCCCTCACTGTAGTTATGCTCACCTTTGTACTTCTCACATTATTTATGCCCATCTTTGTGCCCCTCACAGTAGGTATGTCCACCTTTTTGCCCATCACAGTAGTTATGCCCATCTTTGTGCCCATCACAGTAGTTATGCCCATCTTTGTGCCCCCTCACTGTAGTTATGCTCACCTTTGTGCCCCCTCAGAGTAGTTATGCCCACCTTTGTGCCCCATCACATTAGTTATGCCCACCTTTGTGCCCCATCACATTAGTTATGCCCACCTTGTGGCCCCTCACTGTAGTTATGCTCACCTTTGTACTTCTCACATTATTTATGCCCATCTTTGTGCCCCTCACAGTAGGTATGTCCAGTTTGTACCCCCTCGCAGTAGTTATGCACAGATATGTTCCTTCTCACTGTAGTTATGGCCGGATATGTGCCAACTGCCCTCTCAGTGTAATTATGCCCACTTTTGTGCCCCCTCAGTGTAGTTATGCCCACTTTTGTGCCCCCTCACAGGGTCTTGTGGCCCCCAGTGCCTTTTCCAGCTACATAAAAAAAATAAAAAATACTTCCCTGCTTCCCTGATGATCGGCACATCCAGCAGCAGGACGCGCTCCCACACAGGCATCGCACTGCTGGCTCCGCAGGAGGCCTTGATGAGGCCACAGATGTGTCTAATTTATGACGAGGCGTAAAATTAGACAGATCTTACGGCGTAGAGGGGAAAACCAAGACCGGTATAAAAAGCCAGTCTTAGTAAATGTGCCCCAATGACCCTAATCACAGAGCCAAAACACAGGAGAGGCTTAGGGACACCTCTGTGGATGTCCAAGTGGCCCAGCCAGAGCCATGACTTGAACCCAATCTCTGGAGACACCTAATAATGGCTGTCCACCGACGGTCCCCATCCACAGGTCGGAGAGGATCTGCAGAGAATGGAGGCAGAAAATCCCCAAATCCAGGTGTGCAAACCTTGTGGCATCATCCCCAAGAAGACTGGAAGCCGGAATTACTGCCAAAGGGGCTTCAAGTAAAGGGTCTGAATACTTATGTCAAAAATTTTATTTTTATTTTTTTCAATAAATTGGCAAAGATTTCAAACATTCTGTTTTCACTTTGTCATTATGGGGTATTGAGGGCAGAATGATGTGAAAAAACTTTGCTTTGAAAAAAAAAAAAGAGAAAGGGTCTGAAGACTTTCTGAATGCAATGTAGGAGAGCCATCCATGCCTGCTCGGGAATTATGGAAGTACCAAAAAACGTGCACGACCGCTTTCGCAATGCCTTTTGCAAAGTTCACGAGCCATGAAAGCTCCCATTAATCTGTTAAGCTGCTGTCTGTAGTATAATTCCTTTTACAGCAGTATACTAATGTATGTTACTGAATGCCCTTACAGGGACATCCATCGGAGGTGCACATCCTAAAAAGCATAAGGGCCCTTCCTGCAGCGGACATTAATGACCCGACTCCCGTCCACCGCTTCAATTTTCTGGTGTTTTTAGCCCTAATGGGAAATTATTGTAGAAAAGAATAAATCAGCGCTGTGGGAAAGGAGGCATCTCGGCTCCTCTGAGCCCCTCGTACACAGCGACGCTTCCCTTATCAGATGTGTATTAGGTGCTGAATGTGTAACACCGCCATATGGTACACTGTACATCCATTCCATTAGTGTAACACCTTGACAACATGCCCTGCATTCTCCGACACGCACATACGTCAAGGCATCGAGTCTACATGTGCTTTGCTGTGGTTTTGTTTTTTTCAGGCCGGGATTTTTATGCCTCACCACAAACCGAGGTGACAGCGGAGACACTTACCGCCATAAATTTCCATTACAGCGGCGTCATTAAAATATGGTAAATGCCTGCTGCTCAGTATAGGCGACAACAGCTCATAGGGGATCATTTATCATTGTAAAGGTTGTCAAGGAAATGTCACTTTTGCAAAGTGCCCCCCCCCCCCTTTAAATGAAGCATTTGTTGAAATATTATGATGCACATTTAAGGAGCGTAAATGAGTCTTACAATGTGAGGAAAGCGTGCACGATGTCGGCGCCTGACCTTTCCTTCTATAGCGGGTGAACTCTTTTTATGCGTTGTCTGCTGTCTGTAAATAAGACACATGGCTGCAATTTGCAAAAGTATATTAGTGAATCTGCATAAGTTCATCATTCATTTCGCTGAAGCTCATTGCCTCGTGGTCTCTGCTCTGCGCACGCGCAGTGTTAATTTGTTGCTTAGTTAATCTCACCCCGCACTCTTAAAGGGGTTGTCGTCACTTCAGCAAGTGGCATTTGCAATGTAGAGAAAGTTAATACAAGGCACTTACTAATGTATTGTGATTGTCCATATTGCCTCCTTTGCTGGCTGGATTCATTTTTCCATCATATTTTATACTGCTTGTTGCGACCACCCTGCAATCCATCAGCGTGGCTCTGCTTGCATACTCTAAAAAAAGCACCGGCCTACATGCGCTCCCACCGTCCCGGTCACTAGAAAGGCTGGCATTTTTTTTCCTATAGTGTGCAAGCACGGCCACCACTGATGGATTGCAGGGTGGTCGTAACCATGAATACGAGCAGGGTATAATGTGATGGAAAAATGAATCCAGCCAGCAAAGGAAGCAATGTGGAGAATCAAAATACATTAGTAAGTGCCTGGTATTAACTTTCTCTACATGATAAATGTCATTTACTGAAGTGACAAAACGCCCTTAAACTACCGTATGCCCACACATGAATGAAAATACAGAGGAAAAGTCCGATGTGGTTTTTGCAGCGGATCTGCATACAAAAAACTGATTTAGACCTACCGGTAATTCCTTTTCCATGAATCCACCATGACGGCAAGATAGGAGATTGACCTCTGAAAGGGCAGGAAAACAGAGAAAGGTTAAATTGCCCCCGCCTCCCACCCTCTTCAGTGTTTACCCGATTACTATAGTAACCCGTCACCTAGATATATACACACTTTTCTTTTTTAATTTTTTATTAGTATTTCCTCTTTTTCAGGTAGACTCATATAACTGTCTGATGTCTATCCCTTTTTTCCTTTTTCACGGTGGATTCATGGAAAAGGAAATACCGGTAGTCTAATTCAGTTTTTCCCATTTCACCACCATGACAGCAAGATAGGAGACCTACCAGATTATTCAATAAAGGGGGGGGGGCTATAGCTTGGAAGACTTTCCTACCAAGTGATAGTTCTGAAGATCCTGACAAGTAAAGTCTGTAGTGTTTTATGAAGGTATGAATGTTGGACCAAGTCGTGGCCCTACATATCTGCTCCAATGAAGCACCCGCTCTTTCTGCATAGGAAGAAGAGACCGCCCTGGTGGAATGGGCCCTAACAGGGCAAGGAAGATTTTGAAGACTGTAACAGTCATGGATAGTTTGCTTTATCCACCTGGCGACGGAGGCCCTAGAGGCCGGTTACCCTTTATTTTTCAATCCGAACTGTACTGACAGGTTATCAACCTTCCTAAAGTCTCTAGTTACTTCCAGATATTTCATCACAACTCATCTAACGTCTAAGGAATGGAATTCTTCTTCTTTTTTGTTTTTCGGGTTAGTACAAAATGATGGCAGCACTATTTCCTGGTTTCTATAGAAGTCCGGTACTTTCGGAAGAAATCCTGGATCTGGTTTAAGAATCACTCTATCATCCGTGATAGTTAAGCATGGATGTCTGGTAGAGAGGGCTTGAATTTCCCCTATTCTCCTAGCTGATGTAATTGCTATGAGGAAAGCTGTCTTGAAAGAGAGCATCTTAACTGACACATCCTCTAACGACTCAAAAGGACTTTTTGTTAGACCCTTGAGTGCTATGTTTAGATCCCAAATTGGGATTCTAGGTCTAACAAAAGGTTTTAAGCGGCAAGTGGCGCTGAAAAATCTCTTAATCCACCTGTGCTCAGCTAGATTAGAGTCAAAGAAGGCACTGAGGGCTGAAACCTGCACCTTCAGGGTCGAAGGACGCAAGCCTAAATCTAACCCCTGTTGTAGAAAATCTAAAATCTTCTGAATGTTTGGGGTTGATTGATCTATCTCTCCATGTCCCCACCATGAGCAGAACTTCTTCCATATTTTTTGATAAATCACATAAGTCACCTTTTTCCTACTAGCTTTCAGAGTGGTGATGACCTTCTCTGACAGCCCCTGGCTCCTTAGAGTTTCCGATTCAGGATCCAGGCTGTCAGCCTGAAAAATTCTGGGCATGGGTGTATTACTGGCCCCTGAGTCATTATGTCTTTTCTGGGAGGGAGTACCCACGGATCCTACGTAGCTACGTTTTTTAGGATCGAGAACCAACTTCTATTAAAACAAAAATTGGCCTGTTGGGGATAATCTTTTGGATTACTTTTGGGATTATCTGGAATGGGGGGAAAGCATAGGCCAGCTTCCAATCCCAAGTGAAGGAGAAAGCATTCACTGCCCACAGTTTGTCTCTTGGGTTTAGGGAGCAGAATTATATGACTTTTGCATTTAACCCTGAGGCAAATAGATCTATGATCGGGAAGCCCCACTTTTCTACTATGAGACTGAATGTCTCTGGATTCAGTGACCATTCTCCCTAGTCTAAGGTTTTCCTGCTCATAAATTCCGCCACCTAATTTTGAGAGCCTTTTAGATGTACTGCCGATATAGATTTTAAGTATTCTTCGGCCCAAGAATATATTTTCACTGTCAGCTTCATTAACTGTTTTTGATCTTGCTGCCTTAAGTAGGATACGGTTGTCACGTTGTCCAATAAGAATTTTACGTGATGACCCTTTATAAGAACCATTGCGGCTTTTATTGTCTCCCATACAGCTCTTAATTCCCTGTAGTTTGACGATTGATTTGCTATAACTTCTGGCCAAAGCCCCTGAAAGAGTCTTCCTTCTACATTTGAACCCCATCTTGTTTTGCTGGCGTCTGTCTGGATTTGGACGAACTGAGTCTTCTGCCAGGTCACTCCCTTTACTAGATTTTTTGATTGGGTCCACCATATGAGAGAAATTTTTATATGATGTGGAATACATATTTTCTTGTCTAAGGAAGTCTGTTTCTTGTCCCAGCATCTCAGTAACCATAGCTGGAGAGTACTGAAGTGGAACTCATTGCCTCTCTGATGGAGCATAGATCCCTTTTTTTGAACCTTTGGACCTTTTCTTTTAGATCTACTGTCTTTTCTTCTGGAGGAAAGGAAGATTGTTTTTGAAAATCCAGGAGAATTCCCCAAAAATATATATTTTTGTTTGGGGAAGAAGGCATGGTTTTTTTTAAAATTTCCAATCTCTTTCCATCTTTTCCCCGGAGTTTGCCAATAATAGGAAATCATCTAATTATGGTATTATCATTAGACTTTGTCTCCTTAGGTGAACTACCATTTCTACAACTATTTTGGTGAAGACTCTCGGGGCTGCTGAAATACAGAAAGGGAGGGCCGTAAACTGAAATGAAAATGATGAACCTTCCCTGCAGTGGCGTGCCTAGGGTCGCACCCGGGCGAGTCCTTTCTCTGGCACCTCCCCCCCCAATACTTGACCACATACCTCTTACATCCAGGGACATCTCCTGTCATGTAGACCTTCTCTTTCCTATTCTCCTCCGTTAGACCGCCATGACAAATTCCTTCAGCCGCATCTCGTCTCTACAGAGTTTGTAACACAGACATGTAAGATTTCTCAGTTTTTCCATCAACCTCCTCATCCTGATGTCCCCACAGTGTCATCCTGCCGCCACTCGCAATACTGTGCCCGTTGTGCCCCCCATTTCCCTAGGCACTATACTGCTGAAAAAATAGTGACCCCGGTAGACATAATTGGGGTCATTTATCAAACTGGTGTAACGTAGAACTGGATTTCCAAAAGAGCTGTCAAATATGAAGGTGGAATCTGATTGGTTGCTATGGGCAACTAACCCAGTTCTACTTTATACCAGTTTGAAAAATTTAACCCAAATGTCTCTATAGTGTCCACAGCAGTTAGAATGTCCCCTAGAGTGCCCCCAGTAATAACACCCCCTATTGTGCTCCAGGTAATAATCCCTGTATAGTGTCCCCAGAAATAATAGAATTGCCCCTACAGTGCCTCCCCAATAGCAATGTCCCCACGCTGCCCCATATAGAAATTTCCCCCGCACTGCCCCCCATAGTAATCCCCCATAGTAATTTTCACCACCACACAGTAATTTCCCCCACACTGCACCCATACAGTAATTTGCCCCACACAGTAGTTTCCCCCACACTGCCCCCCCACACAGTAGTTTCCCCCACACTGCCCCCCCACACAGTAGTTTCCCCCACACTGCCCCCCCACACAGTAATTTCCCCCACACTGTCCCCACACAGTAATTTCCCCCACACTGCCCCCACATAGTAGTTTCCCCCACACTGCCCCCACACTGCCCCCACATAGTAATTTCCCCCCACTGCCCCCACATAGTAATTTCCCCCCACTGCCCCCCACACAGTAGTTTCCCCCACACAGTAGTTTCCCCCACACTGCCCCCCACACAGTAGTTTCCCCCACACTGCCCCCACACAGTAGTTTCCCCCACACTGCCCCCCCACACAGTAGTTTCCCCCACACTGCCCCCCACACAGTAGTTTCCCCCACACTGCCCCCCACACAGTAGTTTCCCCCACACTGCCCCCACACAGTAGTTTCCCCCACACTGCCCCCCCACACAGTAGTTTCCCCCACACTGCCCCCCCACACAGTAGTTTCCCCCACACTGCCCCCCACACAGTAGTTTCCCCCACACTGCCCCCACACAGTAGTTTCCCCCCCACTGCCCCCCACACAGTATTTCCGCCACACAGTAGTTTCCCCCCCACCGCCCCCCCCACACAGTAGTTTCCCCCACACAGTAATTTCCCCCGCACTGCCCCATATAGTAATTTGCCCCACACAGTAGTTTCCCCCACATTGCCCCATATAGAAATTTGCCCCCCACATAGTAATCCCTCCCATAAAAATTTGCCCCCACACAGTATCCCACCATAATATTTTCCCCCAACATGTCCTCCTGTGTGCCCCATGTCTCCCAAAGTTGGCACATAAAAGAAAAAAAAGAAAAAAAAAACACCTAAAAGCTAAACACTCACCTGCGCTTGCTTGCAGAGGAAGGCGCGCACACTTCACTGTGCTGCTGTGTCCCGGCACACGCACGCCTGAAGCCTATGGCAGTGATCGTCAGTGGGGCAGGGAACTATGCGGTCCCGTGCCCCGCTGCAGTATGTGGGCGTGAGCGCTCCAGCAATGAGCGCCCTTGCCCCCCCAGGCACGCCACTGCTTCCCTGTACTGTCTCTTAGCATGCTGTGCTGCTGTGGCAGCGTTCCGATGGTTACCATGGCAACCGGACGCCTTCACGGGCATCCGGATTGCCATGGTATAGCTGAGCCTGATTAGGCTTACTGTGAATGATAATACACTGCAGTACAGTATACAATGTACTGCAGTGTATTGTACAGGCATCAGACCCACTGGATCTTCAAGAACCAAGAGTCAAAAAAAGTGTGAAAAAAAGTAAAAAAAAAATCTTCCTATATCCTCACATATAATTGGTTAAAAATAAAAAATAATAAGTTTGGTATCACCGCATCCATAACGGCCTGATCTATAAAAGGATCATGTACTTTTATCGCACGGTAAACGCCATAAAAAAAAATAATGAAAAATTATGATGGAATTGCAATTTTGCACTGCACTTCCCACAAAATTGTATAAAAAGTGATCAAAAGAGTCATATGTACCCCAAAATAGTACAAATCAAACCGTCATCTCATCCCGCAAAAAATGAGGCCCTACCTAAGACAATCGCCCAAAAAATGGCTTTGAGAAAACTTATAAAACACTAAAACATGATTTTTTTTGGTTCAAAAATGCTCTTATTGTGTAAAACCCAAATATATTAAAAAAACAGACATATTAGGTATCGCCACATCCGCAACAACCTTCTCTATAAAAATATCACATGTGCTAACCCGTCTGGTGAACGCCGTAAAAAAATTAAAATAAAAACCGTTCCAAAAAAGCCATTTATCACCTTACAACACAAAAAGTGTAATACCAAGCGATCAAAAAGTCATATGTGCCCCCCAAAAGTGGTGCCAATCGAACCGTCATCTCATCCCGCAAAAAAAATGAGCCCCTACATAAGACAATCGGCCAAAAAATATATACATGACTTTCAGAAAATGGAGACACTAAAACATGATTTTTTTGTTTAAAAAATGTTTTGTGTAAAATAAAATTAAAAAAATGCAGATATTAGGCATCAGTGTCCATAACAACCTGCTCTATAAAAATAGCAATCCGTCTGGTGAACGCCGTAAAAAAATAAAATAAAGAAATGTGCTAAAAAAGACATTTTAACCTGATTGATATATACTATATCTATGTGATCATTTGACGAATGTCTACTGTCTTATAATTGTAACTGCTTACAAAATCTCAATAAAAAGTATATTTAAAAAAAAAAAAAGCAATTTTTTATCACCTTACATCACATAAAGTGTAATACCAAGTGATTAAGAATTTATCTGTGCCCCAAAATGGTACCAATCAAACCATCATCTCTTCCAGCAAAAAATGAGACCCTACCTAAGACAATCACCCAAAAAATAAAAAAATATGGCTTTCAGAAAATGGAAACACAAAAACATGATTTTTTTTCTAAAATTATTGTGTAAATCCACAAATCCAGTGAAACACTGAACACAATCGCAGACAAAACTGACTGGACTTGCTGCAAAACCACCAGTTTTTACTGAACAGATCCTGACACAATCCGTATGGTGAGAGTGAGCCAAAAAATAATAAAAGTATCACATATTTTTATTAGTATAAAATCTCTAATATATAAAAAATTATAATGTTGCTGTATATTGTCGAAGACCATCCCAACTATGCACACAGCGGTGATCTACAAATCATGTCACAACGGGCATATATAAGTAAAGAAAAAATAATAAAAAAGAAAAAATAATAATAATATGCAGAAATGTGCATATACATATACAGTACCTAAAATAGGCGAAAAGTGGAAGGCTATATTACCAAAATCTGATGTATAATAGCAGCAGATAGATAGGATCCCACATCTCCTGGTATAAGGAATGCACATAAACGGACACATTATTCTTGGAAATTTAAGAGGAAAACAATATTCCCAAATATAATAAAGAAAAAACTTATGATCAAAATCAATCCAAAAAACACATACCCTGCGATGAAAATATGGCGTCACACCGCTAGACTGGAAAGTCCACCTCGCCGCGCGTTTCATAGTAACATAGTACATGAGGCCGAAAAAAGACATTTGTCCATCCAGTTCGGCCTGTTATCCTGCAAGTTGATCCAGAGGAA
This sequence comes from Bufo gargarizans, assembly GCF_014858855.1. Lineage (NCBI taxonomy): Eukaryota > Metazoa > Chordata > Amphibia > Anura > Bufonidae > Bufo > Bufo gargarizans. The sequence goes on along the minus strand of NW_025334667.1, from coordinate 314,201 downwards.
GGCAAAAAAAAAAAAAACTGTGAGGTAAAAGCCAATTTTCCCCACTTTAGGCCTCATACACACGACAGTATTTTTTTGCGATCTGCAAAAAGGGGTTCCGTTGTTCCGTGATCCGTTTCCGTTTTTTTTTCCGTGTGTCTTCCTTTATTTTTGGAGGATCACCAGACATGAAGGAAAGTAAAAAAAAGTCTAAGTCAAGTTTGCCATGCAAATTATAGGAAAAAAAAAGGACGCGGACGACAATCTTGTGTGCCTCCGCGTTTTTTCATGGACCCATTGACTTGAATGGGTCCGCAAACCGTTTTCCGTGAAAAAAATAGGACATTTTTTTGACGGACTGGAACCACGGACGCGGATGACAAACGGTGCATTAGCCGAGTTTTCAACTGACCCATTGAAAGTCAATGGGGCTGCAGAAAATCACGAAAAACGGAACAACGGACACGGAATGAAACAACGGTCATGTGCATGAGGCCTTAGGGGAATAAAAAATTCCTTCCCGACTCCAATCAGACAATCAGAATAACTCCCTGGACCAACGACCCCTCTCTAGTAGCTATAGCCTGTAATATTATTACGCTCCAGAAATACATCCAGGCCCCTCTTGAATTCCTTTATTGTACTCACCATCACCACCTCCTCAGGCAGAGAGCTCCATAGTCTCACTGCTCTTACCGTAAAGAATCCTCTTCTATGTTTGTGTACAAACCTTCTTTCCTCCAGATGCAGAGGATGTCCCCTCGTCACAGTCCTGGGGATAAATAGATGATGGGAGAGATCTCTGTACTGACCCCTGATATATTTATACATAGTAATTAGATCTCCCCTCAGTCATCTTTTTTCTGAAGTGAATAGCCCTAATGTTGATAATCTTTCAGGGTACTGTAGTTGCCCCATTCCAGTTATTACTTTAGTTGCCCTCCTCTGGACCCTCTCCAGCTCTGCTATGTCTGCCTTGTTCACAGGAGCCCAGAACTGTACACAGTACTCCATGTGTGGTCTGACTAGCGATTTGTAAAGTGGTAGGACTATGTTCTCATCACGGGCATCTATGCCCCTTTTGATGCAACCCATTATCTTATTGGCCTTGGCAGCAGCTGCCTGACACTGGATTTTACTGCTTAGTCTGCTGTTTATTAAAATTCCTAAGTCCTTTTCTGGCCTCGTCAGGAGGTGTGTGTGTTAAAATACTCAGGCATTTATGGGCCCCCAAACTGGTGTAACAAATCACGCCCCATTGTGCTCACCTGTAACATAGCGCAGCAGCACACAGGGGTCCGCGCCCACGTCACAGCATGTTTCCGGGTCACGTGACGCTGACGTGATCCGGAACGCACGCCAACCCGACGTGCCCCGGCCAATGGAACGCAGCGCACCTATGATGTGCGTCTACATCATCTCAGCAAATGAACTATCAGCACATTATATACCCCAGTGCATATACATGATCCAAATATACGTGATTGATTATGACCAAAAAGTGCAACTTGATTGTAAAAATATGACAACTGCAAAACATGATTATGACATGAGTTTAAATAACAATTATACATAAACAAAAAAAGTCCAAATAATTAGTGAAAACCATGTTTGTGATACACATTAATAAATATACAATCATTAATGTAACAATAAGTGACAATATATTTAAAGTGCCAGTGCATGAAAAATACTAAAAGTGAAATGAAGAAAAAATTAAAAAGTGAAAAATAAAAAATGGGAACAAGATGCTTAATAGTAGTATAAAAGGCTGCATCCAGGCTTCACAGTGAGGCCTCATGCACACAACCGTTCTGTTTTTTGCGGTCTGCAAACCACAGAATCCGCAAAAAACGGAAGCCGCCCGTGTGCCTTCTGCAATTTACGGAACGGAGCCGCCCAATGTAGAAATGCTTATTCTTGTCCGCAAAGCGGACAAGAATAGGACATGCTACATTTTGTTTGCGAGGCCAGGGGAAGTGAATGGGTCCGCATCCGAGCCGCAAAAACGGCGGCTCGGATTCGGACCCAAACAGCGGCCGTGTGCATGATAAATAAGTAATAAAAATAAATCAATGCCTACTACATTAAAAAAATGCCATTCATAGGAAGGACTATATATCAGTCTGCTCAGCTCCTCCTGCTCTATAACATGCTGCCTGCAGGGAATCTGTCACCACATACCTTGATACCCAACCAAATTAAATTACTAGATGTGCGCCGATCCCCTAAGGGCTCCTGCACACAAACAAACACTGTGTCCATATCCGAGCCAAATTTTTTTGCAGCTCAGATGCGGACCTATTGATTTCAATAGGGCCGCAAAAGATGCGGACAGCACTCCAGCCCATTCTGATATGCAAATTGTAGAACGTACACAGGTGACATTCATGTTTTGCGGATCCTCAATTCGCGGACCTTTAAACACGGAGCAATCATGTGCATGAGCCCTTAGTAAAATGCTTTTCCTCTCATCCAGATTGTTTGCCACATACTGGAAAAGGTATACATCTTTTTTCATATGCAACTTTTTTTTTTAGTTTGGTGCAATGAAGTCACCACCATTGCACTGTAAGTGATGTAGTCTAGCCAATGTTACTGCGTGTGTGCCGTTGCTTTGGTATTCGGTGCTTGCCGGGTCTGAAATAATCTGTACTGCGCATGCAACTGCATTCGCACCAACTCCCAAAACACTAAAAAAATATGCTTTTTCGTAGAGTGTGCAAGCACGGCCGCTGTGGCTGGATTACAGCGTGGTCGTAACCCCTGCATATGAGCCGTGTGTAATGTGATGGAAAAAGGAATCCAGCCAGCAAAGAAGGAAATATGGATAATCACAATATATTAGTAACTGCCTTGTATTAAAGGGGTTGCTCACTTTAGCAAATGGCATTTATCATGTAGAGGAAGTTAATACAAAGCACTTACTAATGTATTGTGATTGTCCATATTGCTTCCTTTGCTGGCTGGATTCATTTTTCCATCGCATTATACACTTCTCATTTCCATGGTTACAACCACCCTGTAATCCAGCAGCGGTGGTCGCGCTTGCACACTATAGGAAAAAGCGAGCAAGCACGGTCACTGCTGCTGGATTGCAGGGTGGTCATAACCTCTGGATACGATCAGTGTATAACGTGATGGAAAAATTAAACAATCCAGGAAAAGAAGGCAATACGGACAATCACAATACAATAGTAGGTGCCTTGTATTAACTCTCTCTACATGATAAATGCCATCTGCTGAAGTGAGAAAACCCTTTAAGGCTCCATTCACACATCCGCAACGTATTTTGCGGATCCACAGATCCGCAAAACACGGACAGCGGCAATGTGCAGTTCCGCATTTTGCAGGACCGCACATTGCCGGCACTATAGAATATGCCTATTCTTGTCCGCAATTGCGGACAAGAATAGGAGGACATGTTCTATTTTTTTTCGGGAGCAGAATTGTGGACCCGGAAGTTCATACATTGAGCTCAATAATCATACAGTATGCAGTAAGCTCCCTCTAGTGGTGGCTCCAGGTAGAAAGGATCTATGCAGGGGATTTGGAGCCCTGAAGATGAAGATTACCTTTAAGGCAATGAATACGGGCTGTTCAATGTATTCCTGGGTATTGAGGATGGGCGTCCTTTCCTTATTTATCATAACGCTCCCGCTTAGAGTTTGGGGGAGGGGTGAATGGAGGGTACAGCGGGATTTATCACCGGCTCATGTCAGCTAAATCATTGAAAAAAAAAAATCACCTCTCCAGTAATTAATGTGGAGAGACAGATGAACGGCCCCTGGGCCCATTAATCTGAAGCATCACCAGACTGCTCCGATTATGAATGTCAGGATGCATAAACTGTTGTAGGATCAATATACCAGGAATGAATCCAAGCCTCTTATTTCCGAGACATCCGTACAAAACTCCGGTGCATTAAGCTGCTCTCCGTCGCACCTGTACACCACGTGCATCTTCTTACCAACTTCGCTGAACCTGCGAAATTTAAAGGAAACGTCTGTTTTTGAAGAGTTTACAGCATTCCCTAGTAATGATCTGCAGACCGGGTCAAGTAACTTTTTAAATGCTTTGCTTTACTTATCTTGTACTACTTTGGAATTACAGGATGTTTTCACCTCTGGTCTAAAGCTACCTTCAGAATTCTTCTGGGGTCCTGTTACCAGACAGCAGTGCATTGTGGGAGCTGAGAAGACAGTTACAGCTAGGTCACATGACTGACAGCAGGGTGGCGCTAAACTGTTGTCAGTTTCCAAGGGTAACCAGCAATATTGTGAAAGCAGCTATGGATACGAATTGGGAAATAAGCCTGTCTGGGCGGTTCTCATATCACGTGATTTTGGACAGCTCAGTCCATCGCCTCCTGCTTGTGCCCATGCATATACAGGCGCTTGCACAGACCAGTATATGACTCCTGTATCTGCGCATGGGCTAAACTGTAAGTCTGGCCTCATCTGGAAATGTAAACCCAGTCATACCAGTAAAAAAAAAATTATGTCGAGTAATTCTTTATGTGAAAAGTTTTCTAAAAGTGTTTCTATTGGAACATTGTAGAACTTTCTTATATACTTTGTTTATAAGAAACATTTGACACTGTACCACATAAAAGGTTAGTATATAAAATGAGAATGCTCGGACTGGGAGAAAACATCTGTAAGTGGGTAAGTAACTGGCTCAGTGATAGAACACAGAGGGTGGTTATTAACGGTACACTACTCAGATTGGTCACTGTCACTAGTGGAGTACCTCAGGGGTCAGTATTGGGCCCTATTCTCTTCAATATATTTATTAATGATCTTGTAGAAGGCTTGCACTAGTAAAGTATCAATTTTCGCAGATGACACTAAACTGTGTAAAGTAATTTACACTGATGAGGACAGTATACTACTACAGAGCGATCTGGATAGACTGGAGGCTTGGGCAGATAAGTGGCAGATGAGGTTTAACACTGATAAATGTAAAGTTATGCACATGGGAAGGAAAAATGCAAGTCACCCGTACATACTAAATGGTAAAACACTCGGTAACACTGACATGGAAAAGGATCTAGGAATTTTAATAAACAGCAAACTAAGCTGCAAAAACCAGTGTCAGGCAGCTGCTGCCAAGGCCAATAAGATAATGGGTTGCATCAGAAGGGGCATAGATTCCCGTGATGAGAACATAGTCCTACCACTTTACAAATCGCTAGTCAGACCACACATGGAGTACTGTGTACAGTTCTGGGCTCCTGTAAACAAGGCAGACATAGCAGAGCTGGAGAAGGTCCAGAGGAGGGCAACTAAAGTAATAACTGGAATGGGGCAACTACAGTACCCTGAAAGATTATCAAAATTAGGGTTATTCACTTTAGAAAAAAGACGACTGAGGGGAGATCTAATTAACTATGTATAAATATATCAGGGGTCAGTACAGAGATCTATCCCATCATCTATTTATCCCCAGGACTGTGACTGTGACGAGGGGACATCCTCTGCGTCTGGAGGAAAGAAGGTTTGTACACAAACATAGAAGAGGATTCTTTACGGTAAGAGCAGTGAGACTATGGAACTCTCTGCCTGAGGAGGTGGTGATGGTGAGTACAATAAAGGGATTCAAGAGGGGCCTGGATGTATTTCTGGAGCGTAATAATATTACAGGCTATAGCTACTAGAGAGGGGTCGTTGATCCAGGGAGTTATTCTGATGCCTGATTGGAGTCGGGAAGGAATTTTATATTCCCCTAAAGTGAGGAAAATTGGCTTCTACCTCACAGGGTTTTTTTTTTTTTTTTGCCTTCCTCTGGATCAACTTGCAGGATGACAGGCCGAACTGGATGGACAAATGTCTTTTTTCGGCCTTATGTACTATGTTACTATGTTACTATGTTACTATGTTTCAGTTAATTACTGTTTTCAAGATCTCTGCTTGTGTAGTGTCCCACTAGGTAGGGGTGGGCACTACACAAGGGTCAATTGGGCCACGTGGTACTCTTACTCCTGAGGGACAGTGGCAGTGTATTTAACTATGCATTTTAATGTATTTTCTATAGGTTTTTATATGTATTGTTCCCCTGTGACATGTACAGCAGGCCTATTGGGGTGTAGTGCAGCATCCTAGACACTAGAGGGAGATAGGGAGCCCCTAGTATAAATGTTCAGGCCCAGACAGGGAGGAGGTAGTCTGTAGTCAGGAGTCTGTGGAGACAGAAGTGAGAAGGCACCAGCCAGAGACAAGCTGAGGGCCTCCTCCTGACATGCAGCTAGACAGCCCAGGCTTCTAGTTGCTACCAGGAGGCTAGTGAAGAAGTACAGCCTGCCTGCAGCTTCCCTGAGTCTATGCTAGCTCAGAAGAGTCACCCCAGTAGAAGAGTGTGCCTCCTGGGAGAAACCTGCAGTTCCCACATGCCAAGCAGAGCCAGAGTTCCAGCTAAACTCAAGTAAGCTGAAGGGCAGAAGAGTCATAAATATAGAGCAAGGATAAATACAGGAGGAAGATTATTTGCCAAGGATAAAAGCCAGCATTTGGGCGTCCGGGCCTTGGGATAGAAACCAGACAGGAGTTCTAGGAACAGTGTACTCTATATCTGAGGAGAAGGTACAGCCTGATCTGAGTGTGTGTGATTATTACCCTCCGAGTATCTTGCAAGGAATATACCTGCCATTGTTGATTGTGAAAGGGAACTTGCTATATGGAATTGTATGGACGATTGACTTGTACAAAGTTGAACTGTTCCAGTAAATAAAAGTTTGGTTTACCGCAACCTGTGTTTCTCCATTACTGCAACTATAAATCGGTGTGCCACCGTTACAGGCACTGGCATCACGATTCTTAAAGGGACCTTGCCCCAGGCACATAAAACACCTGCAACATCCAGGGCACCTCATCCACCATCAGGCCTGGTCCCTATATACCGAGTGTGCCCCAGAGGACCCCTGTGCCAGCCTCTCCTTCACTGCTGTACGCCTGCCCAGGGTTTTCCTACAGAACTGTGAGTAACCCTCGCTTGCCCATAAACCGTGACCTCACAATCGCAATACCCTGCAGGTCTGGCGTGCTGCACTTGCTGTCGGCGAATACATTAAAAAGGCTGAAAATCCATCCAATTGACAACTCATTAGGGTGTCATCCAACCCCTATAATGACCCCCCCCCCAATTCCCAGGCCCCTCCTATACATTATACGTACCTGCTCCCTGATAGCCGCATTGCTCCGGATCCTTGCACTGGCTGATCAAATCTGGTGACTGGGAGAGCAGCCAATAGCAGGCTGCGATGGGGACGAGCCTCTCTAGTGTTTTGATCCAAGCGACAGGGAGATACAGAGTCGGCTGTGCACGGATCCGGAGGGACGAGGCTGCTGGGGAGCAGGTATATTGTATACAAGGGGCCCGGGCATTGTCGGCGGGGTCATTATAGGGGTTGGATACCCCTTTAAAAGATATCTGTCAGCAGTCTTGACTTGCTGAACCGATGACAGCACAAGGAGGAGGTTGGGGAGAGTAGGACAAACATACTGTCACGGCCATGGTCATGGTCGTGACTCCTGTGTCCGCATGCTGTTGCCTGCGGTTTGGGTGTTGTTGTTCAGTCACAGGTGAGGGCCGCTAGTTTGTTGCCTCACTTGTGTTTGCCGCTGGCAACATGTGATATTACTTGGCAGTATAGCAGCCGGAGCTGGTGCTAGGTAGCTTACTGCCAAGTGCATGCGGTTACACCTGAGTTGTGTGTGTGTATGTATGCACTCTGAATGTCTGGTGTCTCTGTTTTATGTTTGGTGTGCACTCTGACATTTTTCTTTCATCTGTGGCTGCCCGTGGCAACGTTTGGTGTTAGTACATGTGGTGGCAGTGTCTCGGCCTTTTGGCCGGCTCCCAGGACACGCTTTGCCACACATGTCGTTGTCAACGGTAACAGCTGCAGTGAGTATTTGTGTGTATTTCCCTTTATATGGTCTCACTACACTTCCTGGTGTTGGAAGGGTTAATTCCCTTCTGTGTGTGTGAACACTGGGTGTGTTTGTTGGGTGTGGCTACTTGGGCCTATAAAGCCTCAGTGTTAATCTCCAGTCTGAGGGGTACTTCAGCCATGGCTAGCTGGAGTATCCTCCTGTCTTATCACCTGCCAGTGGGGGCCACCCTTGTGGTCATAAGTTTAAGTTTATGTGATGTTCAGTTTATGTTTTCCTTTGCTATTCGGTGCAGCTATGGATCTGGGTTCCTGTGTGTGGATGTGTGTGTGCTGACTTCTATTTGTATTGTTGTGGACTTCAGCTTGCCTGCACACGGATCCAGTCAGCAAGGCTGTGGCAGGTGGCTGGAACTAGTGCAGTTCACCTGCCATATCCATAGGCCTGTTTCTGTTCCCCTTTTTCCTGCAGCTTGGCCAGTGAGACTCCTGTTCCTCCGTGTCCAGAAGGAACAGGTCGTCTTACCCTTCACTCCTAGTTCAGGGACTGGCGGAGGGTAAGTAGGGATCCGAGGTTCCTGAGCATAGGCCCTCCTACCTTCCAGGTCGGCCCATGCAGCTAGGAGTTAGGGACGGATTAGGGATGCGTTAGGAGGTGACCTGCTCCCTAATTCTCCCGTCCTGGCCGAGCAGTGGTTTACATCTTCTGGCATCGCACGGCTGAGGATTTTCCCCATCCTCAGCCGTGACACATACATTTTGTAGAGATTTTATCATCAGGAGTAGCGTGGAGATTAAATTTTATTCTGCCAGATTCAACTCCTGCGAGTGCCCAGGAGGTGGAGATTCACTGTGAAGTGCTCCCTGAGCTGCTTTACAGCCCTCTTCTCTGAGTGACAGCTGCAGTGGTCTTCTGGTTGGATGGTGCCTCTGTCACTCACAGCAGAGGGGAAAGACTGTGAAGCAAATCAATGCGGAAAGCCCTTCACAGTGAAGCTCCGCTTCCTGGGGACCTGCAAGAACAGAATCTAGCAGAATACACGTTGATATTTTCATTACTCCTGTTTGTACTGCTCTATGTTTGTACTGCTTTTTACCAACCCTTACCTAGCACTGACAGCAGTTTAACGAGGTAAAAACTGATGACAGATTTCCTTTAAAGGGTTCTTCTCATTTCACAAAAATTTTGATATGTCATAGTGCCATATTAGAAGTTTTGATTAGTGAGAATCCTGGTGCTGGGACCTCCAAAATTATTGAAACGAGATGACAGGAGGATTACGTAAGTGCTGCTCCTCTTAAGCTATAAGGCCGGGTTCACATCACTGTTTATTTTTCCGTTCTTCTGATCCGTCAGAAGAACAGAAAAATAAACAAAAAAATGCATCTTGTATTTTAAGCATTTGTTATGCTTAGTTATGCACATTTTGCATCTATTTTAGCCATTTCCATCTGAGATACTGTTATTTTAGACAGAACAGAAAAGACCTGCATGCAGGACTATGTGTCTCCATGGTTACAGACTACAGACAAACCCTGTGTAGTCTTCTCTTACAGTTGGCTTACTCTGGCTCATCTCCCCCCTTTCTTGCTTAGCTACAGACAGCACAAGTGGAAGATGTTTGTAGTCTGTAACCATAGAGACACATAGGTCTGCATAGAAGCTGTACAGAGGAGGACACTTTTAATTAAAGGGGTTTTCTCACCTCACCATGTGTAAAATGCTAATATAAATCACTTACTAAGGGCCCATTTACACGACTGTATTTTTTCAGTCAATTTTGCAGATGGGATGCGGACTCATTTATTTCAATGGGGCCACAAAAGATGCGAATGTAGTGGCCCTACATTAATATTGCTAGCCTTTTTGCCGCCATTGTGTTGGTTTGCACCACCAACTGTACCACCACCACCAAGTGTCATTTTGTTGTATGGAAAAATTGTTATGTTCATTTACTGTGCCTGGTAGTCCAGCATGTGACAGTGTATCTGGCAGAGATCTTTAGTCAGAATGTAAGTTACCCCGCCCCCCCCTTTTGGGCAGAAGTGGGTTAGTCCTGCTTCCCACCAAGGGAGTGGTTGTAGGGATCTGTAGTTAGTTGAGAGTTAGGGCTCATGCACATGAACGTATGCCCTGCGAGACATATGGTCCGTGAGCGGCATACATCGTGCGCACAGCATCATAGGTTACTATGATACTGTGCGCATCGGGCCGCCTGCGGGACTACTGTCCTGCACTCAAATGAACAATAGTCCCGCAGGCGGCCCGATGTGCACAGTATCATAGTAACCTATGATGCTGTGCGCTCCCGTGCGCACGATGTATGCCCTCCGGGACATATGGCCTGCTCACGGACCGTATGTCTTGTAGGGCATACGGTAGTTTGCAGGAGCCCTTAGAAGAAGACCAGACAACATGGTGCTGTGATGGGGTGTTCCCCCCTCCTGCAGCAGGAGTCTTCCAGGGGAAGCAGGTTGTAGAGCACCCCGACGTCTTGCAGTTCATAGACTGAGTATTACGAGGAGGTCAACAGCCAAAGGCACCCCACTCAACAGTACAATAACCTCTGGAAAGTCCAGTAATCAGTCTGAAGCCAGAGAATAGCACAGCAGCAGAGAGAGAGAGAAAGCAAAGTATTCAAGTTTACCTGCCAGTTTACCCTTAGCCTGCTGGAGCCAAGAGAAAGATCAAGTATTGTTTGGATGACACAAGTTTATTGCAAGTTTATTAAAGTAAAAAGTCTGGAATCTACTTACTCCACCAACTACAACTCCTTTGTTGCTACGGAGTCTAACCTGGGGAGCAACATTATCCAGGTAGGAGCACCGTGACACAAACTGTTAAGGCCGCAACACTACTCAGCATTCCTAAACACTGGGACTCGATCACTCTGGGGGCTGTCCGTTGCATGTATAAATGGGATGTATAAATTACACCAGACCAGCCTATGAACAGGGATACAACAGGTGTTGTAGTACAAAATGAAATACAATATAAAAATGCAACTTCACAGTAATTTTGCAGTTCCCACGTGTCCTGAGTGGGACGCTGCAGGTGCAGACCTATTCATTTTTAATGGGGCCGGAATGTGCACTTCCGCATCTGTGATTCCGTTTCCGCCAAAAAATAGAACATGTCCTATTCTTGTCCGCAATTGCGGACAAGATTAGGCATTTTCTATTATAGTGCCGGCGATGTGCGGTCCGCAAATTGCGGAATGCACATTGCCAGTGTCCGTGTTTTGCGGATCCGCAGAACACTTACGGATGTGTGAATGGACCCTAAGACTGCAGTGTTGCAAAAATATACACACCCTATATTGTTGTTCTAGCTATGGTAAACCTTAGGGTTAACTCACTTCACAAGTTTCCTACGACCGCTTCATCATGAGAAACCTGTCATGTCATTTTTCCGTAGAAGAAATTACCGCAGAAGCATTTTACTTTGGAATGAAAATTGCGATCTTTAAATCTATTAGCAGCGCCGGGGCGGATACGGCGGTTGTTTGTCAATCAATGTCTTTTCCTTCCCCTTCAACAACTAATCAGGGTTAAAACTGCTTGCAGCTAATGCGTGATGGAAACATTCGCTAACCACTGAGTGACATCAAACAGCTTAAACCATAATAAAAAGGTCCCGGCTTCAGAACAGTCATATTTGGACGGAGAAAGAAAATGGCCTCAATCACTCAGAGGTATGTGACCTCTTTTAAAGGCTCTATTGGCATTAATTCAGTCCTAATCTGGGAGGAACACAACCTCTTAATACCCAGTGTCAGTTCTGGCTCCTCGGTATAACTAGCACTTAATATTTTATCCATGTTCCACACCATCTGCTACTAATACAGCTACGATATTAAAGGAACTGTAATTTTAAGGACTAAACAAAGAGTCTAAAGTTAATTAAACAGGTTATCCCATGATTAATGTAACAAATAAAAAACACAGCTAAAACTAACACAGCTAGAACCAGCCCTGTGCCTCACATGGATCCAGAGATCTCCACATTCTTTGCTCCAATTGTTCGGCTAGATTTATTTCAGGCTGGCAGCTCGGGGGTGTGTCCTTTCTGCTGCAGCTCAGGGGGCGTGTCCTTTATCGGGGTGGGGGGTGCCCTTTCTGCTACAGCTGGTGGCAGTTAAAGGATGGAACTGAGCATGTGCTTCCATCTCAGTGAGGTGGACAGCGAAATTAGAAAAAGAGCAAACAGCAGGTGGCGCTATACAGATGCATTTCAGTGAATAATTTTTAATTGCCTGCAATTACAAAAGTATTCAGATCCAGGCGCTGGTTTGAAAATGTAGAATTTTTTTTGGGGGGGAAAATCCTTTTAAAGGTAAAGTATTCAGACCGCATAAAATGTATCAGAAAACAAGCGGATCTAAAAGGACTGAACCTTCACTGCATTTGATGTGTAAGTGAAGGTGGAGTAATATGAAGCTTTCATTTTTCCTATATGGCAATAGTAATTTATTAGGGGACCTGTCATCAGCCCTTCCCCCACTCCATGAAATAAATATAGGAAAGATCAGAGCCCCACAATCCGCCCTGTCACTGATGTCAGTCATAGATAAGTACATTCTTGTCAACTCTCCTGGAATATCCGAGAGTCTCGCCCCCCATAGTGCAGGGAAATCTCCTGGACGCCATGCCCTCACCTCTCTTAAAGGGGCATTCCCATCCTACACATATATGGCATATCTACATGATATACCACAAATGTCTGACAGAAGCAGGTCCCACCTCTGGAACCCGAACCTATGTCCAGAATGGTTCCCAGACCCCAATCTGCTGTAAATGGAGTGGTGGTCATGCACATGATTATCTAACATGAGAAAACCCCTTTTAAGGGGTCTGAGGTTTAGGGGCTGGATGATCTAATGCAATGCTGGGAGCATCAGATACTTATGCCCCTCGGCTGCAGGTATCCTCCTTGTACTCAACTGTATCACCATCCTTAGGATGGTGATACAGTTGAATACTATGGGGAGGATGGCAGTATTTTATGCTGCACTTTAATATTTGTTTCTAGTGTGTGTGGGGGGTGGGGGGGGGGTGTATCTGATGCTGCACTATAGCATTGCAGACCCTGCCTTCTTCTGGTGTCCCTGCCTACTTGTGATGCCCTGTCTTCTGCCAATCTGGACCTGTCTACAACATGGGACCACTTTTAGTTTTTTTTCCAGGGCCACTTTAAACGTATTGTCTCAATTCAGCCAATTGCATTTATCATGTAGAGAAAGTTAATACAAGGCACTTACTAATGTATTGTGATTTTCCATATTGCCTCCTTTGCTGGCTTAATTCATTTTTTTATCACATATACACTCCTTGTTTCCAGGGGTTACGACCACCCTGCAATCCAGTAGTGGTGACCGGCTTGTACACTGTAGGAAAAAGTGCAGTGCATTCTAGTGGCTGTGATCTTGGGTGCACGCATAAGCATGCCTTTGCAGCAGCTCCTGTCCCGGCCACCTTGTATCTGTGCTGCATGGAAACGAGCAGTGCATAATGTGTTGGAAAACTGAATCCAGACAGCAAAGGAGGCAATATGGAGAATCACAATACATTAGTAAGTGCCTACATCTCTACATGATAAATGTAATTTGCTGAAGTGAGACAACCCCTTTAACTTCCTAGTCCGCCCCGGTCTGGTCTCAGGGCCATATTTGTGTTGCAGCAGCGGGTGTGGAACCACTGTGTCAACCAACTGGTCGGGGCTGGCAGCAGAGGGTCACTATGGTAAACAGGCAAAGGTCAGGTCAGACAGAGGATGGTCAGAGTCAGGAATCAGGCAGATGGAACAGCACACCTTAGGAAGGAACAGCAAGCTCGGAACCTAATTGCTCAGGCCAGATATGAGACAAACAGCATAGATAAAAGAAGCTGATTAGCGATTGGGTTAACCCTTGCAGTACTGCAGACTGATGTGAGGTTCAATGGTTGATGAAGCTGCGCCTGTGCTTTAATATTTTACATGTTTGGTGTGAATGAGCCATGCTAAATGAACAAACTGTGCGGTGGAACAGATTCGACATGGCAGAAAAAGTGTTTAGAAAAGCGTGAAAGAATTAATATCCCATATCCGAGGACATTGCACCAAGGTGAATATTAATACAGGGCTAGAAGTTTAAGGCCAAAACTTCCAGGGGGCAGTGAAGGAAGTGAACTTCATTTTTACAGCAGATTGTTTTCCTTAACTTTATTTTGGTTGCTGTGGGGCAACTACTTCACTTTTCCTTGGCAACAGTTTTAATAAAGCTCCTCAGAAATTAAATAGGTTCTCCGGGTTCTCCTATATTGATCAGCTATCCTCACCCCCGCAGATCAGCTGTATGAGGAGCTACTGTATGTCTATGGCAAAGCCATCTCCTCTACAGCTGATTGGCGGGGATGCAGGGTGTCGGACCCCCGCCGATCGGATACTGATGACCTATCCCGTACGATAAGTCATCAATATAGGAGAGCCTAGAGAACCTCTTTAAAGTCTGTCAGCTCAAAAGTCACTTCCCAACTAAGCATGCTTTGTAGGACTATTCTCCATACAATACACTTGCCTTTCTTTGTAAAATATGTTCCTGTAAAGTGGAGAAATTAATATTTATGCTATTGAGGATTCAAGTGCACCGTGGGTGGAGCCGCACCATTATGAGCACCAACGCTCCGCTGTCACAGTGTAAGGGGAGGGGAGGAACACCAGAATGACAACAGAATGAAAATGACCAGGAACTAGGCCTCAAGGCTAGGGAAAGGGAAACGGTAACCACCTATGAAAACCCTAAACCTAGCCCTGACTCCTGTCAGTATGAATAGACCCTGAGGGTTGGAATATTCATACACCGTAAACCTAGGCCCTAGTAACCCCGAATAGCCCTAGGAGTAGTGACAGGGTCTAAGACTACTGGTTCCTTCCCAGATGAACGAACCAGCGTCTCCCTGAGGCCTAGTAAACAACGAGCAAATGGGAACAACAAAATACAAAGAGAAGTACACTTATCTTCAATAAAAAATGGAAGAGCAGGAACTCAGATGAGGACCACACACAGCTCTTCCAACCCCAGGCAGAGAATATCAACCGCATGGTATGAAGTGTGAGTCCAGACTAAATAGAGGAGCAGTAATGACCACAATCTGCATCTGAGACAAGAGGTGTGTTCATTACCAAAAACAACACTGCAACAAGTGAAAAAAGAGAGACTGTCAGATAACCTCCCATGCAGCCAGTCTCTCAGATCTTCTAACCTCTGTCATGGGAGGGACTGTGACAGTACCCCCCCCCCCCCTTCTACGGATGACCTCCGGACACCCAGGACCGACCTTATCGGGATGAGCCCTATGAAAAGCTTTTACAAGGCGACTAGCATTAACATCGGCCGCTGGAACCCACATTCTCTCCTCTGGACCGTAACCCTTCCAGTGAAAGAGATTCAAGATTACCGTCCACCATGACAGGAGAGGGAGGCAAGGAGGACGGTTCAGACCACTCATACGTCTCTTGTCAGCCATACGTTTATACTTGTTGCCTTTTTTTATTATTATTTAGAATTTTCCGCCAAATAGATGACAAAGAAGAGGAAAATCTTTCCTCTTCAGGTATACCCAAAGTCTTAGTGCCAGAAAATGTGCCACACTGTGGATGGAACCTATATACCCCAAAAAACGGCAACTTATCAGTGGACTCCTGCCTACGATTATTTATGGCAAACTCGGCCAAAGAAAAAATGAAGACCACTCCTCCTGAGTCTCCGAGACAAAACCTCTCAAATAAGTCTCTTGATTTTGGTTAGTGAATTCAGTCTGTCCGTTCGACTGAGGCTGAAAAGCCGAAGAGAAGGACAATTGTACCCCCAGGCGAGTACAGAACGCTTTCCAGAATCTGGAAACAAACTGAGTCCCCCTATCAGACACCACATCAGAGGGAATACCGTGTAGCTTCACAATGTTATCGACAAACACTTGTGCGAGAGTTTTAGCATTAGGTAGACCTGATAATGCTATAAAGTGTGACATCTTGCTGAAGGGATCAACAACCACCAGAATTGCAGTTTTTCCAATGGAATTCGGCAAATCTGTGATAAAGTCCATGGATAAATGAGTCCAAGGTCGGGATGGGATAGACAACGGAAGTAGAGATCCTAATGGCCGAGTATGTGTCACCTTGGCACGTGCACAAGTCTCACAAGCTGACACATAGCCCTCAACACATCTACGCAACTCCAGCCACCAGAATCTATGAGAAATGAGATCGACCATGAATCTACCCCCAGGGTGTCCTGTAAAAACTGTATGGTGATGTTTCTCGAACACCTTGTACCGTAATTCAGGAGGAACAAACAACTTCCCTGGAGGACAGGAATCCGGTGCATCTCCCTGGGCCTCCAACACCTCTGCCTCAAGGTCTGGATAAAGGGTGGATATTACCACACCTTCAGCTAATATCGGACCAGGATCTTCCAAATCCCCCCCCCCCCCAGGAAAGCTATGCGACAAAGCATCCGCCTTGACGTTCCTAACCCTATGGCGATAGGTGACAAAAAAATTAAATCTGGTACGACCATCTGGCCTGCCTTGGGTTCAGACATTTAGCCGACTCCAGGTATGCCAGATTTTTATGATCGGTAATTACCGTAATGGGATGAATCGCTCCTTCCAATCAATGACGCCATTCCTCAAAAGCCAACTTAATGGCCGGCAACTCTCTTTTACCTACATCATAATTTTTTTCAGCAGGTGAGAGATTCTCAGAGAAGAAAGCACATGGACGCCATTTACTAGGTGAAGGACCCTGCGACAGGACTACTCCTACCCCCACCTTAGATGTGTCAACTTCCACAATAAATGGCTGTGACACATCAGGTTGCACCGGTATAGGAGTAGAAGCAAAACATGTTTTCACAGCTGAAAAGGCTTGTAATGCCGCATCAGAGCAGACTGAGATATCCGAACCTTTCCTAGTCATGTCCGTTAAAGGTTTAACAACAGTCAAGTAGTTCAAGATAAATTTACGGTAGTAGTTGGTGAACCCCAAAAATCGCTTAAGCGCTTTCAGATTTTTGGGTCGATCCCAGTCCAACACAGCACGGACCTTTTCAGGATCCATACAAAAACCTGAAGATGAGAGTGGGTAACCCAGGAATTGCACTTCTGGAACTGCAAATACACACTTCTCCATCTTAGCATACAGTTTATTCTCTCTTAGGATCTGTAACACTTGTCTCACATGATCCTGATGCGTCTCCATGTCAGGAGAATAAATTAGAATATCATCCTTATACACCACAGCAAACCTGCCCACCAGATGATGAAAGATGTCATTGTTGAAATGTTGAAAAACCGCCGGAGCATTGGTAACCCAAAAGGCATGACCATATTCTCAAAATGACCTTCAGGGGTATTAAATGCCGTCTTCTATTCGTCCCCCTCCTTGATCCTTACCAGATTATATGCCCCCCTCATATCCAACTTAGAGAACACCTTGGCACCGACAATCTGATTGAACAAATCCGGGATCAAGGGGATAAGGATCACAAACGGTAATGCGATTAAGCTCGCGGAAGTCCAAACATGGCCTAAGAGTTCCGTCATTTTTCTTAGCAAAAAAGAGCCCTGCATCCACTGGGGATTTGGATGGTCTAATATGACCTTTAGCCAAACTCTAATATATTTTCGCATGGCTGCTTTTTTAGGTTCAGAAAGATTATACAACCGAGACTTTGGCAACCTCCGGGAATAAGGTTGACGGGGCAATCATAGTCCCGATGTGAAGGTAACTCCTGGTCTCCACTCTCAGAGAATACATCAGAAAAATCTGAAATAAACAAAGGTACAACTTAGCGACATACTAAGACAGTTGTCTATGCCATAATCACTCCAATCAAGACTCTGTCTCGCTTGCCAATCGATGGTAGGATTATGTTTGCTTAACCATGGTAAACCTAGCACCAAGGGAGCAAGCAGACCCTCCAGCACAAAACATGAAATGGATTCTTGATGAAAAACACACATTTCTGTGTGAGTGGAGCGGAATCAATTGCAAACACCTGAAATATTTTTGTCTAAAGCAAACTCATGCATACAGATGAACTGACCATCAACTAGGTTAACCCCTGCCTCACTGTCAATAAACACTTCAGATCCCACAGTTTGGAATCTAGCGCCACCTCAGCAGACAGGAGAAATTAGGTACTACTGGCAAATGACAAAAGTAAATTCTCAGCTTCCCCACCCACACCACTAAGAGTGAGATAAGGACCAAACATATATATTTTTTTCACCTTGACGCTGAACATAAGGACATCCGTTAACAAAATGTCCCCTTTTTGCACAGAAAAAGCCTAAAGTTTTAATCACCAGGTCCAGGGGTAGCTCCCCCCAGCTGCATTGGCTCATCACCAGACATGAACTCAAGTGTACCTAAAGTGTAGGAGGAGACCGCCACCCCATATGATAGTACGTCTTGAGTGTGAGGAACCTTAGATCTCTCCCTCAGGCATCTATCAATACGTACATCAAGAGACATGGGCGCTTCTAATGACTCTGGATATTCGTGAAACGCCAACGCGTCCTTCAGGCTCTCGGATAACCCTTGACAGAATTGTCTACGGAGAGCTGGGTCATTCCACTCCATATCCGTAGCCCATCTCCTAAATTCAGAGCAACAGTTCTCCGCAGAACGCTCTCCCTGCCATAAACCACGCAACTTAGGGAGATCTGATCTTGGTCATCTTAGATAAGACCTAGAGCTCTGAAAAATTAATCTACCGACCAAAGGGATTGTGATCCTATCGGCAACGAAAAAGCCCAAGATGAGCGTCACCTTGAAAGGGAACCTGTCATCACCTTTATGCTGCCCATACTAATGGCAGAATAAAGTAGAGACAGGTGAGCTGATTTCAGCGATCTGTCATTTATAAGTTAAAAGTAAGTGGTTGCCGAGAACCAACATCACAATCATTGCAGACTGGGCCTGGAAAAGAGTCATGGCCTCCTGAGAAGAGTCATGGTTATTCATAAATTCCTGCTCTCGCTACATACCTGCTGATGACTGACAGTCTTCTACCTAGTTTTCTCCCTTTCTCTCTAGGAGAGAACTGCCAATCATCAGCAGATGGGTGAGAGAGCAGGAGATTATAATAACCAGGACTTTTAGCTGATGAGTGACACACCGCTGAAGTGTGAGTCCAGACTAAATAGAGGAGCAGTAATGACCGCAAGCTGCACCTGAGACAAGAGGTGTGGTCATTACCAACAACAACAATGCAACAAGTGAAAACAGAGAGACTGTCAGATAACCTCACATGCAGCCAGTCTCTCAGATCTTCTAACCTTTGTCATGGGAGGGACTGTGACATCAGCCTTCTACTTTGCTTTAATTGACAGGGCCAGGCATCCCCAGCATCATTGCTCCTGGCTCTGAAATCCCACACCTGTGTCGATTGCCCAGACTCTGGAGCATGCACAGTACATTTCATAGAACTAAGGGCTGTTCTGCACATTTACTCAGGTTTGGCCAATGATTTCAGATCCAGGACTGATAAAGCAGGGAAAGCTTGGTCCTGTCAATCAGAGAACAGTGGGAAGCGATAGGCGCTGAAAGGGGTGGAGTGATGGTGCACTAAATCACACAGCCCCGCCCACGATGCCCTTGAATCCTCTTTAGCCAAATGATGCGAAGATAGATTTCTCCACATTACAGGAGCAGATTTTACAGGTAAAGGTATACCTACAAGGCATTAAAGGGGTTAATCCGATGATTAATGTAAAAAATGAAAATCAGATAAAGCTAGGCCCAGCCCTGTACCTCACATGGATCCAGAGAACTCCCCATTCATTGCTCTAATTGTTCTGCTAGATTTATTTCAAGCCAACAGCTCAGAGGGCGTGTCCTTTTTTAGGGGGTGTGTCCTTTCTACTGCAGCTGGTGGAAGTTAAAGGATAGAACTGAGCATGTGCTTCCATCTCAGTGAGCAGGACAGAGAAATTAGAAAAGGAGCAAACAGCAGGTGGCGCTATACAGATAGAATTCAGTGACGATTTACTCACTGGCTAAACTAAATTGTTAATTACATGCAAATAGAAAAGTATTCAGAACCAGGCGCTGGTTTAAAAAATGCTGACCATTTTTCATGGGACGACACCTATTTTTTCTGGCAGACTCCATTTACATGCGAAATGTGTGAATCAAAAATTTTATTGTGAAAAATTGTCAAATGGCCAGTTTTAAAGTGCCGGCTGTATAATTGTCAGATCCTGACATCAGAATGTGATCTTTATAAACTAGAATTTTTTAATTTAGAATAATGTATTTCCAAGCAAAAATGTAAGTCTCCTTTCTCCACCGTTTCTGCTCCACAATTCAGAAAGACTTGAAATGAACGGATGGGGAGAGCTACAGTCGCCCTGTAATAGAATTGTTATGTCTAAGTGCCCAATAATGGCGTTGTGTTCGGTAAAACGCCGGACGCTGCCTGTAATTTGGCAGCTGAGGACCTTTTGTCTGCCTAATAAACAACCCTATGTCTCCCCTGCAGCACATTGTACTGCACAATCCTTGGCTTATGGGGAGGCTTGGATTTAATACACCGCATTAATGGGATGAGATCTCCCACGTAAATGCAGCGAAAAAAATTAAATGCAGCAATAAAAAGAAATAAGAATATTACAGTGCATTCGGAAAGTCTTAAGACCCTTTTACTTTTCTTCACATTTTGTTACATTGTGGCTGTGTGCTAAAATAAAGAAAAAAATTTAGTTTCCCCCCATCATTCTGAATAGGTATATGAATATATGAAAGCAGCCGAACTGTTCTGCCAGGGATCCAGCTTTAGTCCTTCTGCACACGACCGTAAGCATTTTGCGGTCTGCAAACCGCAGACACACAAAATACGGAAGCGCTCCGTGTGCCGTTTATGTTTTTTTGCGGACCCATTGACCGCAGTCTGCATTTTGCTTGTGCTTTCCGCACCCGTAGGTCTGTTTCGCAAAAGAGAGAGCATGCCTTATACTTGTCCGCAGAATCTGGACCCTTTGAAGTTAATGGATAACTTCCGTATTTTGAGGATCCACGTTTGCGGACGATAAAATGTTTACAGACGTGTGCATGAGGCCTTATTCTTGCTTTTCTGAATTTTCTTGTGATTTCTGATGACTGGGAACTTAAAGTGGCCTGGAAAAAAATCCTAAAATTTGTCCCCATGTTTTAGGTGGGTCCAAATTGACAGAAAGCGAGTCAACACCAGTAGCCGGGGCCAACACATGTAGGCAAGGACAAAAGAAGTAGGCAGGGCTAGCGTTATTGTAGTGAAGAACAAATTATGAATTAATGCTGAGAGCATCAGATCTTTATGTATCTGGCTGGTGGCCATTAGGAGACCTGTAGGGTCTATGGCCAGTCCGCCCCTGCATGAGGCTTTTCTTACATTTTTCTACTTACATATGTGCTGGTCCCCTGGCAGAGCACTTCGGCTGCTTTTGGTATTTTATAACCTCGTTTCCCCTTCTGGAATATGGTAATGCTGTAAGGTAAATTTTCACTTTATATTTGTTAGATGGCAAAACAGCTCTTATTGTCTGAACTCTGTTTGTGTAAATTAAGTTAAATATCTGGACTGGCATTCTGCTGTTTGGCCACAAGTAGAGTTGAGCGAACACCTGGATGTTCGGGTTCGAGAAGTTCGGCCGAACTTCCCGAAAATGTTCGGGTTCGGGATCCGAACCCGATCCGAACTTCGTCCCGAACCCGAACCCCATTGAAGTCAACGGGGACCCGAACTTTTCGGCACTAAAACGGCTGTAAAACAGCCCAGGAAAGGGCTAGAGGGCTGCAAAAGGCAGCAACATGTAGGTAAATCCCCTGCAAACAAATGTGGATAGGGAAATTAATTAAAATAAAAATTTAATAAATAAAAATTAACCAAAATCAATTGGAGAGAGGTCCCATAGCAGAGAATCTGTCTTCCCGTCACCCACCACTGGAACAGTCCATTCTCAGATATTTAGGCCCCGGCACCCAGGCAGAGGAGAGAGGTCCCGTAACAGACAATCTGGCTTCATGTCAGCAGAGAATTAGTCTGCATGTCATAGCAGAGAATGAGGCTTCACGTCAGCCACCAATGCAACAGTCCATTGTCAGATATTTAGGCCCAGCACCCAGGCAGAGGAGAGAGGTCCCGTAACAGAGGATCTGTCTTCATGTCAGCAGAGAATCAGTCTTCATATCATAGCAGAGAATCAGGCTTCACGTCACCCAGCACTGTAAGAGTCCATTTTCATAAATTTAGGCCCAGCACCCAGGCAGAGGAGAGAGGTCCCGTAACAGACAATCTGGCTTCATGTCAGCAGAGAATCAGTCTGCATGTCATAGCAGAAAATCAGGCTTCACGTCAGCCACCACTGTAAGAGTCCATTTTCATAAATTTAGGCCCAGCACCCAGGCAGAGGAGAGAGGTCCCGTAACAGACAATCTGGCTTCATGTCAGCAGAGAATTAGTCTGCATGTCATAGCAGAGAATGAGGCTTCACGTCAGCCATAAATGCAACAGTCCATTGTCAGATATTTAGGCCCAGCACCCAGGCAGAGGAGAGAGGTCCCGTAACAGAGGATCTGGCTTCATGTCAGCAGAGAATCAGTCTTCATATCATAGCAGAGAATCAGGCTTCACGTCACCCACCACTGCAACAGTCCATTTTCATAAATTTAGGCCCAGCACCCAGGCAGAGGAGAGAGGTCCCGTAACAGACAATCTGGCTTCATGTCAGCAGAGAATCAGTCTTCATGTCATAGCAGAGAATCAGGCTTCACGTCACCCACCACTGCAACAGTCCATTTTCATAAATTTAGGCCCAGCACCCAGGCAGAGGAGAGAGGTCCCGTAACAGACAATCTGGCTTCATGTCAGCAGAGAATTAGTCTGCATGTCATAGCAGAGAATGAGGCTTCACATCAGCCACCACTGCAACAGTCCATTGGCAGATATTTAGGCCCAGCACACAGGCAGAGGAGAAAGGTCCCGTAACAGAGGATCTGGCTTCATGTCAGCAGAGAATCAGTCTGCATGTCATAGCAGAGAATCAGGCTTCACGTCAGCCACCACTGCAACAGTCCATTTTCATAAATTTAGGCCCAGCACCCAGGCAGAGGAGAGAGGTCCCATAACAGACAATCTGGCTTCATGTCAGCAGAGAATTAGTCTGCATGTCATAGCAGAGAATGAGGCTTCACGTCAGCTACCAATGCAACAGTCCATTGTCAGATATTTAGGCCCAGCACCCAGGCAGAGGAGAGAGGTCCCGTAACAGACAATCTGGCTTCATGTCAGCAGAGAATTAGTCTGCATGTCATAGCAGAGAATGAGGCTTCACATCAGCCACCACTGCAACAGTCCATTGGCATACAGTCATGTGAAAAAATTAGGACACCCTTTGAAAGCATGTGGTTTTTTGTAACATTTTTAATAAAAGGTTATTTCATCTCCGTTTCAACAATACAGAGAGATTAAAGTAATCCGACTAAACAAAGAAAACTGAAGAAAAGTCTTTTCAAGATCTTCTGTAAATGTCATTCTACAAAAATGCCTATTCTAACTGAGGAAAAAGATAGGACACCCTTGCCCCTAATAGCGAGTGTTACCTCCTTTGGCTGAAATAACTGCAGTGAGACGGTTCTTGTAGCCATCTACCAGTCTTCGACATCGGTCTGAGGAAATTTTACCCCACTCCTCAATGCAGAACTTTTTCAGCTGTGAGATGTTTGAGGGGTTTCTTGCACGTACAGCCCTTTTCAAGTCACCCCACAGCATCTCAATGGGATTCAAATCTGGACTTTGACTTGGCCATTCCAGGACTCTCCATTTCTTCTTTTTCAGCCAATCTTTGGTTGATTTACTAGTATGTTTTGGGTCATTGTCATGTTGCATGGTCCAGTTCCGCTTCAGCTTTAATTTTCTAACTGATGGTCTCACATGTTCTTCAAGCACCTTCTGATACACAGTAGAATTCATCGTGGATTCTATGATGGTGAGCTGACCAGGTCCTGCTGCAGCAAAGCAGCCCCAAACCATGACACTTCCACCTCCATGCTTCACAGTTGGTATGAGGTTCTTTTCTTGGAATGCTGTGTTTGGTTTACGCCAAACATGTCCTCTGCTGTTGTGTCCAAATAATTCAATTTTGGACTCATCTGTCCAAAGAACATTATTCCAGAAGTCCTGGTCTTTGTCAACTTTATCTCTGGCAAATGTCAGTCTGGCCTCGATGTTTCTCTTGGAAAGCAAAGGTTTCCTCCTTGCACACCTCCCATGCAAGTTAAACTTGTACAGTCTCTTTCTGATTGTAGAGGCATGTACTTCTACATCAACAGTAGCCAGAGCCTGCTGTAGTTCTCGAGATGACACTTTAGGGTTTTTGGAGACCTCTTTTAGCATCTTGCGGTCTGCTCTTGGGGTGAACTTGCTGGGGCGACCAGTCCTGGGCATGTTGGCAGTTGTTTTGAAAGCCCTCCACTTGTAGACTATCTTCCGGACAGTGGAATGGCTGATTTCAAAATCTTTTGAGATCTTTTTAAATCCCTTCCCAGACTCATAGGCTGCTACAATCTTTTTTCTGAAGTCCTCTGACAGCTCTTTTGCTCTCACCATGGTGCTCACTCTCACTTCAACAGTCAGGAGCACACCAAACTAAATGTCTGAGGTTTAAATAGGGCAAGCCTCATTCAACATGCAGAGTAACGATCTACTAATTATGTGCACCTGGTGTGATATACCTGTGTGAGATCTGAGCCAATTTAAGAGGGAATACATGTGAGGGTGTCCTATCTTTTTCCTCAGTTAGAATAGGCATTTTTGTAGAATGACATTTACAGAAGATCTTGAAAAGACTTTTCTTCAGTTTTCTTTGTTTAGTTGGATTACTTTAATCTCTCTGTATTGTTGAAACGGAGATGAAATAACCTTTTATTAAAAATGTTACAAAAAACCACATGCTTTCAAAGGGTGTCCTAATTTTTTCACATGACTGTATATTTAGGCCAAGCACACAGGCAGAGGAGAGAGGTCCCGTAACAGAGGATCTGGCTTCATGTCAGCAGAGAATCAGTCTGCATGTCATAGCAGAAAATCAGGCTTCACGTCAGCCACCACTGTAAGAGTCCATTTTCATAAATTTAGGCCCAGCACCCAGGCAGAGGAGAGAGGTCCCGTAACAGACAATCTGGCTTCATGTCAGCAGAGAATCAGTCTTCATATCATAGCAGAGAATCAGGCTTCACGTCACCCACCACTGTAAGAGTCCATTTTCATAAATTTAGGCCCAGCACCCAGGCAGAGGAGAGAGGTCCCGTAACAGACAATCTGGCTTCATGTCAGCAGAGAATTAGTCTGCATGTCATAGCAGAGAATGAGGCTTCACGTCAGCCACAAATGCAACAGTCCATTGTCAGATATTTAGGCCCAGCACCCAGGCAGAGGAGAGAGGTCCCGTAACAGACAATCTGGCTTCATGTCAGCAGAGAATTAGTCTGCATGTCATAGCAGAGAATGAGGCTTCACATCAGCCACCACTGCAACAGTCCATTGGCATATATTTAGGCCCAGCACACAGGCAGAGGAGAGAGGTCCCGTAACAGAGAATCTGTCTTCATGTCAGCAGAGAATTAGTCTGCATGTCATAGCAGAGAATCAGGCTTCACGTCAGCCACCACTGCAACAGTCCATTGGCATATATTTAGGCCCAGCACCCAGGCAGAGGAGAGAGGTCCCGTAACAGAGGATCTGGCTTCATGTCAGCAGAGAATCAGTCTGCATGTCATAGCAGAGAATCAGGCTTCACGTCAGCCACCACTGCAACAGTCCATTTTCATAAATTTAGGCCCAGCACCCAGGCAGAGGAGAGAGGTCCCGTAACAGACAATCTGGCTTCATGTCAGCAGAGAATTAGTCTGCATGTCATAGCAGAGAATGAGGCTTCACGTCAGCCACCACTGCAACAGTCCATTGGCATATATTTAGGCCCAGCACCCAGGCAGAGGAGAGAGGTCCCGTAACAGACAATCTGGCTTCATGTCAGCAGAGAATTAGTCTGCATGTCATAGCAGAGAATGAGGCTTCACGTCAGCCACCACTGCAACAGTCCATTGTCAGATATTTAGGCCCCGGCACCCAGGCAGAGGAGAGAGGTCCCGTAACAGAGGATCTGTCTTCATGTCAGCAGAGAATTAGTCTGCATGTCATAGCAGAGAATCAGGCTTCACGTCACCCAACATTGGAACAGTCCATTGGCATATATTTAGGCCCCGGCACCCAGACAGAGGAGAGGTTCATTCAACTTTGGGTAGCCTCGCAATATAATGGTAAAATGAAAATAAAAATAGGATTGAATGAGGAAGTGCCCTGGAGTCCAATAATATATGGTTAAGGGGAGGTAGTTAATGTCTAATCTGGACAAGGGACGGACAGGTCCTGTGGGATCCATGCCTGGTTCATTTTTATGAACGTCAGCTTGTCCACATTGGCTGTAGACAGGCGGTTGCGTTTGTCTGTAATGACGCCCCCTGCCGTGCTGAATACACGTTCAGACAAAACGCTGGCCGCCGGGCAGGCCAGCACCTCCAAGGCATAAAAGGCTAGCTCTGGCCACGTGGACAATTTAGAGACCCAGAAGTTGAATGGGGCCGAACCATCAGTCAGTACGTGGAGGGGTGTGCACACGTACTGTTCCACCATGTTAGTGAAATGTTGCCTCCTGCTAACACGTTGCGTATCAGGTGGTGGTGCAGTTAGCTGTGGCGTGTTGACAAAAGTTTTCCACATCTCTGCCATGCTAACCCTGCCCTCAGAGGAGCTGGCCGTGACACAGCTGCCTTGGCGACCTCTTGCTCCTCCTCTGCCTTGGCCTTCCACTTGTTCCCCTGTGACATTTGTACTCGCGCATCTTCCTATCACGCTCCAGTGCAGGAAGTAAGGTGGGCACATTGTCTTTGTAGCGTGGATCCAGCAGGGTGGCAACCCAGTAGTCCGCACAGGTTAAAATGTGGGCAACTCTGCTGTCGTTGCGCAGGCACTGCAGCATGTAGTCGCTCATGTGTGCCAGGCTGCCCAGGGGTAAGGACAAGCTGTCCTCTGTGGGAGGCGTATCGTCATCGTCCTGCCTTTCCCCCCAGCCACGCACCAGTGATGGACCCGAGCTGCGTTGGGTGCCACCCCGCTGTGACCATGCTTCATCCTCATCCTCCTCCACCTCCTCCTCATCCTCGTCCTCCTCGTCCTCCAGTAGTGGGCCCTGTCTGGCCACATTTGTACCTGGCCTCTGCTGTTGCCAAAAACCTCCCTCTGAGTCACTTCGAAGAGACTGGCCTGAAAGTGCTAAAAATGACCCCTCTTCCTCATCCTCCTCCTCCTCCTCCTGGGCCACCTCCTCTTGCATCATCGCCCTAAGTGTTTTCTCAAGGAGACATAGAAGTGGTATTGTAACGCTGATAACGGCGTCATCGCCACTGGCCATGTTGGTGGAGTACTCGAAACAGCGCAACAGGGCACACAGGTCTCGCATGGAGGCCCAGTCATTGGT
Source organism: Bufo gargarizans (assembly GCF_014858855.1). Taxonomy (NCBI): domain Eukaryota; kingdom Metazoa; phylum Chordata; class Amphibia; order Anura; family Bufonidae; genus Bufo; species Bufo gargarizans. Next base: position 286,771 of record NW_025334667.1, on the reverse strand, counting down.
GGTGAAGTGGTGCTGTTCTGTAGTGCGACTGACCCGTGCGTGCTGCAGCTGAAACTCCACTATGGCCTGCTGCTGCTCGCACAGTCTGTCCAGCATGTGCAAGGTGGAGTTCCACCTGGTGGGCACGTCGCATATGAGGCAGTGAGCGGGAAGGCCAAAGTTACGCTGTAGCGCAGACAGGCGAGCAGCAGCAGGATGTGAACGCCGGAAGCGCGAACAGACGGCCCGCACTTTATGCAGCAGCTCTGACATGTCGGGGTAGTTGTGAATGAACTTCTGCACCACCAAATTCAGCACATGCGCCAAGCAAGGGATGTGCGTCAAATTGGCTAGTCCCAGAGCTGCAACGAGATTTCGCCCATTATCACACACCACCAGGCCGGGCTTGAGGCTCACCGGCAGCAACCACTCGTCGGTCTGTTGTTCTATACCCCGCCACAACTCCTGTGCGGTGTGGGGCCTGTCCCCCAAACATATGAGTTTCAGAATGGCCTGCTGACGTTTACCCCGGGCTGTGCTGAAGTTGGTGGTGAAGGTGTGTGGCTAGTGGCGTCGCTAGAGGGGGGCGAGGGGGGGCAATTGCCCCCCCTATGTTGTTCCTTGCCCCCCCAGGTGCCCCCCCGCTGATTCCCCCGAGTGAATACTAATGAGCGCTTCCATTAAGGAAGCGCTCATTAGTACAGAAGGACCAGGAAGTGGTGAACGCTCTGTACTCACCACTTCCTGGTCCTCGGCTGTCGGCTGTGCAGGGCTGCGCACAGCGTGAGGTCGCTCTGTGACCTCACGCTGTGCGCGCCAGTTTAGAGCACGCACAGTCGACTGAGGAGGGAGAAAATGGCAGGCGGCGTCCGTCCAGGAGCAGGAGAGGTAAGTGTTTTTTTTTTTTAATTTTATAAAAAATGTGGCTGCTGGGGGCATTATGGGGGCTAATAGGAGGCATATGCGGCTAATTGGAAGCATATTTGGGGGCTAATTGGAGGCATATTTGGGGGCATTTGGAGGCATATTTGGGGGCTAATTGGAGGCATATTTGGGGGCTAATAGGAGGCATATGGGGCTAATAGGAGGCATATGGGGCTAATAGGAGGCATATGGGGCTAATTGGAGGCATATGGGGGCTAATAGGCATATGGGGCTAATAGGCATATGGGGCTAATAGGAGGCATATGGGGGCTAATTGGAGGCATATGGGGGCTAATTGGAGGCATATGGGGGCTAATTGGAGGCATATGGGGTCTATGGGGCTAATTGGAGGCATATGGGGGCTAATTGGAGGCATATGGGGGCTAATTGGAGGCATATGGGGGCTAATTGGAGGCATATGGGGTCTATGGGGCTAATTGGAGGCATATGGGGTTAATTTGAGGCATATGGGGGCTAATTGGGGGCTAATAGGAGGCATATGGGGGCTAATAGGAGGCATATGGGGGCTAATAGGAGGCATATGGGGGCTAATTGGAGGCATATGGGGGCTAATTGGAGGCATATAGGGGCTAATTGAAGGCATATAGGGGCTAATTGGGGGCTAATTGGAGGCATATGGGGGCTAATTGGAGGCATATGGGGGCTAATTGGAGGCATATGGGGTCTATGGGGCTAATTGGAGGCATATGGGGTTAATTGGAGGCATATGGGGGCTAATTGGGGGCTAATAGGAGGCATATGGGGGCTAATAGGAGGCATATGGGGGCTAATAGGAGGCATATGGGGGCTAATAGGAGGCATATGGGGGCTAATTGAAGGCATATGGGGGCTAATTGGAGGCATATGGAGCTAATTGGAGGCATATGGGGGCTAATAAGAGGCATAATGGGGGCTAATTAGAGGCATAATGTGGGCTAATGAGGCATAATGGGGGCCAATGGGGCTAATAAGAAGAATAATGGGGGCTAATGAGGCATAAGGGCTTATATGGGGGCTGATATGGGAGTGATGAGAGGCATAATGAGGGCTAATGAGAGGCATAATGTGTCATCCACAGATCCCCCATAACAGTGTGTCTTCCACAGATCCACCATAACAGTGCGCCTGTGCACTGACGAGAGACAGAAAGAAGGGGAAAGAATCCGTGGAAGCAAGCAGAGGACAGCACAGCAGACGACTGAATAGCTTCTTTTGTAAGTAAATTGTTTTATTATAACTGTATCCCTGCAGACCGCAACTCTCTCGTATTTTGTAATCTTATTTTGTTTTTGCCCCCCCATTTTTGACTGTGGTATCTTTGTGCCCCCCCTATATATTGTTCCTAGAGTCGCCACTGTGTGTGGCTGACTGGATGAGCAGGTGGAAGAAGAGGAGGAGGAAGCCGAGAAGAAGGAGGTGGCAACAGGAGGCAAAGAATGTTGCCCTGCGATCCTTGGCGGCGGAAGGACGTGCGCTAAACAGCTCTCCGCCTGGGGCCCAGCTGCCACTACATTTACCCAGTGTGCAGTTAGGGAGATATAGCGTCCCTGGCCGTGCTTACTGGTCCACGTATCTGTGGTTAGGTGGACCTTGCCACAGATGGCGTTGCGCAGTGCACACTTGATTTTATCGGATACTTGGTTGTGCAGGGAAGGCACGGCTCTCTTGGAGAAGTAGTGGCGGCTGGGAACAACATACTGTGGGACAGCAAGCAACATGAGCTGTTTGAAGCTGTCTGTGTCCACCAGCCTAAATGACAGCATTTCATAGGCCAGTAGTTTAGAAATGCTGGCATTCAGGGCCAGGGATCGAGGGTGGCTAGGTGGGAATTTACGCTTTCTCTCAAATGTTTGTGAGATGGAGAGCTGAACGCTGCTGTGTGACATGGTTGAGACGCTTGGTGACGGAGGTGGTGGTGGTGGTGTGGTGGTACATCCCCTGTTTGCTGGGCGGCAGGTGCCAACGTTCCTCCAGAGGCAGAGGAAGAGGCCGAGGCGGCAGCAGCAGAAGAGGTAGCAGGGGGAGCCTGAGTGACTTCCTTGGTTTTAAGGTGTTTACTCCACTGCAGTTCATGCTTTGCATGCAGGTGCCTGGTCATGCAGGTTGTGCTCAGGTTCAGAACGTTAATGCCTCGCTTCAGGCTCTGATGGCACAGCGTGCAAACCACTCGGGTCTTGTCGTCAGCACATTGTTTGAAGAAGTGCCATGCCAGGGAACTCCTTGAAGCTGCCTTTGGGGTGCTCGGTCCCAGATGGCGGCGGTCAGTAGCAGGCGGAGTCTCTTGGCGGCGGGTGTTCTGCTTTTGCCCACTGCTCCCTCTTTTGCTACGCTGTTGGCTCGGTCTCACCACTGCCTCTTCCTCCGAACTGTGAAAGTCAGTGGCACGACCTTCATTCCATGTGGGGTCTAGGACCTCATCGTCCCCTGCATCGTCTTCCACCCAGTCTAGATCCCTGACCTCCTGTTCAGTCTGCACACTGCAGAAAGACGCAGCAGTTGGCACCTGTGTTTCGTCATCATCAGAGACATGCTGAGGTGGTATTCCCATGTCCTCATCATCAGGAAACATAAGTGGTTGTGCGTCAGTGCATTCTATGTCTTTCACCGCTGGGGAAGGGCTAGGTGGATGCCCTTGGGAAACCCTGCCAGCAGAGTCTTCAAACAGCATAAGAGACTGCTGCATAACTTGAGGCTCAGACAGTTTCCCTGGTATGCATGGGGGTGATGTGACAGACTGATGGGGTTGGTTTTCAGGCGCCATCTGTGCGCTTTCTGCAGAAGACTGGGTGGGAGATAATGTGAACGTGCTGGATCCACTGTCGGCCACCCAATTGACTAATGCCTGTACCTGCTCAGGCCTTACCATCCTTAGAACGGCATTGGGCCCCACCATATATCGCTGTAAATTCTGGCGGCTACTGGGACCTGAGGTAGTTGGTACACTAGGACGTGTGGATGTGGCAGAACGGCCACGTCCTCTCCCAGCACCAGAGGGTCCACTAACACCACCACGACCATGTCCACGTCCGCGTCCCTTACTAGATGTTTTCCTTATTGTTATGGTTCACCACAACAACAAAAATATTATTTGGCCCAATGTATTGTATTCAAATTCAGCGGGATATAAATTTGATGCCTAGTATTTAGGCGCTGGGTGACCGGTATGGATTTACTGACAGAATTAGACTTGGAAATGCACAGTAGCGTGTGTGTGAAGTTATTCTGAATGACCCTATGTGCACCTTGAATATTATATACCCTTTTAGGGATAGATTTCAAATAGCTCTGATATAGCAGAAACCACTAAATTATGAAATTGCTAAATTGGGAATTGTATTTCAACCCAGAACAAAAAATGTGCTTTGACGGACACTAAATAACTTGCCCAGCCACAACAGTACAGCGGTAACGACAGATGTAGCGGGATATAAATTTGAGGCCTAGTATTTAGGCGCTGGGTGACCGGTATGGATTTAGTGACAGAATTAGACTTGGAAATGCACAGTAGCGTGTGTGTGAAGTTATTCTGAATGACCCTATGTGCACCTTGAATATTATATACCCTTTTAGGGATAGATTTCAAATAGCTCTGATATAGCAGAAACCACTAAATTATGAAATTGCTAAATTGGGAATTGTATTTCAACCCAGAACAAAAAATGTGCTTTGACGGACACTAAATAACTTGCCCATCCACAACAGGACAGCGGTAACGACAGATTTAGCAGGATATAAATTTGAGGCCTAGTATTTAGGCGCTGGGTGACTGGTATGGATTTACTAACAGAATTAGACTTGGAAATGCACAGTAGCGTGTGTGTGAAGTTATTCTGAATGACCCTATGTGCACCTTGAATATTATATACCCTTTTAGGGATAGATTTCAAATAGCTCTGATATAGCAGAAACCACTAAATTATGAAATTGCTAAATTGGGAATTGTATTTCAACCCAGAACAAAAAATGTGCTTTGGCGGACACTAAATAACTTGCCCATCCACAACAGGACAGCGGTAACGACAGATTTAGCGGGATATAAATTTGAGGCCTACTATTTAGGCGCTGGGTGACCGGTATGGATTTAGTGACAGAATTAGACTTGGAAATGCACAGTAGCGTGTGTGTGAAGTTATTCTGAATGACCCTATGTGCACCTTGAATATTATATACCCTTTTAGGGATAGATTTCAAATAGCTCTGATATAGCAGAAACCACTAAATTATGAAATTGCTAAATTGGGAATTGTATTTCAACCCAGAACAAAAAATGTGCTTTGACGGACACTAAATAACTTGCCCATCCACAACAGGACAGCGGTAACGACAGATTTAGCGGGATATAAATTTGAGGCCTAGTATTTAGGCGCTGGGTGACCGGTATGGATTTACTAACAGAATTAGACTTGGAAATACACAGTAGCGGGTGTGTGTGAAGTTATTCTGAATGACCCTATGTGCACCTTGAATATTATATACCCTTTTAGGGATAGATTTCAAATAGCTCTGATATAGCAGAAACCACTAAATTATGAAATTGCTAAATTGGGAATTGTATTTCAACCCAGAACAAAAAATGTGCTTTGGCGGACACTAAATAACTTGCCCATCCACAACAGGACAGCGGTAACGACAGATTTAGCGGGATATAAATTTGAGGCCTACTATTTAGGCGCTGGGTGACCGGTATGGATTTACTGACAGAATTAGACTTGGAAATGCACAGTAGCGTGTGTGTGAAGTTATTCTGAATGACCCTATGTGCACCTTGAATATTATATACCCTTTTAGGGATAGATTTCAAATAGCTCTGATATAGCAGAAACCACTAAATTATGAAATTGCTAAATTGGGAATTGTATTTCAACCCAGAACAAAAAATGTGCTTTGACGGACACTAAATAACTTGCCCAGCCACAACAGTACAGCGGTAACGACAGATGTAGCGGGATATAAATTTGAGGCCTAGTATTTAGGCGCTGGGTGACCGGTATGGATTTAGTGACAGAATTAGACTTGGAAATGCACAGTAGCGGGTGTGTGAAGTTATTCTGAATGACCCTATGTGCACCTTGAATATTATATACCCTTTTAGGGATAGATTTCAAATAGCTCTGATATAGCAGAAACCACTAAATTATGAAATTGCTAAATTGGGAATTGTATTTCAACCCAGAACAAAAAATGTGCTTTGACGGACACTAAATAACTTGCCCATCCACAACAGGACAGCGGTAACGACAGATTTAGCGGGATATAAATTTGAGGCCTACTATTTAGGCGCTGGGTGACCGGTATGGATTTAGTGACAGAATTAGACTTGGAAATGCACAGTAGCGTGTGTGTGAAGTTATTCTGAATGACCCTATGTGCACCTTGAATATTATATACCCTTTTAGGGATAGATTTAAAATAGCTCTGATATAGCAGAAACCACTAAATTATGAAATTGCTAAATTGGGAATTGTATTTCAACCCAGAACAAAAAATGTGCTTTGACGGACACTAAATAACTTGCCCATCCACAACAGGACAGCGGTAACGACAGATTTAGCGGGATATAAATTTGAGGCCTACTATTTAGGCGCTGGGTGACCGGTATGGATTTAGTGACAGAATTAGACTTGGAAATGCACAGTAGCGTGTGTGTGAAGTTATTCTGAATGACCCTATGTGCACCTTGAATATTATATACCCTTTTAGGGATAGATTTAAAATAGCTCTGATATAGCAGAAACCACTAAATTATGAAATTGCTAAATTGGGAATTGTATTTCAACCCTGAACAAAAAATGTGCTTTGACGGACACTAAATAACTTGCCCAGCCACAACAGTACAGCGGTAACGACAGATTTAGCGGAATATAAATTTGAGGCCTAGTATTTAGGCGCTGGGTGACCAGTATGGATTTAGTGACAGAATTAGACTGGGATATGGCCAAAAAATAACCACACTATTGCTGGTTAAATGCACTTGGTGTGACAGCTTGACCAACCACACTACTGAGGGTTTAATGCACTTGGTGACGGGCGCAGCTTGCCCCTGATGTAGTATATGGCCAAAAAATGAACAGACTATTGCTGGCTAAATGCACTTGGTGTGACAGCTTCACCCTGATGTAGGCTTTAGCCAAAAAACAACCACACCATTGAGGGTTAAATGCACTTGGTGACAGGCGCAGCTTGCCCCTGATGTAGTATATGGCCAAAAAATGAACAGACTATTGCTGGTTAAATGCACTTGGTGTGACAGCTTGACCAACCACACTACTGAGGGTTAAATGCACTTGGTGACGGGCGCAGCTTGCCCCTGATGTAGTATATGGCCAAAAAATGAACAGACTATTGCTGGTTAAATGCACTTGGTGACGGGCGCAGCTTGCCCCTGATTTAGTATATGGCCAAAAAATAAACAGACTATTGCTGGTTAAATGCACTTGGTGTGACAGCTTCACCCTGATGTAGGCTTTAGCCAAAAAACAACCACACCATTGAGGGTTAAATGCACTTGGTCGCAGCTTGTGCTGGCGCACCACAAGACACAAAATGGCCGCCGATCACCCCAGAAAAAAGTGACTGACAAACGGTCTGGGCAGCCTAAAAACAGTGAGCAATTGAATTTCAGCAGCTCAATGACCCACAGCTGCAGATCGATCGATTAATCAAGTCCTTTGGAGGAGTTAATCTGCCTAATCTCGCCCTACTGTCGCAGCCGCAACCTCTCCCTACGCTAATCAGAGCAGAGTGACGGGCGGCGCTATGTGACTCCAGCTTAAATAGAGGCTGGGTCACATGGTGCTCTGGCCAATCACAGCCATGCCAATAGTAGGCATGGCTGTGACGGCCTCTTGGGGCAAGTAGTATGACGCTTGTTGATTGGCTGCTTTGCAGCCTTTCAAAAAGCGCCAAGAAAGCGTCACAAAAGCGCCAAGAAAGCGACGAACACCGAACCCGAACCCGGACTTTTACGAAAATGTCCGGGTTCGGGTCCGTGTCACGGACACCCCAAAATTCGGTACGAACCCGAACTATACAGTTCGAGTTCGCTCATCCCTAGCCACAAGATGTCGCTGCTTCCTAAACACAGCTAGCAGACTGCATAATTTTCCATATTCATGAGAGGTGGAGTTACAAAAGCCTGGAGAGGAAGAGATAGAGCAACCATCTTGGGGAGAGCTTGGAAGAGGATCCAGGGGCTGTGTGTGAGGAGAATCAATCGACATCCAGGTGTGGGAGCACCCTTTGGTGACCAGAACTACAGCCCAGTGAAACTTATTGTGTCCAAGGCCCTGATCCTGTCCAGAGGAACGAGGATTGCTTCCAGGAACGCTGATGAGAGCTGAGGAGCAAAGCAACATACTCTGCAGCACCGCATGCTTGTTGGAGAAGCTTTTGTTCGGTCCACAGCCACCAGCGGATGCAGAACAGACCCGAGTCGGTAAGACTGATCGTGAACGCACCTCATCACAGTGTTGGCACCTAGAGATTGAGACCAGGCCTGTAGTTAGTTAGATAGGGTTTCTGTTTGTGTCAGCCCACAAGTGTTGCTGGCTTTTCATTGCATGGACTCTACAATTGAAAATTACATTTTGCATTGGAGAGCTGATACACTTCCGCCACAAACTCAAGCCACTCTGGCGTTTTGCTCAGGAGGAATACTCAGGCACGTGCTACAAGACCAGTTATGGGAGGGGGAATCCTGTAGAGCACTGTAAGATTGTAAGCTGTTGTGCTGCACCGCAGGCTAGCCCGTACCATACACCCATACAGTTGTAAATTTATTGTATGTTCTCAGCATTTGTGGTTGTGCTCATTGCCACATTTAAGTAAAATACTGTTTTGGCAAAAGCTGGTGTTGGGGTTGCTTTCCTCGTTTGTGACTTCGCTTTATCCTGGGGAGCCCCACCCCAATACACGGCTTACACATTCATTATATACTCACCGTATATATGACTATTATACACTCACCTAAATAATTATTATGAACACCATACTAATACAGTGTTGGACCCCCTTTTGCCTTCAGAACTGCCTTAATTCTACGTGTCATTGGTTCAACAAGGTGCTGATAGCATTCTTTTGAAATGTTGGCCCATATTGATAGGATAGCATCTTGCAGTTGATGGAGATTTGAGGGATGCACATCCAGGGCACGAAGCTCCCGTTCCACCACATCCCAAAGATGCTCTATTAGGTTGAGATCTGGTGACTGTGGGGGCCATTTTAGTATAGTGAACTCATTGTCATGTTCAAGAAACCAATTTGAAATGATTCGAGCTTTGTGACATGGTGCATTATCCTGCTGGAAGTAGCCATCAGAGGATGGGTACATGGTGGTCATGAAGGGATGGACATGGTCAGAAACAATGCTCAGGTAGCCCGTGGCATTTAAATGATGGCCATTTGGCACTAAGGGGCCTAAAGTGTGCCCAGAAAACATCCCCCACACCATTACACCACCACCACCAGCCTGCACAGTGGTAACAAGGCATGAAGGATACATGTTCTCATTCTGTTTACGCCAAATTCGGACTCTACCATTTGAATGTCTCAACAGAAATCGAGACTCATCAGACCAGGCAACATTTTTCCAGTCTTCAACAGTCCAATTTTGGTGAGCTCGTGCAAATTGTAGCCTCTTTTTCCTATTTGTAGTGGAGATGAGTGGTACCCGGTGGGGTCTTCTGCTGTTGTAGCCCACCTTTCTTTCCAATTCTGACATTCAGTTTGGAGTTCAGGAGATTGTCTTGACCAGGACCACAACCCTACATGCATTGAAGCAACTGCCATGTGATTGGTTGACTAGATAATCGCATTAATGAGAAATAGAACAGGTGTTCCTAACAATGCTTTAGGTGAGTGTATGGTTGCCATAGATAATAATTTCCAATTCCTCTTCACAGCAACTTTTGATAAAGATCTGGGATGAGGCGGAAACGTTGAAATATTTGATACAGGTCGCCTTATATTGGGTACAAACCTTTTCATATATGTGTGTGCATTCTTTATACTTATCACATGGTGTTTGACCTGGTGTACATGTCCGGATTTTTGCAAGTTTTTTTATTAAAGCATTTATATGGTCGTCTGGAAGCTGGATTTCCTTTTTTCTTATATCACATGGTGTTTGGACCACGGACTTCATGTTGGATATTGCCTTTGGGTGAAAACTGTTATGAACTTTTGAGTGTACTGAGAATTTTCTAGTTATGCTATATGATAGACCATCCCACGGTCCTTATAGCTTATAATAGTCCAGCTCTCCTACAAGCTATATTTTAGAATAACCATGCAGTGTATACATTAGGGTAGCCCTGAACTACATTTTATAGAATAATCCTTCAGCTGATATATGAAAATACCTCCACACTCCACAGGTTAGAATATCTATAAGCTCCATAAATTAGAGGAGACCTACACTATAGTCCATATATTATATAGCCCTATAGTCCATACGTTATAATAACCCTACCCAGGGCCGGCCTTAGGTGTTCAGGCGCCCTGTGCGAGCTAACCTTGTGGCGCCCCCCCCCCCCCCAAAAAAAAAAAAAAACACTGCTTGTTGCTGGCATCATGGCATAGGCTGGCTGACTATCCAACCAAATAGTTACCAGCCCGCACACCCCAAAGGCCGGTGTAATGTTATACTTCCCTACTTCGTGAGATTTCCCTACCTTCGTCACTTCCGGTCGCACCGGACATGACGTGAGGAGGTGTGCAGCGCCGTGCAGGCGCACAACGACAGGTTAGGGAAATTTCACAGCAGAGTGCACATGCGCCGGGAGCCTCGCCGGCGGTTAGGGTAGGAAAAAAACTATGGGCCAGTGTGCAGGCGCAGTGATCGGATGGATGTTCTCAGCTGGACACCGGCCGACACTGCGCATGCATCGGGAGCCTCGCCAGCGGTTAGGGAAGGGAAAAATTACGTACGGGCCAGTGCTTTTTCCCTACCCTAACCGCTGGTGAGGCTCCCAGCGCATGCGCAGTGTCGGCCGGTGTCCAGCTGAGAACATCCATCCGATCACCGCACCTGTGCACTGGCCCATAGTGCGCCCCCCCAATACCCCAGTATAATCAACATTGGTGGCGCAGTGGGCCCCCCCCAATATAACAAACATTGGTGGAGCAGTGCGCCGCCCCAACACCCCAGTATGATAAACATTGGTGGCGCAGTGCGCCCCCCCCAACACCCCAGTATGATAAACATTGGTGGCGCAGTGCGCCCCCCCAACACCCCAGTATGATAAACATTGGTGGCGCAGTGCACCCCCCCCAACACCCCAGTATAATAAACATTAGTGGCGCAGTGCGCCCCCCCATATAATAAACATTGGTGGTGCAGTGGGCAGTGCCAATGAGGGTTAAAAAATAAAAAAATAATTAACTCACCTCCTCCAATTGATCGTTTCCTGTTCTTTCTTCATGACCTGTCAAAGGACCTGTGGTGACATCACTGTTCTCATCACATGATCCATCACATGATCCATCACCATGGTAATGGACCATGTGATGAGCTCAGTGACGTCACCACAGGTCCTGAAGAAAGAACAGGAGACCGGCAGCTACGCGATCAACTGGAGGAGGTGAGTTAATTTTTTAAATTATTTTTTAACCCTCATTGGCACTTCCCACTGTGCCACCAACGTTTCTTATACTGGGGTGTTGGGGGGGAGGGGGCCGCACTGTTCCACCAACGTTTCTTATACTGGGGTGTTGGGGGGGGGCGCACTGTGCCACCAACGTTTCTTATACTGGGGTGTTGGGGGGGGGGGGGAGGGGGGCACACTATGCCACCAACGTTTCTTATAAAGTTATACAAATACAGGAGGCGGGTGCCGGAATCAAATAGCCGGCACCCGACCTCTGTGACAGGGAGCTGCGATCAGCGGCAGTTAACCCCTCAGGTACCGCACCTGAAGGGTTAACTCAACTGCCGCTGATCGCAGCTTTCTGTCACAGAGGTCGGGTGCCGGCTATTTGATTCTGGCACCCGCCTCCTGTATTTGTATAACTTTATAAGAAACGTTGGTGGCACAGTGGCCACAGCCCCTCCCCTCCTCCTCCCGTCTCTCTTCTTATTGGCAGCGGCGGGGGCAGCAGGCAGGTCAGACACAGGGGAGGAGGAATCAGGTCAGACAGGGGAGGGGGAGATGGAGGGGGAGATGGAGGGGGCGCCCCGAGGTAGAACACAAGTGCAGCCTCGCCTGCCGCATATACATTGCGAGCTGTCGGCCGCCCAGCGCCCCTGTTGCTATGGCGCCCTGTGCGGCCGCACAGCCCGCACACCCCAAAGGCCGGCCCTGACCCTACCCCTATAGTAGCAATATAGTCCATCCATATATTAGAAGAGTCCTACAGTCCATATATTAGAATAGATCTAAGGTTAATATGTTAGAATAGTCCTATAGACCAGTGGTCCCCAACCTTTTTTGCACCAAGGACCAGTTTCATGCAAGACAATTTTCCCAGGGACCGGGTGGGGGGTTCTGGGGCGGGGCTTGGGGTGGGCGGGGCTTAGGGGTGCTGGTCGGTGCTGACTGATTCACGCGCATAACAAAACACAAGGTGCATATTAAAATATATAACACTATATAACGATACACTGGGCTCTGCTGCACTGCTGATATTTTCAAGGAGACATGAAAGAGGAACTGCAGGTCCTTCTCCCGCTCCCTCCCTCAGATACTATCTGAAACTGGATGCCGACAACCACCCTCTCCCCTCGGGCCGTCATGTTTATTTCCATTGGTGGGGCAGTGAGAACTAACCAATCCCTGCCTCACTAGCCCTTTTCAAGCATTTTCATTGGTGGCAGTGGCTGGCCGGCATCACAGTTGGAAAGAAGGAACGCTCTCCTTCCTTCCCGATGTACGGCCGCGCGGTGTGTGTGATGTGCGCGGGCATCTCCGTCCCTCTGTATTGCCGCGGCCTGGCAAACAATCTTCCAGGGCCCGGTCCTGGGCCGCGGCCTGGCGGTTGGGGACCGCTGCTATAGACCATACATTAAAACAGTCCTTCAGTCCAATCAAAATAGTCCTCTTGTCTATTAATTAGAATAGTCCTAGAGTCCATATATATTAGAATAGTCCTAGAGTCCATATATATTAGAATAGTCCTAGAGTCCATATATTAGAATAATCGTAGCATCCATATACTGTATTAGAACAGTCCTACAGTCCATATATTAGGACAGCCCTACAGTCCAATCAAAATAGTCCTCTTGTCTATTAATTAGAATAGCCCTAGCATCCATATATTAAAATAGGCCTACAGTTCATATACAGTATTAGAATAATCCTAGATTCCATATATAAAAATAATCCAACAGTCCATATATTAACAGTCTTATTTTCCATGTACATCAGTCCTATAGTCCTAATATAATTGTCAGAATTTTCTACAGACAATTCTGTGTAATGATAGTGCATACTAATGGAAGGAGTCAAGTTACTAAAATTGCGGCTCTTATCTGACTGATGACAGACACTCCGCCGTCAGGTAATAGAAGGATAATAAGGATTACTGTACATATTGGAGATTCCCATAGTGAACCCCCCCCCGATGCTGCGGACTACTCCCCGGCGGTGACCAGACATTAAAGATGGTCATTCGAGCTATACCATTTATATATATATTTTATTTTTCTTATTTTCCACCCAAGAGACGTTGATAAATGATCCCCCCCCCCCCCCACACACACACACTTTTAAGCTACATAGTTCAAGTCGAGTAATAAAAGCTTGTCCTTCTTTAATTTCTGTAACCTGGCTGGCTGTAGCATTGATTGCTGCGAGTATCCGTCACCATTTAATCTGCAGTCTACAATACTTCTCAGCAGGATCAATGCACTGACCCCCGAGGAAAACAAGGATCAAGGAGGCTGCTGTACAAATGTGAGAACGCCGGACGTTGTATTCATGGAGAAATACACGTTAGTGAGATTATCGGGATTAACACGCTGCAAAAATATCAAAGGGTTATGCAAATGCAAACTGGAATCAAAAATGTTAGCTGGTGTGTCGCAGTGGTATTATAGTGTACCGTATTAATTAAGCCAGGAGAGCAAATGTGCCGTTATAGTAAAATGATATTACGTATACGGTTTATGGCACAAAGAAAAATGAATCTGCACATAACCGGAGCAGCAGCGATGAAACCACAAGCTGCGCTGTTATTGTTAAAGGAGCCACTTAGGAATGCACAACTAACACTAAAGGGTTGTAAGGGACTGGAAAAACAGGGCTGCTCACTTCCAAAAACAGTGCCACACCTGTCCACAGGTTGTGTTCGGTATTGCGGCTCAAGTTCGTTGACTTTGAAGGAGCCCAGTTGCATTGCCAGATACAACCTAAGGACAGGTGTGGTATATAGGAGACTTCACGATGTGCGGTCCTATGGTGCAGGTAAGGATGTAGACATTGATGTGAGTGTTGATTTGGATCCTGTAACATGCCAACTTTATTCAAAGCTTAAAATGTTAGGGCTCATGCACACAACTGCGCCGTAATTTGCAGTCCGCTAATTGCAGATATGCAAATTACGGATGCCGCCCATGTGCGTTCTGCAATTTGCGGAACGGGAACGGGCCGCCGAAAATAGACATGTTCTATTTTTTTGCACCCCCACGGAACGAAGCAACGGCTGCGGACAGCATATGGAGTGCTGTCTGCATCTTTTGCGGCCCCATTGAAGTGAATCTGTCCACATCTGAGCCGCAATAAATGCGCCACGGATGAGGAACCAAAAAGCGTTAGTGTGCCTGAGCCCTTATAGGGTTATTCCGCCAGCCAAATGTTACCACCTATGCACTGGAGGGAGTCTGACAGCTGTGACCCCCACCAATCCTGAGGACTAGTGCTGAGGGAAATTCAGAAAAATTATATTCGGCTGCTTCACCAGAATTTTATAAAGAAATTCGCTTTGTGACTAATTACTTTGTAAGTAGCGGGTGCGATGACGGGGAACGGCTGCATATAGATACCTAAATTGACATTAACATGGGCCCCTGTTCACTGACCTGTCTTTGGTGTGCAGGTTTGAGTGATGAGCTCTTATCATCCTCTTCTGTCCCCTTCTGAATCAGAAGTGTGACGTGCCATCTACATGTCCTCAGGTATGTGACATCTGCCATGGTGCATTGGCTGCATGCAACATTCAGGTCCTTATGAGTGCAGCTATAGGGGGTGTAGAGGTAGCAGTCACTTCCACACCCTTGTGCTTAGTGGGGCCCGAAGTTCTCCGTGCCATATAAGAAGACACCAGTATTATAAATGGCATATGGCAGATGGGGGTCCCAGTTATAGATTTAGCATTGGGGCCTAGGTGCTTCAGGTTCTACCTATAATTTGTGGGATAAAGAAATGCCAGAGCATAGTACAGATGGTAGCATGGAGATATTGCAGCAAACCCCTAAGGAGCAGGTGCAGAGGATTGGGAGTAGAGGTAGCCCTGATGAGATGATGTATCTCGGTGTACTCCCTCAGGGGATCGATGCAGTGAAAAGGTGGCATAAGAAATCAGGCGGGATGTAGAATAATAAAGGTCTCTCTTTACTCAGTGCAAAATATAACTTGTGGTGCATCCAGCAGTAATGTGGACAGCGTGCAATTTCTGTCCCCAGATGATGGGGTATGACGGCTGGGTGAGGGGTGTCTGAGCCATAGTCCTTCACCTGCAGCAGGATCTGTAACACTGTGGCTTAACTGGTCATTCTGCTGACTATAAAATGCTACCAAAAAGGAAGTCAGCTTATTTATCATAGTAAATTAGCGAAAAAAAATCTCATACTAACTATTAATCATGTGTTACTCAAATGAGTGTAAGCCTATGGCAAAAGCATAACATAAGTACCTATAAAAAATTGCCAGACCGCTTAGAATTGATATGCTCTGGCATTGGTTGGATGGTGCCAACCCGGAGGAGACACATTATGGGTAACTGATTCCTGTCCTGCATATATCTAGTTATTGTCACTTGTTGAACTTGCATCTTATCTTTGTTTCCTATTTTTTGTGAACTGTTTCCATTGTGTTCTCCTCTGGTTGATGTCGCCATTTTGCTGCACCTTTACTTGTTTTTAACTTATGATTTTTTTTTATTTATCAATAAAATTAATACCAATTCTAAGCGGTCTGACTATTTTTTATAGGTACTTTTGACTATAAAATGCTGTAGCTTTAAAGAAAGCCATAACTTGGGAATCCTTCACTTTTCTCCCTTGTGACTAGAATATAGCGCTGGTTCCTAAGACCCTTGGAGTAGGAGCTCTAGACTGTTTCCATACTTCACACTGTCCTAGCTAGAACTCCCCATCCTGGCAGGAAGCAGGACCAGCCCACTCCTACCAAGAGGGGGAGGAACAGGGTGGTTAACCCTGTCCCTGCCAACCATACCTTATCATGCTGGTGTACAGTACATTACATAACAAAACAAAACATTGCAGAAACTTTATTTGCAGATGGTAATCCCTGTTATAGAGTTTGCATTGGGGCCCAGAAGCGTCAGGTTCCACCTATAATTTGTGTGATAAAGACATGCCAGAGCATAGTACAGATGGTAGCTTGGAGATACTGCAGCAAACCCCTGAGGAGCGGGTGCAGAGGATTGGAGTGGTAGTAGCCGTGATGAGATAATGTATCTCGGTATACTCCCTCAGGCGATCGATGCAGTGAAGAAATCAGGCCGGATGTAGAAGAATAAAAGTCTCTCTCATTGTGGTCCCCAGATGATGATGGTATGACGGCTGGATAAGTGGCAGTTAATGGCACCGCTAATGTGCTATCTTGCTAATGACTCTCTCTTGAACTTCTAATTAAGAGCTGTAAGCTAACACTTGTGGATATAGGTGTCCACTATATAATACAGGCTTTGAGAGTTCTGACCTGGTTGTAATCTAGATGATGGGTGTCTGAGCCATAGCCCCTCACCTGCAGCAGGGTATGTAACACAGTGGCCTAACTTGTCACTTTAAAGAAAGACATCACTTGGGAATCCTTCACTTTTCTCGCTTGGGACTAGAATATAATGCTGGCTCCTAGGACCCTTGGAGTAGCAGCTCTAGACTGTGTTTCAACACTCCACACTGTCCTAGCTAGAACTCCCCCTCCTGGCAGGAAGCAGGACCAGCCCACTTCTACCAAAAGGGGGAGAAACATGGTGGTTAACCGTGTCCCTGCCAACGGGGAGGAACAGGGTTGTTAACCCTGTCCCTGCCAACCATACCTTATCATGCTGGTGTAGAGTACATTACGTAACAAAACATAGCTCTCTAAAACAAGCGCTTGACAAATTCAGATAATGATGGGGGTTCTCCCTGGTTTTCACATCCATTCTATGATAGGCAGTAACTGACAGCTAGCAATTGTCTGCCATATTACCTCTCACCGGAATACGTCCTCCGTCACCTGGTCACTCAGGAGCCAAACGTTTATTTGTCCATCGATGCATCAGACCGAAAAGACACGTAGACTGGAGCCAAGGGGTTAATGCTACACTCTTGCTACGGTATGGATTGAAGCTCCATTACCATAATCTATGTACAATCGGGCCTAATAGCGAAGGGTAATAAATTATATGCCCACTCCCAGCACTGGTTCTTGGATTCATCAGCCCCATGTACGAGAGTCTGATATTGTCCCTTGTCCATTCCGCTAACCCTCATTTTGTCCTGATTCTGATGGATGGCCGGAGCGTCACTAGATGAATGGCCGCTCCGAGAGACCATGGCTGTCAGCTCATTCTGCTGGGGATTGCTGTAATTTTACATCCTTTGGCACTTCGTCATGATAGATAGATCTCTCTCAACTTTCCCCAACCATCATCGATCCGAGTTTTATTTCAGCAGTAAGAGGATATTAAAAACACGATCCGTTAAGGATTCTTCAAGATTTAACCTCCCCTCTGCAAATAAAGAAAAAAAAACAAATGCACGGAGATGGAATAAAAGAGATGAACCACGTTCTTAAAACAGGGTGGAAAGCCCTGAAATCCTCCCTAACCAAGGAGTGTGCCAGGAGCTATTCTTCTGAACCATGGGCAGGAGTCATAGCTTTGTTCATCCTGAGCTCCCTGGTTCGGGAATATAATGTGAGAGCTGCTGCCATAGGTAAAGAGGGAGGAAAATGTTCATAAGGCTCTGTGCGCACTCTGAGTCAAGTGAACGGGAGCTGAGCTGCAGTAGCTAGAAGTTATGAAGGAATTGCCAGTTAGTTAGCAGGGGAGGTCCAGATGGGTGTTACCAGTTGGGGGAGGGTGTCCTTGCACTGGCAGCACTGATTGGATAATATCAGACTGTGCAGGGACACACCCCAACTGGTAAAACCCAGCTGGACCCTCACTGCAAATCGCTAGAAATTCATAAATTCTAGAAGGAATAGTAAAGGAGTCATAAAAATATGTGCTCCAGAATTATTACATAGTTACAAAAACAGACATGTCAGGAGGGGGGGCAGATCCTTTTTAAGAACTCATGCAGAAATGGACTGCGGCCGCACTAGTTTTTTATAAATAGGGAAAAGAATACTTTCTTTAAAACCATTATATCTTTGCTAATACAAGAGCACTATAATTTAGTTTATTATCATAATTGCACCCAAATACTTGCCTGGCCGGATGCCTTCTTCCTCATACTTTTTTGAGCAGGGAAGAGCAAGAAGTAAGGCCCTCAGAAGAATTTTTGCAGAACTTAATTTTTCAGTAATTTCGACCAATTTAAAAAAAAAAAAACTTTTAAAGGGATTCTGTCATCAGATTTGTGCCCTATAAGCTAAACATATGGCCATGTCGGTGCTAATAACATGAATCCTAAACTGCCCTTATTAAACCTGCTTGTGGCTCTATTAGCCCAAAAAACAGGTTTTTATAAGCTGTCACTCACCTACCTAAGGTGCCCAAGGGGTTTTACGTTAATCCAGGGATGCCCGCCCGGACCCCTCGCCGTCTGGTGCCCAGCGCCGCCTTCCTCATCTCAGCGCCGCCTCCTCAATCCACCCGTCCCTCTGCCAGATCCGGCGCATGCGCACTTCGCTCAACGAAGCCGCTGCCAGGAGTCCGCGGCGCATCAGGCTGAGCCTAGTGCGCATGCGCCGGATCTGGCAGAGGGACGGGTGGATTGAGGAGGCGGCGCTGAGATGAGGAAGGCGGCGCTGGGCACCAGACGGCGAGGGGTCCGGGCGGGCATCCCTGGATTAACGTAAAACCCCTTGGGCACCTTAGGTAGGTGAGTGACAGCTTATAAAAACCTGTTTTTTGGGCTAATAGAGCCACAAGCAGGTTTAATAAGGGCAGTTTAGGATTCATGTTATTAGCACCGACATGGCCATATGTTTAGCTTATAGGGCACAAATCTGATGACAGAATCCCTTTAAGCGTTTTTTCGTCATAACTAAAGGGTGAGTTCCCATTTAGGTTTTAATGGCATTTTGGTGCACTTACGCAGTTTTTATGGCGTAATTTGCACTCGCCGTTTTTGGTAATTTGGCTTTGCCAGCCCCAAATGAAGTCTACGAGCAATATAGAATGCAGGACACACACACACCTTAGAACTAGGGTTCTCCGGGAATAATGCCGTTTTACCAAGTGTCGGCAGCCTGCCCCACCGAGCTATAGGTTCATACTTACCTGCTTCTGGTGCTCCGCTCATGCACACAAACTTATTTTCTTTCCGTGTCCGTTCCGGTTTTTTTTGCGGGCCGTATGCAGAACCATTCACTTTAATGGGTCCACAAAAAACCCGAAGTTACTCAGTGTGCATTCCATTTCCGTATGTCCGTATTTCCTACGTATGCCCTATTATTGTCCGCATTACGGACAAGGATAGTACTGTTCTATGAAGGGACAGCTGTTCCGTTCCGCAAAATGCGGAATGCACACAGATGTCATCCGTATTTTTTGCGGATCCGTTTTTGGCAGGCCGCAAAATACATACGGTCGTGTGCATGAGGCCTAATACAAGACAATATCTTATTAGCTTTAGGGCTCTTTCACACTTGCGTTCTTTTCTTCCGGCATAGAGTTCCATCGCCGGGGCTCTATGCCGGAAGAATCCTGATCAGTTTTATCCTAATGCATTCTGAATGGAGAGAAATCCGTTCAGGATGCATCAGGACGTCTTCAGTTCCGGAACGGAACGTTTTTTGGCCGGAGAAAATACTGCAGCATGCTGCGCTT
Source organism: Bufo gargarizans (assembly GCF_014858855.1). Classification (NCBI taxonomy): domain Eukaryota; kingdom Metazoa; phylum Chordata; class Amphibia; order Anura; family Bufonidae; genus Bufo; species Bufo gargarizans. Next base: position 266,704 of record NW_025334667.1, on the reverse strand, counting down.
TTTGCTCCGGCCAAAAATCCTGAAGACTTGCCGCAAGGCCGGACCCGGAATTAATGCCCATTGAAAGGCATTGATCCGGATCCGGCCTTAAGCTAAACGTCGTTTCGGCGCATTGCCGGATCCGACGTTTAGCTTTTTCTGAATGGTTACCATGGCTGCCGGGACGCTAAAGTCCTGGCAGCCATGGTAAAGTGTAGTGGGGAGCGGGGGAGCAGTATACTTACCGTCCGTGCGGCTCCCGGGGCGCTCCAGAGTGACGTCAGGGCGCCCCAGGCGCATGGATGACGTGATCGCATGGCACGTCATCCATGCGCATGGGGCGCTCTGACGTCATTCTGGAGCGCCCCGGGAGCCGCACGGACTGTAAGTATACCGCTCCCCCGCTCCCCGCTCCTACTATGGCAACCAGGACTTTAATAGCGTCCTGGCTGCCATAGTAACACTGAACGCAGTTTGAAGACGGATCCGTCTTCAAATGCTTTCAGTACACTTGCGTTTTTCCGGATCCGGCGTGTAATTCCGGCAAGTGGAGTACACGCCGGATCCGGACAACGCAAGTGTGAAAGAGGCCTTACCCGGAGCAGACTGGTATTGAGTGCTATAGTTCAGTTTATCTTCGTAATTCCGCCCAAAGCAAGGAGCCCTCTTCCCCATTAGTTTCCGAGTGAGGAGGAGAGCTCGGCCCCTACAAATGAAGGCAACGAGGCCCACAGACGTTGTCACATTTTGACCGCAGCCACACGGCCAGGCTTCTAGATGCAGTTTTGGAAGCCCAAATCAGGAGTTGATCCTAAAATAAGAAACTGTATTAGGGCTCATACACATGTGCGTAGCTGTCTTTGCGGTCTGCAAATTGTGGATCTGCAAAACACGGATAATGGCTGTGTGCGTTCTGCATTTTGCGTAACGGAACGTCCGACCCTTAATAGAACAGTCCTGTCCTTGTCTGTAATACAGACAAGAATAGGACATGTTCTGTTTTTTTGCAGGTGAAATGGAAAGGACATACGGATGCGGACACATGGCGTGCTGTCTGCATCTTTTGCGGCCCTATTGAAGTGAATGGGTTCGCATCTGACCTGCAAAAAAACGCGGATCGGATGTGGACAAAAAATATGTTTGTGTGCATGAGGCCTAAAGGACACATAGGACGGGTTTTGGCTTCCAACACGGCATCAGGAAACCTGACCCCATGGCCGTACCCTTATGGTGCTGACCAGTGTTGAGTGAATCAAACTGCACAAAGTGGACTTCGATCCAAATTTCAGGGAAAATTCGATTCGCCATAAAGCTGAATTTCCTCGTGTTTCGTGGTCGCGAATTGATTTTTCCTGAAATAGTGTAAAAAACAAAACATACTTACCTCATCTGTTTTCTCGCAATGGGCCAGCTGCCAGCATCTTGATTGAAGATCTCACACGAAATCCCGTGCGCGTTGACGTATGACGTCACCATGCCGGCTGAAGTGTATCCCACAACAGAAGTGATGGCCTCATCATGGGCCGCACGAGATTTCGCGCTAGTTCTTCAACCAAGCCCGTTGTGAGAAAATGAATGAGGTAACTATGATTTAATTATTTATTTATTTTACAAGCGATTATTGTATTAACGCAGCATCTGAGGGGTAAAAAGCACTTCGTGCTAATTTTTTGGTAAAATTCGGTGAAGCAGCCAAATCGAATTTTACTGCTGAACATGTACTTTCGAGATCAGTTCTAATTTGTAGTGTTTTTAAACAGTAAATGAAGGTTGCAACCAAATTACAGATGGAGGAGGACGGTTTTGGTTATTTTGTTTAGTCCTCATTTTCTATACAAACAGTAAGGAACGATCCAATCATGATGCATTGTTATCTTCACTTTACTGGACATTTAGCCAGAATGCTTTTCATGGAAGGTATTCATTATGCTTTCTTTGTGGAGGGTCTGCGCGCACTGTGGAGGGTCTGCGCGCACTTACCGCGGCCAATGAGAAATCAGTCCAGTTTAACGAGATAAATGATAGGAAATTATGAAATGTTACTTTGTGACTTATGTAGGGATGCCTCGAATCTGCGCAGATGTGAACCTTGTCATTGTCTTCATTCTAAACCCGGTACACGGTATAATCCTTTGTATAGACTTGACTTACAATAACGGGGCATGTAGCACAGGAAGGGTCAAAGTCAATGGAAATGACTTTGGCTTTGTCTTTCACTGCAAGGACAAGAAAGAGCATGACTAAGGCCACTTGCAGACGAGAAAGAGCATGACTAAGGCCACTTGCAGACGAGAAAGAGCATGACTAAAGGTACTTTTACACTAGCGTTATTCTTTTCCGGTATTGAGTTCCGTCCTAGGGGCTCTATACTGGAAAAGAACTGATCAGTTTTATCCTAATGCATTCTGAATGGAGAGTAATCCGTTTAAGATGCATCAGGATGTCTTCAGTTCAGTCTTTTTGCCTTTTCAGGACGGAGATAATATTGCAGCATGCTACGGTTTTATCTCCGTTCAAAATTTCGGAAAACTTGCCGGAATGCCGTATCCAGCATTTATTCACATTGACATGCATTAATGCCGGATCCGTCCCCGAGTGTTCAGGCAAAACGGATCCGGCATTGCGGTCTGTGCATGCTCAGACTGCAAAAAATGTGAAAAAAATAAATGCCGGATCCGTTTTTAAGGCTACTTTTACACTAGCATTTTTACTGGATCCGGCAGGGCACAGCAAAAACACTTCCGTTACTGATAATACAACTGTCTGCATCCGTTATGAACAGATCCGGTTGCGTTATCTTTAACATACCCAAGACGGATCCGTCATGAACACCAAAGAAAGTCAATAGGGGAAGGAACCGATTTCTATTTTGTCAGATTGTGTCCGAGAAAACGGATCCGTCCCCATTGACTTACATTGACGCATCCCATGATGGAAAGCATGCTGCGGTTTGCTCTCCAGTATGGGAACGCAACCGAACGGAACAGGATGCATTTTGGAGCATTCCGCTCTGTTCAGTTACGTTTTGTCCCTATTGACAATGAATGGGAACAAAACAGAAGCGTTTTTTTTACCGGTATCGAGACCCTATGACGGATCTCAATACCGGGAAATAGAAACGCTAGTGTGAAAGTAGCCTTACCGGAGGCAAACTGATGCATTCTGAGCGGATCCTTATCCATTCAGAATGCAATAAGGCAAAACTGATCCGTTTTGGACCGCCTGGGAGAGCCCATGACGGATCTCACAAACGGAAAGCCAAAACACGAGTGTGAAAGTAGCCTTAGGGGGTCATCTACAAACAAATGTACGCCATTTTTGTGGCGTATATCTGTTGCAGATTTATGTTGCGGCAGAATCTGCAAATTCTTTCCGGGTAACACAAGGTCTAACAAAGGGGTACGGCGTGGGCTGTTTAGGGGACGGGCTGGCAGGCCGGTCTCATTTATCATTTTATATGCCCGGTTAAGGCATAGATCCACTGCCAACACCTTAATAAATGTGCCCCTTAGTGATGGTCAGAGCTTATCTCTTCTTTCCCTGTACAATGACCTCTACACAGGTCACAGAGCATGCCCAGAAAACTCTCCCGTAGAAGTCAATGAGGTCCCCTCCTGACCATTGTGTCTATGGACCATGGGGCTGCCGTAAAGCAATTTTCTTAATGCTTTCTAAATGCTGTTAAGAACAGCTCAGGCAAGATGGCCGCCCCCATAATCCTGTTTAGGAAATAGAATTAAAAAAATCTGCAATCAAAAAATAAATTCAGGCTAAAAAAAAGTATATGTTTTGCTGTCTGGTTTTAACTGGCAAAGTTTTTGGTGTCACATTTCCTTTAAGAGAAGCTCAGGGAAATGGAATCACGTTTGGGAAATGGAATAAAAAATTTGGAATGAGAAAATAAAGAGATAAGAAAAAAAGGGATGTGTTACTATCTGGTTTTAACTGGCAAAAAAAGGGACACCTTCCCTTTAAATCTTAAAGCAACGCTCAAGGCAAAATGGATACACAGAGGCGCGGTAACCAAGCAAAATGCTCAATTCTGTTGCAAATTGTGCTTAAACAATGGATTACACATTTCAACAGCTTTTATACCTACCCACTGTAGGAAGACATAAAATGCTTCAAGATACTTTATGCAACTTATTTTTTTTGCAGCCCTGAAGCTTGCAACATGAAAATGACACTGTGGGTATGTTCGGAGGTTGCGCGCTTGTCACTGATTTTAGGTGTGGAATTTTGGATGCAATAGAAAGGATGGCTTCTGCGCCAAATCCACAGTGAAATCTGCAAATTTGCTGCAATTTCCTGTGCAGCGTTTTTAGTTTCTGTGCCTTTGCAGACTGGCGGGCTTTCTGTTTACAGTGAATTCTATAAGAGAACGGCTCTGAGGGCAAGATCTGCAGACCTTATCTCTGAGCTTCTGACTGCTCATAAGCAATCACTGTAACTAAGTCAGAGGTGTAGCTACTGACCAAATTAAATCCCATTAAGATTGTGTGGTTGGAGGTGAAATCACCTGGGCATGCAAGAAACAACTCAATCATTCCACAACTCAAAAGGATCGGAGTAAAATTACTTTCAGTCATTCAGAGACTGGTCACAGTGGTGTGGAGGCAGATCAGGATGCAAGGGGGCCCCAGGATGCAAGGGGGCCCAGAGCTGATCTCTTCCTGCTTCCTCTAAAGAATCCACAGCATTTTAATGCCACTAGGGGGAGCACAGTGCAAAGAGATGGTACAACTGCCATTGAGTTCGTTGGTAACTGTATAACTCCCTCTAGTGGTGGGTGTAGGCAGACAGTTTTATCTCATATTGTTTCAAGAGAAGCAGAAGAACAGTATGAGGGAGGGTTATCAGTGTATTTATACCATATATTGAAAATATGGTATTGAGACTGAGCGCCATATTTATAAAGCATCTGTTCTACTTTTTCTGCTGTCCACCACTTCTCTGGACAAAATCAGTTCGTCCCTGGAGATGTCAGAAGTGAGACAATCAGACAATCATCTAATTGCCACAGTGACTCCCATATTATAGGGATTACCTGTAGTAAGGCACCCCCATTAACCTTGTACACCTCAATATTAGAAGGGGGTCCGCCATCAAAATATAGATGATGTCTATCTGCTTTTGGTACAGGAGAAAAGGTATTATTTTAACATTTCTGTCCTTGTTACAAGCAGTAGAAAAAATTGAGAACAGAAAGGTAACTCATGGTAAAGCAATATGCACACTAGTCAGTCACTCTCTGAATGCTACAGTATTATGGATGCCAAAAGTATTTGTAATGATGCAGAGAACTGCACCCAAGAGATCGCCTGCGATTTTCTTTTGCGTCTCTGTATTGGGTCATAGTTAGACTGAACAGCAATGAATAGGATTTTTTCTAAGGCAAATGAAGAAACCTTGGGAAACTTTGTAATGGAATAAAATATTTACCATCAAGATGAATAGTTGCAGGTTAAAAGCATTCTTACTGCTGCTGCCTTGAACCATGAATGCACAGAAGACATAACACAGAGTAACAGGAATAACATAAGAATGTGTATTTTATGTTGGTCTCTTTTACATATTTGTGTTAAGAGTTTTATGAAGGATAACAAATCTAATCCACCTTAAAGAGGACCTTTCACTTGTATAAGCTATGTGAACTGAGTATGCTGCCATATAGAGCGGCGCCCGGGGATCTCACTGCACTTACTATTATCCCCGGGCGCCGCTCCGTTCCCCCGTTATAGGCTCCGGTACCTTTGCTTCTTAAGTTATAGTAGGCGGGTCTTCCCTTGTCCTGTGGGTGTCTCCTTCTCCTAGGCTGCAGCGCTGGCCAATCGCAGCGCACAGCTCACAGCCTGGGAGAAAAAAACCTCCCAGGCTGTGAGCTCTGCGCTGCGATTGGCCAGCGCTGCAGCCTAGGAGAAGGAGACGCCCACAGGACAAGGGAAGACCCGCCTACTATAACTTAGTGAGCGGAGATACCGGAGGGCATAACGGGAGAACGGAGCGGTGCCCGGGGATAATAGTAAGTGCAGTGAGATCCCCGGGCACCGCTCTATATGGCAGCATACTCAGTTCACATAGCTTATACAAGTGAAAGGTCCTCTTTAAAGGAGTTGTGCAAGAATGGAGATCGGTTGGCAAACCTCCTCACTTTTCTGCAGTAAAGGAAGGATTACTAGCTTCCCGCTCCTCCTCCTCCCGGCCAGTGATGGTCCTCTGGGCCCCAGCAATGTAAACATCTGGTTTGACATCGCCGCAGCCAATTACTGACTGAGCCAGTGACTGGCAAACCCTTATGTCATGACAAATGGGCACCTGACGCAAGGGGATCCTGGTCTCTGCCGCTGCCAGTAATTGCGAATGTCAAACCGGATGTCTATGTCAAGGGAGCCCAGAGCAGCATTGCAGAGATAGAGCAGGGGATAGCCTGGGGAAGCAGGTAAGCCATCTTTTCTTTACAGGTCTAGTAAAGTGGGGGGCTTGCCATTCCCCCTTATTCTTGCACAACCCCTTTAATATGCAGGACCTGTCATCAATGACATGTAAATGTTCCCTATAAAATAGAAATCCCTCTGCAAATTTCTTTGGAGTGCTTTGTGCGCAATTCATCTGTTATTCCTCCTGGAAATGTATACATTAATAGACAACTGGATGTTACCATAGTCTTTGTCCATTGGATGTGTCCCTATACAGTCTGGCACTTGGGCTGTTTTGTGGTGGCTTCTGCTTAAAGGAGTCATCTGAGATGAAAACAGACCTCCAGACATGGCAGACCCACAGTGGTGATGATACTCACCTGGTCCCCACCGCTGGTTTCGTTTGTGTGGCTCCCAGACCGGCACTTCTGCTCCCCTCTGTGTTGCTATCAACACCCGATAGGAGCCGTGACCTGCTCCCCTTGTATTCTATGTGTATAGCAGTATTATACCATTAAAAATTAAATTATTGCTCTGTAGCAGTAAGCACGGAAAGATAAAACTCCTATATAGACAGGGAATCCATTATCAGTATACTGAAGCTGTAAGGGAAAGATGTTACCGGAGGTGTAATCCTTATGATAATAGTAGGTAAAGAATTGGGATAACAGTATAACAGCTCTATTGTTCTCCTGATAGGCCTAGATAAAGATGCCCACAGATCAAGATTAGCATACTGCGCAATGCTCAGATTGGGTGACTACATGGGGGACTCTCTCTGGTCGGAGTGATGGTCTGACTGAGAGAGTTAAGCAAGACAGTCAAAGCAGGAAGCAGACTACATGGAGCGACTTGATAAACTTATATCTACTAAACCATCCAGCAAAAGTTAGGTCTTTTGGGGTTGATGGTACTTTTCCTCTTCAGTTACCCTAGATGCCTACCTTCTACCCATTGCACCTAATTAGGTTAATGCACCCAATAATCCCCTTTTGACTTTCGCATTCCTACATTCAGTGCTGATCCTACATGACTTAACTAAACATAAATTAGAATGACTTCAATGTGGATAACTTGACCTAACTTATGATGCGTTCACATTGACAAGAAGATTGCACAGAAGCTTCTCTATTTAGAACAATGCAATCTACTTGGAGAGATGGAGGAACGCTGGAGGAGCCGCACAATGTCACTGCAGTGCTCATGAATATGCATATGTGTTCTGCTGATGGGACATATAAGACTGCTTCCTCAGCTTCCTCATTATATTTATATCCCTTATCATCGTAAAAACCGTCAGCGGAGCTAAAAAAAAGAATGATGGACGAAATGACAAAAATGTCACGTGCCATATCGTGCTGTCTTTTCCGCATGCAAAAGCAAACAGGAAGTGTAGATCTGACTTACAAGCGTTGTATGGTTATGTAGATATTTCTTCTGAATGCCTGGATTTATACAGGTGTGAGGATCGTGAACCTTCAAATTAGGTGGGCAGAGATTGGCATTTTGGCGTTAGAGGCTGCATGTTATATATGAGCAGTAGCACCAAAATTAGGCAGGCAGTGTCAACCACATGTTAGTAAACAAGAGGCCAGTCGACTTTTCCCAAGACCCATGTGCAGGTGCAAAGAGAGGAACCTGCATTAGATACCTCAGAACTAGAGTGTGGCCTGTTTGTCCTAAGGAAAATAGTCAGAAGTCAAGTATGTGGCTGGCGAGATATAAACAGTTATGCTACAAGGGTGACTAGAGGCTATCGACAAGAGAAGAACAGGTCAACCATCATCCCAAGGGGAACGTTGTAGACCACCCCTTATAAATGGAGTGGCATAATGGGAAATTCAGTGCAACATTGGGCTATGACTTGGCTATGACAGGTCAGCTTGACCCGATCACTCTATAGTGTGTTCAGACTTTAAGAAGTGGGACTGGCCAACCTTCCTGGTAAACCATCATCCCAAGGGAGCCGTTGTAGTCCACCCTTATAAATGTTGTGCCACAGCTAAATTTTAGGGTTTACATAATCACCACAGGACCTGGTCTTCTGCCCATCTACTTTTTACAATTAAGCTCCATTTTCACTCCATGGAACTAGCTGAACTATACTCAACTAGAACCTGTTTTTCCATTTTTCCACTAGGCTAAATTTGCAGACAGTGCCTGGTTTCTGGTACTTTTTTGGTACTATATTCAATCGAGCAAAGCAAGTACCATGAAGGCCACATGACAACACTGATGACTACTGATTGGTCCCAGAGTGTTGTCACTACCAGCTACATTGAGGGTGTACCATATCTACAGTGGAAAACAAACTACCTAGTACCAAAATCAAATAATATAAGGTGCTACCATGCAGAGGAAAAGGAATAACATCCATCCACAAGTCTCCATATCAGAGTGCCTATGGCCTAAAATTAACTGTAAACATGTGACCATAAGTAATCTGATAGAAGTACCCATAGAAGAGTATCTTATACAGCAGTGCCCCTATAATATACTGTAGCACATTTGTATCACTTCTCACAGAAAGTTACATTTGAGCAGCCAATCAGCAGCCTCCTGGATGAAGTTATGTCTTCCTGGGGCATTCTCTACAGTAACAGCCCGTCTTGTTGAATTCTCTATGGCAGAAATGATTTCTGATTGATCTCTGAGAATGCTGGGAATCCATCTTTGTCTCACTGAATCCTAAACATAGAGGTGGGAAGCTAGGAGACACACAAAAGAGTTACACAGGCCCCATTTGATTGCCAAGACACACTGTGGGCCCCCTGGTGAGTGTAGTAGAAAGGGGGCCATGTAGCAAAGAACAATACAATACATTGTGGAGCCAGATTTTGCCACCCAAGACAGAAGGGCCTGTTGTTTGTTTCCCAGTAGATACCTTTTGCAGGACCCTTGGACCAATTCTTTACCCCTTGCTTGCTAACTGTATAGTTTTTTTTAGAGGAGAGACTTGCCCATGTTATTGCCACCCAATAGCAAAGTAGATGGGACCAATTAAGGCTGTGCCACCTCTTTCCAAAGGTCCTATAGTATGAATGCTACATCTCTTTATGTCTATGTCTGATGACCAAGCTCAAAGGGGTGCAGGCTTTGTGCAAATTTACTCCAAAATGGGCATTCTTGAGGGCATCCTGGGTGGGGCTGAAAGTCTATAGACACCTTTGGGGGCAATTTTTATTTTTTTTAAAATTGGTCTTTATTTAAAATAAAATTGGATCCCCTTTCTCTGTAGAGCCTTGAGATTCTCTAGTATCAGGCTCTGTGTTTATTCTGTTCTTCACCAGGTAACTCAGATGATGGCTCCTTATCTCTGATCTCCTGACCTCATAAACACTCATTATAGAACAATTGTTATCTTACTGATAAGAATAAGGTTTAAGGTGGATTTAGACTGCTATATAATCTGGCAGATTATCGAGAACCGAACATTCCTGTGAACGCTTGTTCCCGCCAATCTGCCCAGCTAAAGGTGCAGGAGATCACCCGATGAACTAGCCAAACACTTGTTCATCGGGTGATCCTGCCTAGAAATAATCGTTTCTAGGCAGCAGATTGTGCTGTCTAAACAGCAATCTGCTGCCCAGAAACAATGCAGCTCTATGAGGATCAGTGGTCGCAATAGCGATTCTTTGTTCTCATACTGTGGAGGTGATCGCTGCATAAAAATGGAGTGCTTCACCTCCACTAAACGAAGCGGTCCTTCCTAACAATCTGCTGCTCATCTTCCCCTCTAAATCCTCCTTTAAAGGGATTCAGTCAGTCCAGATTTTCGATACAGAGCTGTTCATATCATCATATCAGTCTCCTTTATCTAAATAAAAATATACTAGTTTTACCCCGTTCATTTTTGATAAAAATCACTTTTATTTATATGGTAATTACCTTCATAAGGTGCCCAAAGGGCTGTCCCTCTGGCCGTTGGAGTCCAGCTGCGCCACTTATCTTGGAGCCCAGCGCCGCACCGCTGGTAATTATTCACTCCTCTCCTCTCCCCCCCCCCAGTGCTCTGTAATCTCGCGCATGTATCCTTGATCCACACGTCCGAGCCTGCGCAGTGTCCTGGCAGCAGCCGCATCCAGGAAAATCACGCATGTGCCAGCTGTGTGCACGCTTCGGACAGCTAGCTAGCATACGCGATTCCCCTGCATGAGGCTGCTGCCAGGACACCATGTGGGCCGGGACGTGTGTAACATTGGTGCATGCGCGAGTTTACGGCGCACTGTGAAAAAAAAAAAGCAGAGGAGAGAAGTGAATAATTAACAGCGGGGCGGCGATGGGCTCCAAGATAAAGGGCGCTGGCTGGGCACCTTATGAAGGTAATTACCATATAAATAAAAGCAAGTTTTATCAAAAATGAAAGGACAGGTGGGGGTAAAACTTGTATATTTTTATTTAGATAAAGGAGACTGATATGATGATATGAACAGCTCTGTATCGAAAATCTGGCTGACGGAATCCCTTTAAATAAAGACCCCTTCTAGACTGCCCGAGCATTGGGCAGATCATCATTAACAAGCGTTTGTAGGAATGCTTGTTAGAAATAATCTGCCGGTGTAACTGTGCCACAGATTACCTGATGAACGAGCAAAACGCTTGTTCATCGGGTAACAGGATCGGGTAACACCTAAACCATCATTTGCCGGCAAACAATGATTCTGTATAGGGATGAGCAATGGCATTTATGATCGTTCCTCCCCTTACTGTGGAGAAGATTGCTGCATGTACATAAATGCAGTGGTTTCCTTCATTGACAAGCAGCGATTGTCGAGAAGGAATGCTTCCTTCCCGAAAATCGTCTGCTCAGTTGAGTAGTGTAAAGGGTTAACGCTATGGACGCCTTCAGGGGAATTTTTTTTTTATGATTGCATTTTACCCATGTTGAGTTAAAAATATTTTTTTCAATTGGTCTTTATTAAAAATATTGATCCGTTCTGTCACAGTTTTTCTAATTTTGTGAATCATACTTTTTACTTTCACTTTGTGCTGGTCAGCTAATAAACCTTATCAATAAATTACTAAAAGGTCATAACACTTATTTAAGCCACGTTCTTATGAATGAGATAAGAACTGAGCTATAATGAGTGTTTATAAGGTCAGAGATAAGGAGCCATCAGCTGAGCTGCCTGATGGAACAGAGAGAAAATTCAGATCCTGCTACTAGAGCATCTCAGCCATGTTCAGATAAAAGGGCTCCAAATTTCGAATAAAGAACACTTAAAAAAAATATTTTCTGCTCAAACTGAGTACAATACAATAAAAAAAATGTCCCTGTAACGGCATACAAGGGGTTAAACTCCGTTTAGGCGATACGCTCCTTTCTGAGAGACAGGCACAGCTACTGCAGAACACCAAACTCCCGAACTGGATACAAAATAGCACTCCAAACTGGAACCTCGCGAATAGCTGCTAGCAGACGAACAGGAAAAGCATACAATTAGCTTACACTCCTGGCAATCAGTCTCTAACAGCATACAGGGAATCCCCCCAATAACGAGACAAGGCTCCGTGTTGAGGGTCAAGCAGTGGTCTGACTGTACTTCAAGTACAGCCTCTTTTATTCATAAAAAACAAAGATAGTACTGCCCACAGGGTTTTGAAATCCAACCAATCAATATCTTACAACACACACAATGCAAGTACAGCAACCAATCGTTCACGCCCCCTAGGGGACCAGAAGGGAGACTGCGACACAGAACAGATACAACACATCCCCACAATGCATCATGGTTTCCTTCTCTCTGTCCTGGAGACAACCGAAGAGCAATCCAATTATCTCTCAGGACAAAGGGAAATCACCAATACACATGTGGAGACAACAGGACAGACATCACCATTTAAACACACAATGGGACAATGGCACAATGGCACAATGGAACACACCCAGCATTTTCCTCCCCTCTGTCTATCGACCCAACTGTCTCCCAAGCTGACAAGTTACACAAACATATATACGCTTGGTTCTTTAAAGTGGTATACCCATATGCCCTAACATCATACGTACAGGAATTACCGTATATAGTGGCTGGGTTTGCCACAGGGCCATAATCCCGAGGCAAGAGGCTTTTAAACAGGCCTCTCCAAAACCCAGTGGCGAGGTTGGTTTCGCCACACATCTCCCCCTCTCAGGGAAGACTAACCAGATACCTGACGGTCAGTACCTGAGTTAGTCTGGCAGTCCAACCACAACCCAATACTGGACCTGTTGAATCTTGGGGCCTGGCTCTGTTCTGTATGTCCCCAGCTGTTGAGTGTGCATCTGCTACTCCTTGCTTTGTGGTTCTCCAGCTTGGAGCTGTAGGTACTTGGTGGGCAGAGGCCGACTGCGCTCTGCCCTGATGCCAGCTCTTCTGCTGGGGTGAGGGGGGTACAAGCCAGTTCTGTAACAAGGGGGTCGGTGGAGCAGAGGCTAGCGGCTCTCTGCCCTGATGCCAGCTCTTCCGCTGGGAAGGGATCAGTGGGTATTGCAGGCTCATCCCCTGCCCCCAGAACTCGGTTGGGAAGTAGCTGGGAAGGGGAGGACTCGCTTACCTCCTCCTCCTGGTATCCCTGCAGAGATGGCTGGAGATCTGGTTGTTTGAGGGGGAGACCGACTGTCTCCTCTTTGGCCAAACAGCCCTGTTGCTGGGGGACAGGACCGACAGTCCCTACCCCCTGTGCTGTAAGTGCAGAGACCACGGATCTGCACAGTTGTGGGGCTTACTGTCTCCCCCTGGTAAGTTAAGCTGCCGCTGGGGAATGGAGACTAGGGTCCCAGTTCCCAACAAATCCTTCTGTTGCTGTGGGATAGAGACTGGGCTCCCAATTCCCAACAACTCAATCTGCTGCTGGGGGACAGGACCGACTGTCTCCGCCCCCTGTAACTCAGCCTGCCGCTGGGGAATAGAGACTGGGCTCCCAATTCCCTGTAAATCACCCAGCCGCTGGGGAATGGAGACTGGGCTCCCAATTCCCTGTAAATTACGTATCCGCCGCTGGGGAGAGGTGGTAGCAAGCTCCTCTCCCATACATACTTCCATACTCTGTGGAGGGAGACCGACTGTCTCTGCTCCCAATACAGTGTCCTGCTGCTGGGGAAAGGAGACTAGGCTCTCTATTCCCTGCTGGACACTCTGCCGCTGGGGAATGGAGACTGGGCTCCCAATTCCCGGCACATCACTCGGCCGCTGGGGAATGGAGACTGGGCTCCCAATTCCCAAAAAATCATGCTGCTGCTGGGGGGCAGGAACAACTACCTCTGCCCCCTGTAACTCAGTCTGCCGCTGGGGAGAGAGGACGCTGCTCTCCTCTCCCTGCATTTCACACTGCTGCTGGGGAATGGAGACTGGGCTCCCAATTCCCTGCAGAACCGGTGGAGAGACCTCGGTCCCATCTCTACTGGCCACATGGGGTCCTTCCCAGTAACGCTTTACAATATCTGCCCAGCTGAATGGGTCTGGATCTTGGTCTGTCACCTTACTGTCCTGCTGAGCCTTCCCAATGGAGTGGAAGAGATCTCGGTAGTCCTGCTCCAGTTCCCACTCTAGGGTTGTTAGGTGAGCCAGGTCTTGCTCTACCTCATGGGGGTCATCCCACTCATGCCTAGCCTCCCTCTCATAGAAAATGTCCTGAAGTCTGAACTGTGCAGGGCTCCCAAAGCCAGGCTCTGCAAAGGACTCCCATAACAAGCCAGGACCATCAAACTCCTCTCCCTCTGGCTTGTCATGCTCAGCTGTCCAGGGTATACACTGTGCCATATACCACCAGAGCGCCTGGTAGGCATCCTCCAGCCATAGCTCCTGCCATACCCAGTGCTCTAGTTCCTTCACCCATTCCTCCAGGGGCTGCTCTCCCAGGAAGGACATCCGCAGGGCCACTTGCTTCTGCAACTGCTGCTCTTCACTGGGGAGACTCTCACCCCGCTGGTATTGTACATTATCCAGGGCCTGGCACCAGATGCCTTTCCTTAATGCATCCCGGCCATACAGGTCCTCCTCCTCGTATAACACTGCTGGTTCCATCCTGTTGCTTTTAGGGTCGCTGTACTAGGACATGCGTTGCCTTTAAATTGTAGAATCCACAGAAATGGTGTCTCCTGTAGCTGTCCCTCTGGCTGTAGGAACGATCCCGCCGCTTGCCACCAATTGTAACGGCATACAAGGGGTTAAAATCCGCTTAGGTGATATGCCCCTTTCTGAGAGACAGGCACAGCTACTGCAGAACACCAAACTCCCGAACTGGATACAAAATAGCATACATAGCTGCTAGCAGACGAACAGGAAAAGCATACAATCAGCTTACACTCCTGGCAATCAGTCTCTAACAGCATACAGGGAATCCCCCCAATAACGAGACAAGGCTCCGTGTTGAGGGTCAAGCAGTGGTCTGACTGTACTTCAAGTACAGCCTCTTTTATTCATAAAAAACAAACATAGTACTGCCCACAGGGTTTTGAAATCCAACCAATCAATATCTTACAACACACACAATGCAAGTACAGCAACCAATCGTTCACGCCCCCTAGGGGACCAGAAGGGTGACTGCGACACAGAACAGATACAACACATCCCCACAATGCATCATGGTTTCCTCCTCTCTGTCTTGGAGACAACCGAAGAGCAATCCAATTATCTCTCAGGACAAAGGTAAATCGCCAATACACATGTGGAGACAACAGGACAGACATCACCATTTAAACACACAATGGGACAATGGCACAATGGAACACACCCAGCATTTTCCTCCTCTCTGTCTATCCACCCAACTGTCTCCCAAGCTGACCCATATGCCCTAACATCATACGTACAGGAATTACCGTATATAGTGGCTGGGTTTGCCACAGGGCCATAATCCCGAGGCAAGAGGCTTTTAAACAGGCCTCTCCAAAACCCAGGGGCGAGGTTGGTTTCGCCACAGTCCCCAAAGGTGTCCATAGCATTTTGTTATGTCATGTTTATGAGCTGTTAGTAGCCAGCTTAAAGTCAAAGTAAAAGTAAGATGCTCACATCTTGGCAGACAGTTAACCCTTTATGATAAAAAAAACGCTCATTATTTTTTAATAACAACTAGCGTTGAGCGAATCAAAGTTCACGAAGGGGACTTTGATCCAAATTTCAGAAAAAATTGGAATCGCCACAAAGCCGAATTTCCTCTTGCTTCGTGGTATCAATTTTCCCTGAAATTACCTTATCCATTTGAGCGTGAAGAGGCTGCCTCGGCCATCTTGCTTGAAGGTCCCGTGTAAAATCTCGTGTGCGGTGACACATGATGTCACCATACTGGCCAACGTGATGATAGCATGACGCACCACAGCAGCCTCTTCACGCTCAAATGGATGAGGTTTATCAACCCCTGAAAGGCCTTAAAGGGGTATTATCATCTTAATGATCACTGTTAAATCTGTTAATGATTTAACATTGATCATTTTTCTAAATATATTTAATTAACAAATTCCCAACCTATACTTACCTGACTGTTGTCTTCCGTCTCCCCTGGTTACGGCCACCTCTCTTCTCAGGAATCGCGGTGGCCGCGCGTGCGCAGACGACTTCTTATCTTCTCCCGCCCGGCCGCGCGCTGTACTGAACATGCACGCCAAGGCCGCGCATGCACTATGGTGATTTATTCCTGGCCAGTATAGTATACTTGCCAAGAAGAAGTCACCAGGGCGCATGCGCGGCCTCGGCGTGCGCGTTTAGTACAGCGCGCGGCGCGGCCGGGAGAAGACATTACTCAAGATGGAGCCCGCCCCCTGCCGAGTGCCAAAACCAGGAAATGGACAGTGTGCCGGGAGCAGGTAAGTATTAAACGGCGTGTTGAGAATACCCCTTTAATGTTCATTTTAGATGCAGCGATTAGCGATGAACACGGCATCTGAGGGGTTCAATGATGGGGGCGGCGTAATCGCTCCCGCTATTTAGTAATTTTTTTTATTTATCACAAGCAAATCTTTTTGTAAAATTCGGTGAAACAACAGAAACTAATTTTTGAGAACTTCGCTCATCTCTAATAACGACCGATTAAAAAAATGATTCTCCAGTTTTTGGCATTCTATCACCTGAGAGATGTAACATTTTTTTACAGGTGCACTGGGCCTACAGAGACGCCAGGCTGCTTAGGAGGTATGAAATAAAATATTGTACAACATTCTGCATCTTGGTGTCTCCGTACATTTCCATTTTCATGATACAAAAGATAAAACTCATGAAACAAAAAGACAAAGAAAATATAATAATGACATTAGTTAAGAATTCAACATTAAAAAATGATCGGAATGATGAAAATCCGCCAGGGTCGGGTCGCTCTTTTGAAGATTTTATCTTGTGCATTTGCTTCATGGGTGGAAGAGTCGGGAAGGTAGATGGGAGTTAACCCTGCTCCAAATCTTTATCAGTGGCGTTTGTGTAATGTTTGTCTTTGCTCTTAAGCGTTGCAAATAATATGAGTATTTGTGACTGCCGTGCTGCCCGTCAGCTGGAGGTGTCAGGAAAATTCTTTTGTAATGTTAATCTTCTGCTCGTTGTTGTTGTTTCTAGAATATTTGTGACAGAAAAGGTCTATTTAATACCGTTCTGAGATTGTACAGACAGAGCTGACAGATTAAACCCTGCGATGCCCACTGCGCATCTATTATGCATTTCACAGCATCAGCCACCTGGTAGATGAGAGGCAGTTAATATAGCTATGAATAAGGTTGCCAATTATAGGAAGTGCCCTTTATTTAGCCATCAAAATTGGAAAAAAAATGTTCTGAAATTGTTTATGTATTTGTGGAGACCCTTTAAAGGGGTTCTCCACTTTAGACAATCCCCACATCACTTAGGGTACTTTCACACTTGCGTTTTTATTTTCCGGCATAGAGTTCCGTCACAGGGGCTCTATACCGGAAAATAACTGATCAGTTTAATCCCCATGCATTCTGAATGGAGAGCAATCCGTTCAGTTTGCATCAGGATGTCTTCAGTTCAGTCGTTTTGACTGATCAGGCAAAAGAGAAAACCGTAGCATGCTACGGTTTTATCTCCGGCGAAAAAAACTGAAGACTTGCCTGAATGACGGATCCGGCATTTTTTTCCATAGGAATGTATTAGTGCCGGATCCGGCATTCAAAATACCGGAATGCCGGATCCGTCCTTCCGGTCTGCGCATGCGCAGACCTTTAAAAATGAAAAAAAAAAAAAAACTGATCCGTTTTGCCTGATGACACCGGAAAAACGGATCCGGTATTGCAATGCATTTTTCTGACTGATCAGGCATTTTTCTGACTGATCAGGATCCTGATCAGTCTGAAAAATGCCTGATCAGTCAGAAAAAATGACATCCGTTTGCATACATTTTGCCTGATCAGGCAGTCAGTTCAGGCAACGGAACTGCCTGCCGGAATCAAACAACGCAAGTGTGAAAGTACCCTAAGTATCCCTGTGCTGGGACTCTACCAATAAGCTGGAATTTGTGGGAAAACCTGACACTATTTGTTTAGTTTTCCTGCAGCGCCTCCCCAGGACATTTTAAGCATTACAGAACGTCCATTCAAATCAACGGGTTGTTGGTGTGACAGAGGACAGTACAGGATCTCTGAAGCAAGACATGATCTTTGTAACCTCTTTAGTCAAGAGATGAGGATTCTATGAACTCAGAATTCCCCAGAATTCCTATGATAAATGGTTTTTCTTAACTGGAGAACCCCTTTAAAGATGACTTAGGCTACTTTCACACTAGCGTTCGGGTTTCCGTTCGTGAGCTCCGTTTGAAGGGGCTCACGAGCGGACCCGAACGCAGCCGTCCAGCCCTGATGCAGTCTGAATGGAGGCGGATCCGCTCAGACTGCATCAGTCTGGCGGCGTTCAGCCTCCGCTCCGCTCGCCTCCGCACGGACAGGCGGACAGCTGAACGCTGCTTGCAGCGTTCGGGTGTCCGCCTGGCCGTTCGGAGGCGTGCGGATCCGTGCGGATCCGTCCAGACTTTCAATGTAAGTCAATGGGGACGGATCCGTTTGAAGATGCCACAATGTGGCTCAATCTTCAAGCGGATCCGTCCCCATTGACTTTACATTGAAAGTCTGAACGGATCCGCGCAGGCTACTTTCGCACTTGCGCACTTGCGAATTTTTTTAAAGTTATTAATGCAGACGGATCCGTACTGAACGGAGCCTCCGTCTGCATTAATATGAGCGGATCCGTTCAGAACGGATCCGCCCGAACGCTAGTGTGAAAGTAGCCTTATAGGGGTTTGCAAGATTAGAAAAGCATTGTTATGTTCTCACCTGGTGAGGTGGATTTGCTAAGTTGCCTGTCCAGTAGTTGATGTAGCAGGGTAAACTGAAGACCAATGTAGCAGAGTTGATGTAGCAGAGCTATTGGAGACTAGTGTGACAGAGTTGATGTAATAAAGTTACTAAAGACCGGTGTAGCAGAGATAATGTAGCAGAGTTATTTTACTGGAAACCGGTGTAGCAGAGATAATGTGGCAGAGTTACTGGAGACCGATGTTGCACAGTTAATGTAGCTGAGTTGCTGAAGACTGCTGTTGCAGAGTTGATGTAGCGGAGTTACTGGAGACCAGTGTAGTGGAGTTAGTGTTGCTTAGTTATTGGAGACCATTGTGGAAAAGTTAACTGGAGACCAAAGAAACAGAATTGGGTGTTTGGTGTTCAGGGAAGACAATAACCATTCTGAATATCAGTTGGTGTCTTTCTCTGGCCAAGCTGTGATGACATCATTAGTGCATGCTGAGTTGCCGTGGCAACCCAACACACGTGGATAAAAACATGGCTACCCTCTTCTGAAAACAGCACCACACTTGTCCACCATTTGTGTTTGGTGTTATAGCTCAGCCTTCAACAAAACCAAGCTGCAATACCAGACACAACACTTGGACAACCCTTTTAAAGGTTGCAATATTGGAAACAACCCCCGCCCTCCCAACTATCGCCAGTCTTTTATAGTACTTGTGCCAGATTTTGGGCTCCCTTAATCTCCAGGACCAGGTTGTGTCTTCAACCTCTGCATCCCTTAGAAGTACCGACCTGCATGGCTAACTGGTCTGATGCTAGAGACGAGAGCAAATCAGGTGTCTCCCCTGCTTGCCCTCCCACTCACAGCAGTTCCACAGCAAGAGAAGGAAAGACTGCAGCTGCACCCCCCTCCTCCCCATTTAACTGCTACTCTAGTACTCTAGATGGATTTTCTTGGTGCTGGAAAGAAAGATGCCACGTTGTTTAAAGGGGTTTTACGACATTTTTATACTGATGACCTATTCTCTGCATAAGTCATCAGTATCTGATTGGTGGGGGTCCGACATTCAGCTGTCTGAGGAGGCCTCTAGTGAGTGCTGCATCCATCTCGCAGCTTACCCTGGGCCAGTGACGTCACGTTCATACGTCACATGGACTAGGTGCAAATGAATGGGGCTGAGCTTCAATACCAAGCACACCCGCTATACGATGTAATGCCTTGTACTTGATAAGCTGTGAGGAGGCCATGGCACTACTGTGAGCTCCTCAGTTTATCAGCGGTGGTCCCAGGTGTCGGACCCCAACTGATCAGCTACTTATGATCTATTCAGAGGATAGGTCATAAGCATGAAAAAGTCAGGAAAACCCCTTTAATAAGATTACTATTACTTGTATTCATAATTACAAATGATTTTTGCAAAATGTGTACTATAATTAGAGATGAGCGAATCGAATCCCACAAAGTGGAATTCGATCTGAATTTCAGGATAAGTTCGATTCGCCTCGAAGCCGAATTTCCTCGTGCTTCATGTCAGGCAAATCGATTTAACCTGAAATAGTGTAAAAAACTAAAAAAATTCAAAACTTACCTCCTCCATTTGCTCGCGACGGGCCGACAGCCTCCATCTTGATTAAAGATCTTGGCCGAAATCCCGTGATGACCTAATCACGCCAGCCGGCGTGATGACCTAATCTTGCGCCGTGTGAGATTTCACTCCAGATCTTCAAGCAAGATGGCGGCGGCCGGCCTGTCACGAGCAAATGGAGGCGGTTAAAGTTTGATTTAATTTGTATGAATGCAGCATCTGAGGGTTACAATGACAGGGGCGGCACTATATATTAAAAAAAAAAGCGTCACGAAGCAAAGTAATTAGTCAGAAAGCAAATTTTTTTGTAAAATTCGCCGAATCAAACTTTTCAATTATTCGCTCATCTCTAACTATAACTTATATTTTTCTATTCAGTGGTTGTCCATTTCTATATATTTTTCATCTATGTGGAAATACTCTTTACTGTCAGGTCAGCATTCCTCTGGACTAAGAACCCCTATGAGCGATGGCTGCCTGCTTTGCTTGCGGGAGCGCTAGCAGAATAGATGTGATTCTCACTGCTGACTGTGGCCTTGAGCGCTAACAGAGCAGGTCACATTAGTGAGGGATATTACTCTTGTCATTGCTGTCAGCTCTGACATCTTAAATTATAAGTGTATTTTGCTAATATGTAATGTGATCTGTAAATCACCGCATGGACGTTCCCGGTGCTTTGAAATGCCGAGATTGAACTTTATGAACGACTGTCAAGGAACTTGGGTGCAAACAAGATGGATCAATGGCCGGAAAATAATTAAGGCGAAATCCATTATCTGTTTATAATGATGAAATCAATGGAGAATGTCCGTTTCATGCGAGGTCGGTGTGAAAGGCGAAAATACCTCCTAATTAACTATTAACAAGCATGCGCAGTTCCTTACCCGTCTTCTAATTGCAGAAGGATAATCAAACACAACCAGAACGAACGTACTGTAGTGAATTTCCTTATGGCTTCTCACACGTTTTTTTTTCTTTTTGTTGCAGGGGCCTCTTTTTTTCCTTTTGGAGGCCTACGTACATGTGTTTTTTTCTGGCATTTTTACAGTCCTATAGAAAACCCTATGGGGAAAAATGAAAAAATAAAAAAAACACCATACTTAGGGAATGCTGCATTAAATGCCACCGACAAACTTCTATATGAAAGACTTAGTGCCATCTGCACTGATTCTTTTGCCGCCTTTGAGAAGTTTTAGGAGCTCTGGCTATCCTCCTCCTATTCTACCGATTTTTGATACTGAATTACATTGTAGCCAATTTATTATTGGTGTAACCTGCTAGATTACTATGTTGCATGCACCTTCTTTTAAGGGACTGGTTGTACATGTGGATATAATACTCCAGTTTTATCTTTTTGCACACACACCTGGACACTCATTGTGTTGTTACCCATTTTTTATTCTTATTATTATTTATGTATTTTCATTTCTGCTCTGTTTTGTATGTTTGTTGTGTATACTGCTTTGTAAACTTCAATAAATACCTTTTGAAACATAAATGCCACCTGAAAAGCGTACTGTATGCAGTGCACTTTATATTGCCCTATAGACTTTGAAGGAACATCTGACTGCGTAAAAAGACCCGCCAAAATGACAAAAGTGCCCAAAACACACATTTATATTGGCACCACCACTGTTCATGTGTTCTGTCAGATATTGCAGTTCAGTTCCGTTAAAATGCATCGGGTTGGGCTGCAATATCACACACAACTTGTGTACAGGTGCAGCGCTGTTTTGGGGAGAAAATCTAGAATATCAGAAAACAAGCAGCAGAAAACTTACAGAGGAGATGAGTTATATGAAGCTACGTTTATTAAAGGGGTTACTGGCTTCGGTTCTGGCTTTGACTGACCAAGTCTGTCTCCATTTCCTTCTTGATTGACAGTATCAGGTTACTGCATAGTCATCTCGGCTGGAGAGGGAGGTGCTGTCAGTCGAAGCAGAGGGAGAATGGGTGCTTGGACTTGCCCTTGGTGCACTTATATACTCATTTGAATATGGATTCAAATTATATATTTTTTTGCTGGTAAATGGAGTAATGATTACTAAGTGAACCATATCATTCAGCTAAACTAGGGAATTGTGCCTGGTTTACTAGTGAATTCCCTAGTGACAGACTCCCTGCAATCATACCATTGCTTTACCAGGTGGCTCCTGCTTTTTGCTGTACTCCTCTGCAGACATGTAACTTCAGTAACTTTTCTGCTTTTCACAGGCTGGATTGGCATTGTACCTGGTTTTCCAGTGAATTTCCTTGTGACAGAATCCCTTTAACCATATCTTTGGTATACCAGATGCCTCCTGCTTTTTGCTGTACTCCTCTGCAGACTGTCACCGCCAGCTCTGTGAGAAGGTCTGTTAGACGTTCTTCGCTACCTCTTGCATGACGTTCTTTGTTTTGGTTTCACTTTGTCATCTCGTTTCCTTCTCCCAGCTGTCACCTATTTACACTAATTGTCACCCTTTATATTCCCTCCCATACTGCCTCACTTTGCGGTTTATACTTCTTCCTGGATGAGTTGTTCACTGCTGGATACTGCTTCTCCTGATTCCTCAGATAAGTCTGTTTCCAATATTTGTATTTCCTTGCTGGCTTGATTGTAGGTGACCATGACTCCGTCCGTATTAAGTGCAGGGAGACGGTGGTCGTGTCCCCTCACTATTATAGGGTTTTCAGGTGTCACATAGTATAAGGTACGTGGGCATGCAATCGTCTACCATAAAGACCTTTGCATGGGCATAGCAGTCAGGGAGAGCTCTAGGGGTTTTATAGGGCTCACCCATATGCTCCTTAGTTTGGGATGTTTATTTATAAGTTCCAGCTTTCTGCAACACCATCCGTGACACAGACACGTAACTCCAGTTTGTTTTCTGCTTTTAATACAGACTGGACTGGCATCTCACTGGAGTAAGTTTCCCAGTGATAGACTCCCTTTAACTTGATTTTGGAGGAGAAGTTGTATTCATATCAGGCATTTCCATATACAATAAAATTATTTTGATCGGACATTTGATAATCCAAAAATTCTGACAATCCTGTAGTAGTTACCACTACAAAACTATAGGTTAATCTTGAATTTCCAGACCAGAAGGTAAAATGTTTTGCGTGGTATTTCTAGTGACTCTACACCCCTTCACCCTAATTTTACACCCATTTTGACCATCGAATAATCCAGTATATTCCATCCCGCATCCATCGATTCTGGATGAGAGGAATGAGTATAAATTTATAAAATATTCCTAGTTTATTGCAATTGTGGTGACTCCAATTACATCTGCATACTGTATTCTCTCGCTTCTCTCCGCAGCAATCGTTATGCTCCCTGGAATCTGTAATTTCGCGAAAAATAAATGGTGTTAATAACCATAAAGTACTCTTTGTTTTCCTAGGAAGGAAACGCTTAAGGGTTGAATGCTAATTAATTGAGTCCTACATGCCGGCAATATCGCTTCCTTGATATGTAACCCGTAGTGTCCCCCCATGACTACAAATACCAGTTTGCCTCAGTACACAGCTGCTGTGGTGCATCTTCTAGAGTCGCTTTGCAACGTGAACTCTCTCTGACCTGAGGATAGGGAGGGAAAAAACGTGTCTCCCCTGATTTACTGCAAAGCTTTGTTTTTCCTTGTGCTCTAATTTGCCTGCTGGGAAATTGTAGGTTGCGTTAGGCTAGGCATTTATTTGTCTTTGAAGTTAATATTAATTAGCGCTCTCATTATCACTTATTAAAACATCCACTAGTTCCATAGGAGGCGGCCCCGTGGCTATTCAACTGGTTAAATCTCCTTTTCTCTTTAGTCACAAGCAAAGTGAGAATTTTTAATTCAAAGTCATTATGCCCCCTGGTCACTGAGCGAGGGCATGGTCCGTCTGGCGAGCTGCAGGGCATTTGCCCCATAGTTGTACATACTTTACTGCTTACTGTATATAACGATTCCTGCTGCTCCACTAAACCTGTTCAACTGGATTCAACTGTGTTGTTTTTTTATGGCATCCTTTGACTATGATTTTCAGTCCAAATGAACACGATCAGGGTGGATTTTTCAACTTCGAAATGATTCGAGCAATCCGAATTTTTGAAATGGTAAAAAGCCAAGAAGAGAGGGTTAAGCTATACAACTTTTCATAATACAATGAGCAAGCTTTATGTACCGGTACTTAAAACTGAAAAACTGCTTCTTCTTTTTAATTTTATTGATGACCTATCCTCAGGATAGATCAAAAATATCATATCGGCGGGGGTCCGACTTCCGGCATCCGTGCGGGTAAGCTGTTTGAAGAGAACGCAGCGCTCATACAAGGGCTGTGTTCTCTTCACTATTTACACGCTTGACGTAGCATCCGCCGGAGTAAGCAGGTGCAATTACAACTGCGATGTCCCCATTCACTTCAATGGGACGGCCCTGTAGTATTCACTTAAACAGGAAGGAGACGCCCCATTGAAGTGAAGGGGGATGGCGGAGTTGTAATTAAACCCGCTCATCACTGTGATGTCGATGGCAAACAGGGAAACAGAGCAGAGAGCACAGCGCTCGTAACAGCTGATTGCTGAGGGTGTCGGGAGTCAGCCAGCCGATCTGATATTCATGATATCTCCTGAGGAACATTTGCCAACAAAATAATTAGCATGCTACCTTTTTCCACAGATTCTGCATGGAAAAGCAGAAAATAAACCTTAGTAAATGACAATGGGGCTAATCCCTTGGACTTTATAGGTTGGATTTAAACAACTGAACACAGTAATACAGTGAGCTACAATGAAATAACTGATCTGGAACAGGTGTTGAACAGAAGTTTCAGGTACGTAGCGGGGTGCTCAGACACACGGCTCCTTTAACAGTCTCTATAGTTCTTAACACAACTCAATTGCTGTACTCAATTATAACTACAGTGTCTGATCTCTACGTTATACTGTTGGTACACCAGGTGCCTCCTGCTTTTTGCTGTACTTCTCGGCAGGCACCTGTCCCCAGTAGGTTTTCTGCCTTTCACACTGCCTAATAGGATAGGTCATCAGTATCAAAGTCTAGAAAAACCTCTTTAAAGGGAACCTGTCACCTAAACATATAAATTACACTTTTAATTTCATTTGCAGACAAATTCAATAAGTATTATGCATTTTTGTACTTCCCGCCTTTTATGCAAATTAACATATCTGTCTAATCAATCAACCATGCTTGATGTGAAGGAGATGTTTGGAATATGTTCTCCATTGAGAATCTCAATGCAAAAAAAAAAAAAAAAGAGAGCATGAATACATTCTGCCTCAATATAGGTAATTAATATCTGATTGGTGAGGGTCCGACACTCTGCTCCCCCACCAATCAGCTGCAGCCTCCAACACAGGGACTAGAACTTGAATGAAGAAAGAAGCACAGCTCCGTTCAAAGTGTAGTGGCTGTGCCGGGTTACTGCAGCTCAGCTCCCATTGAAGTGAATGAGCGTGAGTTGACCTGCAGTACCCACCACGACCACTACACTTTGAACGGAGCTGTTCTTCCTGTTTCACTCAGAGTTCTAATTCCGGCACCAGGGGCTGCAGGGAACAGCTGATCGGTGGGGCTGCTGGGTGTTGGACCCTCACTGATCGAATATTAATGATCAATCCTCAGAAGCCCTGAGAAACCCCTTTAAGTCTCTCAGCAGTACACTGTCCTTGTGACTACACTTTGTAACAGAACTGTGGCATATGGTCATATGGTAGAAAATGACAAAGTAACTAATTATGATGAAGTGAGTCACTATTAAAGTTGATTTAGTATTATTTTACCCCAGTTTACTTGTAGAGGGATATTAATTATTATTAAGAGTTGTCTTTTATAGTGAACTTGTTATGGGGACAGGCTACTTTTAGAATGAGGCAGATGCACTGTGCAAACGTTTTAGGCAAGTGGGGGGAAAAACACTGCAAAGTAAGAATGCTTTAAAAAAACTAACAAAAAAAAAATGCAAAATGCAAAATGAAAAATCTTAATCCAATCAATATCTGGTGTGATAGCCCTTTGCCTTCAGAACAACATCAGTTCTTCTTGGTACAGTTGCACACAGTTTTTGGAGGAAATCGGCAGGGAGGTTGCTCCAGACATCTTGGAGAACTAAGCACGGATCTTATGTGGATGTAGGCTTGCTTAAATCCTTGTGTCTCTTCATGTAATCGCTGACAGACTGGATAATGTCGAGATCAGGGCTCTGTGGAGGCCATATCATCACTTCCGACTCCTTGTTCTTCTTTACACTGAAGATAGTTCTTGTGGTTGTTGTCCTGCTGCAGAATAAATTTAACCTCTTCGCTACCAGCGCTGTACATGTACAGCGCTGGAGCGATGGATAAACATTGCCGGCGGGTCTCTGCTGTTTCAAAAAGCAGAGATCCGTGGCTAATTACCGCGACCGGCAATAATGCCGATCGCGGTACTTAAAGCCTTTAGATGCCATAATCAAGTGAGAGCACCACAGCTAAAGGGTGAAAAACTGGGCTTCTTACCGGCATCCTCTGCAGCCAGTGAGGATGCCGGCAATTGATTTTAATATGCTGAGCTGCAATTCTTATTTTGGCCGAAAGGTTGCAAACCAACATAAGAAATTAGCAATTCTGAGTAATAAACAAATTAAAAAAAATCTATGATTATGATTGTTCAGAATTAAAGAAAAAAATTTGGATTATGTAGGCTCAAATACGAGCTTTAAAATCATAAAAAAGTTAAAAAAAACGTAAAAATATATAAAAAAATATAAAAGTTTAAATCACCCCCATTTCCGTATAATAAAAAAATACATAAATAACAAAAAATAAAAATATCATGGGTATCACCACGATCAAAAACACCCGTACTATTAAAATATAAAAATATTTTTCAAATACGGCAAATTGCGTAACGGAAAAAAGGGTTTAAAATGGCCAATTTGCCGTTTTTTTAATGCTTCTCTTACTCCCAAAAATGTTATAAAATGTGATCAAAAAGTCACAAACACTCAAAATGGTATCAATAAAAACTACAAAGCCCCCACACAGCTCAGAATTTTTTTTCTCAAAGTTGAAATTTATTTAGACATAAAAAAACTATAGATATGTGGTATCTTTGTATTCGTGCTGACACAGAGAATGAAGGGCACAGGTCAGTTTTGCTGCAAACGGAACGCCGGGGGGAAAAAAACTGTAAAACAGTGGAGGAATTGCCTTTTTTTCCAATTCCACCCATTTAGATTTTTTTTTACTCACTTCCCACTACATTGTATGCCATATTAAATGGTGGCATTAGAAAGTACAACTTGTCCCGCAAAAATTAAGCCCTCATACAGCTATGTGAACAGAAAAATAAAAAAGTTATGGCTCAAGGAACATAGGGAAGAAAAATGTAAACGCAAAAATTAAAACAACTGTATCCTAAGGGTTAAAGGGGTCCTCTCACTTCAGCAAATGGCATTTATCATGTAGAGAAAGTAAATACAAGGCACTTACTAATGTATTGTTATTATCCATATTGCTTCCTCTGCTGGCTGGTTTCATTTTTCCATCACATTATACACGGCTCGTTCCCACGTGTTACGACCACCTTGCAATAGGCACTTCTTTCTATAGTGTGCAAGCATGGCCACCGCTGCTGGATTGCAGGGTGGTTGTAACCCCTGGATACGAGCAGTGTATAATATGATGGAAAAATGAATCCAGCCAGCAAAGGAGGAAATATGGACAATCACAATACATTAGTAAGTGCCTTGTATTAACTTTCTCTACATGATAAATGCTATTTGTTGAAGCGAGAGACAACCCCATTAAATTTAAACCATTAAGGGCGAGTTCTCACCAGAGTTAGGAATTCCGTTAGAGTGTTTTGTTATAACAGAATATAATGGAATTTTAGGATGGAATGCAAAATGGAAAACCTTTAAGAGGCATTCCATTTTTGGGGACAAATAATGGTTCCGTTTTGTTCCGCTATTCATAACGGAAAAAAAATGTCTGGTGGACGAAAACGCGCGGTCAAGACAGCTCACAAGGGAGAAGGAATTAAAAAAATTCTGCTCAACCTCTCTAAGCACCCCAAACATACATTAGATAATTAATAATAGATAATGAATAAGGACCCAACCAGAGAGGTCCGAAACGCGTAGACGCTGTCTTTTTGGATTATGGATTTTATGTGATATTTAATAAAGATTGTCACCTTTTGGAAAAGCTGGACTTTTTTTTACTATTTTTTCAATTAGATAATTATTATATATTATCTGGCATAATTACTTAAAGAGGACCTTTCACTAGAATAAAACATCTAAACTAAGCATACAGACATGTAGAGCGGCACCCAGGGATCTCCCTGCACTTACTGTTATACCTGGGCGCCGCTCCGTTCTCCCGGTATAGCCTCCGGTATCTTCATAGTTAGGCTCCACCCAGGGGAACCTGCCGGCGTCTCCTTCTCCCAGGCTGGAGCGCTGGCCAATTGCAGCGCTCAGCTCATAGCCTGAGAGGCTTTTTTTTCTCTCAGGCTATGAGCTGAGCACTGCGATTGGCCAGCGCTACAGCATAGTAGAATGAGAGGCTCCACCCAGTTGAACCTGCCGGCGTAACATATGAAGATACCGGAGGCTATACCGGGAGAACGGAGCGGCGCCCAGGTATAACAGTAAGCGCAGGGAGATCCCTGGGCGCCGCTCTCCATGTCTGTATAGTTAGTTTAGATGTTTTATTCTAGTGAAAGGTCCTCTTTAAAGAGGTTGTCCCATAAAAAATATTCTAAAATTTTCAAACCAGCGCCTGGATCTGAATACATTTATGATTGTATTAAATAAAAAATGTATTATAGCTAGAGATGAGCAAATTTTATATTTTGAAATTCGTTCAATCTTTGGTGGTAAAAGCAGAATTGCGTTATGGATTCCGTTACCATGGACCAGAACGCATGGACCAGAGAGCGTGAATGAATTTCATAACATAAATTTCATCTCTAATAATAGCCTCAGAGTTATCCAATGAAATCTATCTGTATTGCGCCACCTGCTGTTTGCATCTTTCTAATTTCTCTGTCCTGATCACTGAGATAGAAGCACATGCTCAGAGTTCCATCCTTCAACTGCCACCAGCTGCGGCAGAACGGACATGCCCCTTGAGAAAGGACACGCCCCCTGAGTTGCTACCTTGAAATAAATCTACAGTCGTGGCCAAAAGTTTTGAGAATGACACAAATATTAGTTTTCACAAAGTTTGCTGCTAAACTGCTTTTAGATCTTTGTTTCAGTTGTTTCTGTGATGTAGTGAAATATAATACGTTTCAAAGGCTTTTATCGACAATTACGTGACATTTATGCAAAGAGTCAGTATTTGCAGTGTTGGCCCTTCTTTTTCAGGACCTCTGCAATTCGACTGCGCATGCTCTCAATCAACTTCTGGGCCAATACCTGACTGATAGCAACCCATTCTTTCATAATCACTTCTTGGAGTTTGTCAGAATTAGTGGGTTTTTGTTTGTCCACCCGCCTCTTTAGGATTGACCACAAGTTCTCAATGGCAGGGCTTGACAAATTTCCTTGGAATCTAGGAGCCAGCTAAAAAAGTTAGGAGCCAGGCGGAGCCGCGTCATAAAGCCCCCAGTAGATTCCCCCATAGTGCTCCCCCCCACTTCTCCATAGAGCCCCCCCAATAATACTGTATACCATGTTACATATGCAGTGTACATGTGCTGTATAGTATGGTATATGCAGTATACAGGACCATGATATATGTACAGTATATGACTGACATTCAGTGTACGTGCTGTATACTATGTTACATACGCAGTATACAGGACCATGATATATGTACAGTATATAGGACTATGGCATACAGTGTACATGTGCTGACACCTCAGGCTCCTGCCTCACTTGGATGAGAGTAGTAGTAATTTGCACTGGAGGCGTGTAAGTTACCTGCAGGTGAACCTGAGAGCCACGAGGAGGGCGCAGGTCAGCGCTATGGCCCCCGCACAGCAGGTCAGGCCTCCGGCCCATCAGACACAGCAGCTGCTTAACGTGCTGCCAGGCCAGACTCTGCATTCCGCTTATAGAGCAAATGGGTGGCCCGAGCCCGCTGGGGGCAGGGCGGCGCTTCTCCTCATCACGTCTGTCACAGTGGACTTCCGCGGCGTACGCTCAGCCATGGGCAGGGAGCGTGTCCAAAGAGCAGCCGGGTATAGGGAACCTAAGGCACCGTCACACAGCTCTCCGCTCATCTCCACTCCTGTGCTGCCTCCGGACAGAACAGCGCTCCGCACCCATCGCCCAGGCACTTTTGAAAACGGGCTAACAAATACCCAAGCGCCAGGACTAAATTCCTGGTCGCCATGGCGACCTGGCGCCTGGGATTTGTCGAGCCCTGCTCAATGGGATTAAGATCTGGGGAGTTACCAGGCCATGGACCCAAAATGTCAACGTTTTGGTCCCCGAGCCACTTAGTTATCACTTTTGCCTTATGGCACGGTGCTCCATCGTGCTGGAAAATGCATTGTTCTTCACCAAACTGTAGTTGGATTGTTGGAAGAAGTTGCTGTTGGAGGGGGTTTTGGTGCCATTCTTTATTCATGGCTGTGTTTTGGGGCACAATTGTGAGTGAGCCTATTCCCTTGGATGAGAAGCAACCCCACACATGAATGGTCTCAGGATGCTTTACTGTTGGCATGACACAGGACTGATGGTAGCGCTCACCTTTTCTTCTCCGGACAAGCCTTTTTCTCGATGCCCCAAACAATCGGAAAGAGGCTTCATCGGAGAATATGACTTTGCCCCAGTCCTCAGCAGTCCATTCACCATATTTTCTGCAGAAGATCAATCTGTCCCTGATGTTTTTTTTGGGAGAGAAGTGGCTTCTTTGCTGCCCTTCTTGACACCAGGTCATCTTCCAAAAGTCTTCGCCTCACTGTGCGTGCAGATGCGCTCACACCTGCCTGCTGCCATTCCTGAGCAAGCTCTGCACTGGTGGAACTCCGATCTCGCAGCTGAATCCTCTTTAGGAGACGATCCTGGCACTTGCTGGACTTTCTTGGACGCCCTGAAGCCTTCTTTACAAGAATTGAACCTCTTTCCTTGAAGTTCTTGATGATCCTATAAATTGTTGATTGAGGTGCAATCTTAGTAGCCACAATATCCTTGCCTGTGAAGCCATTTTTATGCAATGCAATGATGGCTGCACGCGTTTCTTTGCAGGTCACCATGGTTAACAATGGAAGAACAATGATTTCAAGCATCACCCTCCTTTTAACAGGTCAAGTCTGCCATTTTACCCCAATCAGCCTGGCATAATGATCTCCAGCCTTGTGCTCGTCAACATTCTCACCTGAGTTAACAAGACGATTACTGAAATGATCTCAGCAGGTCCTTTAATGACAGCAATGAAATGCAGTGGAAAGTTTTTTTTGGGATTAAGTTAATTTTCATGGCAAAGAAGGACTATGCAATTCATCTGATCACTCTTCATAACATTCTGGAGTATATGCAAATTGCTATTATAAAAACTTAAGCAGCAACTTTTCCAATTTCCAATATTTATGTAATTCTCAAAACTTTTGGCCACGACTGTAGTAGAACAATTAGAGCAATGAATGGGGAGATCTCTGGATCCATGTGAGGCACATGACTGGTTCTAAGTTTTTTTCATAAATAGACTGCCATGTACTAGATTATGTATGATTTTTATTTTGTACATTATTCACAGTATAACCCCTTTAATTGGAGATTGTATTACCATATAACAAAGTGACAATTTTACCATGAGAAGCCTAAAAGGTGGTAGTGAATAATATGGCTTTTTTCAATATGGCCACCACTGGAAAAAAACAAAAAATGCCCATATCTATGTAAGCAAATAAAATATGATCACCAAACTTTGGCTACTGATCTATGATCATGTACAACTTTATGACCAATTCTAATGTTTGGGTACAACCTCCCAGTAAGTAGCTGGTCTCTTGGGACTGGAGCACTTTTTAAATAAGTTTTACCCTTACTAAGGCTCGTAAGTGCCCAATGAATAATTCTTCTTATTCCATGCCTTCATTAACAAGCTGAGCTTCACCTTGGCCGACCTTCCCATCCTTATGGTACGTAATTAGTAGACAGTGAGACGGCTATATTAAACCTTCCAGGTGTCCATCAATAAAAAAGCTGTCTAGAATGGAAATGCCACCTCTTATTATTCTACTGGTAAATTCTTTACACTCTTCTTCTGATGGGTAATGTTCTGCCGTCTCCCATCACACCTGTGAGCCTGGACAATATCTGTACATAGCCAGAACCTATTTAATCAATATGCCCTTCTAGAGTTTTATTATAGCAGTAGAATTCTTGTGCGAAGCTTCTGATGCCTTAAAGGGGTTAGCCCATGACTAATGTAAAAAAAAAAAAATT
Organism: Bufo gargarizans; assembly: GCF_014858855.1. Taxonomy (NCBI): domain Eukaryota; kingdom Metazoa; phylum Chordata; class Amphibia; order Anura; family Bufonidae; genus Bufo; species Bufo gargarizans. The sequence goes on along the minus strand of NW_025334667.1, from coordinate 234,134 downwards.
ATATAGAACATGACAACCTCTTTTTAACCAAGCTAGAACCAGCCCTGCACCTCACATGGATCCAGAGATCTCCCCATTCATTGCTCTGCTAGATTTATGTCAAGCTGGCAGCTCAAGTGTCTTTCATGCTGCAGCTCAGGAGGCGTGTCTCAGCTCTCCCTATTACAGCTCAGGGGGCGTGTCTCAGCTCTCCCTATCACAGCTCAGGGGGCGTGTCTCAGCTCTCCCTATCACAGCTCGGGAGGCAGTTGAAGGATGAAACTGAGCACGTGCGGCCATCTCAGTGAGAAGGACAAATAAATAAGAAAAAACAAACAGTAGATGGAGCTATACAGATACATTTTATTGAATAACTCAGAGGCTATGCTAAATTCTTAATTACATGCAATTACAAAAGTATTCAGATCCAGGTGCTGGTTTGAAAACTGCAGAATATTTTTTGTGGGACAACTCCTTTAAAGTGTTCACTGCTTGAGATGTTTTGTGACTGGTATTGCAGCTCAGCTCCATGGCAGTAAATAGAGCTACAATGTAATATCACACAGAGACTGTGAACTTGTGATGTTTTTTTATTTTATTTTTAAAAAGCAGACATGCTTTTCTATAATCTTGTACAGCCCCTTTAAGAACAGCTAAGTTTGGTCTTATAAATAGCTATTTGAGGCCTTTATTTTGCGGTATAGCGTTTGGCATTATTTTCGGTTGTATATTTATTATGGTGCATTCACACGACCGTAAGTGTTTTGCGGTCCGCAAATCATGGATACCAGCCGTGTACTTCCGCATTTTGCGGGCCGCAGAATGGCAGCGCTATATAGAAAATGCCTATTCTTGTCCAAGGCTGCGGACAATAATAGGACATGCTCTATATTTTTGAGGGTGCCGCGGAACGGAACAACATGACCGTGTACTGTCCGCATCTTTTGCAGCCCCATTGAAATGAATAGTTCTGCACACATTCTGCAAAATTGCGGAACGGATGTGGACCCAGAATTACGGTCATGTGAATGGACCCTTAGGCTGAGTTCACATCACCATTTAGCTTTCCGATCTTCTGATCCATCAGAAGAAGAGAGAGAGAGAGAGAAAAAAAGCAGGATCCAGGAAAAAACTGATCCTGTTGCACATCCATTTGAGCCATTTCTGTTTGAGATCAGTTTTTTTTAGACGGGAAAAAAAAGTCCTGCATGCAGTACTTTTTTTCCAGTCTAAAAAATGAATCTCAAAGGAAATGGCTCAAATAGATGACAACTGATGCAACAGGATCTGTTTTTTTTTACAGGATCCTATGCAATCCTATACCTAAGGGTTGGTTCACATCTGCATTATGAATTCCATTATTGCTTTCCGATATAACATGGTTATAATGGAAAATAATGGAATTCATAAGACAGAATTCAAAACGGAAACCTTTAGAGGCATTCCGTTTTGATTCATAATAATAGAGGTCTATGGGCAAGCAAAACTGATTCGTCTGGTTTCCGTTATACAGGACGGAAACCTGACAGAATTTCATTGTATGGAGCTGGTGCAATGATGTGGAATAGCGATTCCCGCCCCCCCCCCCCACGACATTTAACCCCTTAAATGCAACGTTCAGCACTGATCGCGGCATCTGAGAGTCACATTCAGCCTATCGGGGGTTAAAACAAAAAAATACATACTCATCCCCATCCATTTGATCTCGTCCAGCTTGATGACGTGCTGATGACATCACCTCAGCACCTGCGAGAATTGGCGCGTTTTCTCCAATCATGACGGTGTGGGGATTCGCTCTGGTAGGCAGATTAGCGGACGCAGTACAGAGGCAAAAACAAAGTCTTTGACTTAAACAGTGCAGTGTTTATTCACACATAAACAAAAATGACAGTTTGTCGTCTTGGTGTTCATTCACACCATGGCAAGTCCACAGAACAAAAAGCATTCACCTTGTGTCACGGATGAGAGTGGGGGAAACCCTCATACCGTGCAATGTCAATAGGATAAGGGTAGCTGCTAGGCCAGGATGACAGGATCAGGGAGCAGGTCACCTCCTAGCGCGCCCTTAATTCTGACCCTGACTCCTAACCGTATGAGCCAACCCAGATGGTAGGAGGGCTCATACTCCGGAACCTAGGGTCCCTACTAGCCCTCAGGAAATCCCTGGACTAGAAGCAGGGTAAGACGACCTGTTCCTCCTAGACACGGACGAACAGGAGTCTCACTGGCCAAGGAGCAAGGAGAGGGGAAACATATACAGCATATGGATATGGCAGGTGAGTTAAACCAGTACTACACCTACCTGCCACAGACACGCTGACTGGAACCCGTGCACAAGTACTGATGTCCACACAAACATTAAGGACACAGCACACACACAAATCACACCGGTATCCAGGACACCCATAGCTGCAAACAACATAGTGAGCATAAAAACATCTTTTTAACATCATACATATATTTTATGACCACAAGGGTGGCCCTCACTGGATAGATGGCATATAAGACCAGGAGGATGACTCCAGCATAGAGCATAGCTGGAGTACCGCTCAGCTACAGACATCCAGCAGGAGCTAAATAGCCCAAGCAGCCACACACACACACATACTAGGAAAGGAGCTAACCCTTCCAACACCAGACAAGGTAAGTGTCACTTAAAGGGGAAATGCACACACAACTACATCTCGTGCACACCAAACATAGAAAGTGGACACATACAAACATACGTTGCAGATGCAACCGCATGCCTTGACAGCGAGCCGCCTAGCAACCAGCTCAGGCTGTTACACTGCCAAGAAACATCATGTTGCCAGCGGCAACCACACGTGAGACAACATACTAACTGCCCTCACCTGCGGTAGAGAACAAGCAGACCGCTGACAACTGCATGCGACACAAAGAGTCACGACCAAACACATAGTCGTGACACCTTGTCACCGGTTTTGGCAGTAGCAGTCCCCAACAGGCTTTAGGGCCTGCTTCCCAGCAATACAGCTCTCAGCCCTTTAGTACAGCACACAATATCCAGATCCCAAACCACAGAGATTCCACAGATATTCACTGTGAAATGGAGGATAATCCACACCCAGCTGAGACTGCTGGCTGGGTTTTATATCCCTAGCTAAAACCCGGCCTGGAACGTGGGGAGCAGCCACCCACCCTGCACATTGGTTGCTCCCAGTAAGAGCCGGCCCGGATCGGTTTTACAGCCACACTAAATAACCAATAGTGTCAGTCAGCACTAGCTGCCGCTGACACTTAAAATTACCTACCAGGAACCTCGGTGACACATATCTTCCGTCAATGACAGCCCCTTGCGCTTTCCTACAATGGCCAGGATGGCCTCTCGGCGATCAAATGGATGGGATATGTATTATTATTTTTTTACCATCATTTTAGGAAAAAATGATTCGTTACCACGAAGCGCCAGGAAATTCGGTTTTGTGGCGAATCAATTTTTTCCTGTGTTAGGCTGTGTTCTTTAGTAGTGATGTCACAATATAGTTTTTCTTTATTCTTAGGTTTTGCTCTGTTGTGATGATGATTTTTCACTAGTGATTGTGATTATTCGTGGATGTATTTTATTTTGATGATGTCACAATACCATGTGGCACATTTATTAAGACTGGAGTTTTAGATGCCAGTCTTAATAAGCCCTATAGCTGGAGCTGGAATAGGCGCCGGCCTCTACATAACTTCTGCGGATTGTCCGCCACTTCTAAATGTAAGACAGCTTCCTTGCTCTCTTACATTTAGACCATTTTCTACGCCTAAAACCAGGGGCCTAGCTAAAGACTCATGGGCCCTGGTGCAAGAGTTCAGCTTCCATCAGTGCTTTGTGGCCAGGGGCAGGGAAGCACATAGCCTTCATGCTGCCTGAGGCAAAAATTAAAACAGCACCCCCCACCATACCAATAGCCTTCCCTCCAACCAGAGGTGTAACTTGACCTGCACTTTCTATAATACCGGTGTCTTCTTATGCAGCACAAGGGTCTTTGGGCCCCCTCAGGCTTCTGGGCCCGGTAGCTACCTTTAGCCACGCCTCTGCCTAAAACAGGCGTAGAAAATGATGAAAGATAGGGGCCTGCCAGCCCGTCCTCTCTCACACCACGCCCACTTTTATAGACCTTGTGGGAGCGGGGAGAAGTCACAGATTGCGGTACAAAGGACCTTTGCTCCGCAATCTGCTCCAAAAATATGCCTAAATTGGGCGGATTCCTGTTTGATAAATAACCCCTATTATGATGATGTCAGTGCCTGCCCTCCTCATTTTAAGGGGGTGGGTTGGGATGTTGGGAAATTGCAGGCTGCTTCATTTTTTGAGGAGGTTTTAGGAGAATTTATGTTGCGTGCCATTTTTGCAGCATAACTTTTTCCTCCTTCTCGACTGGCAAAAAAAGGGAATGTGGTAAGAGCATGGGGGGGGGGGGGGGAGGATAGGCTGTTAAAGGGGTTGTCCACTTTATATTGATGACCTATCCTCAGGATAAGTCATCGATATCAGATCGACGGGGGTCCGACCTCCGGCATCCGTGCGGGTAAGGCTACTTTCACACTAGCGTTCGATCGGATCCGTTCTGAACGGATCCGATCATAATAATGCAGACGGAGGCTCCGTTCAGTACGGATCCGTCTGCATTATTTTAGCATATAACAGCTAAGTGTGAAAATAGCCTCGTACGGATCCGTCCAGACTTTCAATGTAAAGTCAATGGGGGACGGATCCGCCTGAAGATTGAGCCATATTGTGGCATCTTCAAACGGATCCGTCCCCATTGACTTACATTGTAAGTCTGGACGGATCCGCACGCCTCCGCACGGCCAGGCGGACACCCGAACGCTGCAAGCAGCGTTCAGCTGTCCGCCTGTCCGTGCGGAGTCGAGCGGAGCGGAGGCTGAACGCCGCCAGACTGATGCAGTCTGAGCGGATCCGCTCCATTCAGACTGCATCAGGGCTGGACGGCTGCGTTCGGGTCCGCTCGTGAGCCCCTTCAAACGGAGCTCACGAGCGGACCGACGAACGCTAGTGTGAAAGTAGCCTAAGCTGTTTGAAGAGAACGCAGCGCTCATACAAGTGCTGTGTTCTCTTCACTGTTTACACGCTTGCCGTAGCATCCGCCGGAGTAAGCAGGTGCAATTACAACTTCGATGTCCCCATTCAGTTCAATGGGATGGCTCTGTAGTATTCACTTGAACAGGAAGGAGCTGCCCCATTAAAGTGAGCAGTGCTATCCAGAGGATGGGTCATCAATATATAAATAGCGGACAGCCCCTTTAACAGTACAGGGAATGCAGAATTATTAGGCAAGTTGTATTTTTGAGGATTAATTTTATTATTGAACAACAACCATGTTCTCAATGAACCCAAAAAACTCAATAATATCAAAGCTGAATATTTTTGGAAGTAGTTTTTAGTTTGTTTTTAGTTTTAGCTATTTTAGGGGGATATCTGTGTGTGCAGGTGACTATTACTGTGCATAATTATTAGGCAACTTAACAAAAAACAAATATATACCCATTTCAATTATTTATTTTTACCAGTGAAACCAATATAACATCTCGACATTCACAAATATACATTTCTGGCATTCAAAAACAAAACAAAAACAAATCAGTGACCAATATAGCCACCTTTCTTTGCAAGGACACTCAAAAGCCTGCCATCCATGGATTCTGTCAGTGTTTTGATCTGTTCACCATCAACATTGCGTGCAGCAGCAACCACAGCCTCCCAGACACTGTTCAGAGAGGTGTACTGTTTTCCCTCCTTGTAAATCTCACATTTGATGATGGACCACAGGTTCTCAATGGGGTTCAGATCAGGTGAACAAGGAGGCCATGTCATTAGTTTTTCTTCTTTTATACCCTTTCTTGCCAGCCACGCTGTGGAGTACTTGGACGCGTGTGATGGAGCATTGTCCTGCATGAAAATCATGTTTTTCTTGAAGGATGCAGACTTCTTCCTGTACCACTGCTTGAAGAAGGTGTCTCCCAGAAACTGGCAGTAGGACTGGGAGTTGAGCTTGACTCCATCCTCAACCCGAAAAGGCCCCACAAGCTCATCTTTGATGATACCAGCCCAAACCAGTACTCCACCTCCACCTTGCTGGCGTCTGAGTCGGACTGGAGCTCTCTGCCCTTTACCAATCCAGCCACGGGCCCATCCATCTGGCCCATCAAGACTCACTCTCATTTCATCAGTCAATAAAACCTTAGAAAAATCAGTCTTGAGATATTTCTTGGCCCAGTCTTGACGTTTCAGCTTGTGTGTCTTGTTCAGTGGTGGTCGTCTTTCAGCCTTTCTTACCTTGGCCATGTCTCTGAGTATTGCACACCTTGTGCTTTTGGGCACTCCAGTGATGTTGCAATTCTGAAATATGGCCAAACTGGTGGCAAGTGGCATCTTGGCAGCTGCACGCTTGACTTTTCTCAGTTCATGGGCAGTTTTGCGCCTTGGTTTTTCCACACGCTTCTTGCGACCCTGTTGACTATTTTGAATGAAACGCTTGATTGTTCGATGATCACGCTTCAGAAGCTTTGCAATTTTAAGAGTGCTGCATCCCTCTGCAAGATATCTCACTATTTTTGACTTTTCTGAGCCTGTCAAGTCCTTCTTTTGACCCATTTTGCCAAAAGAAAGGAAGTTGCCTAATAATTATGCACACCTGATATAGTGTGTTGATGTAATTAGACCACACCCCTTCTCATTACAGAGATGCACATCACCTAATATGCTTAATTGGTAGTAGGCTGTCGAGCCTATACAGCTTGGAGTAAGACAACATGCATAAAGAGGATGATGTGGTCAAAATACTAATTTGCCTAATAATTCTGCACTCCCTGTATAGTCCTAATTAATTTAATTTGAGCCCGCTGCGGCTCTTACAGCTGAAATACAGCACAACCGTGCAGCATGTTCCCTAAACAGTGCGGTCCTAATTAGTTTCATTCTAGCCTTCAGCATCTTGTACGGTCATGTGGTATTCGACTACAGCGCAGCCGTATTGAAACCGTAGTATGTGGTTATACCCTGATAGTGGCCACACTGGTAATCAGTGATGTTTTATGATCTATTTTTTATTTTAAAAGAAAATGCTCTTAATCACCTTTGACAGTCTTTGGACTACATAGAGAGATAAGCCAATCGAACTTCAAACCGAACTTTTGAAAAAAATCTGATTTTGTAGAATCAGAATTTCTTCAGATTTGTTTGGGTAGGAGAGACAGAGAGAGATTGCCCCTCAATACCTCAGGGTGATTGCCTTAGCTAGGTGAGAGGCCTTGGTCAGGATCCTGGGTAGTGATGGACTAACATCAGCCGGGACGATTTGCGAACGCGATCGCGCAAACGCGATCAAATGTTCGCGAACCGCAAGTTCGCTGCATCTCCCATTCACTTTAATGGCAGGCGAACCTGAAAAACCTAAGGTCATATTTGCAGCCACCAAATACTTACTAGAAGTGCACAAATCATCCCACAACATGGACAGTGACATACCAGAGGGGGATCAATGGCAGAAATTCCCACAAAAAATAGGCATTTTAATCAGGGGCCATTTTTATGCATCTTAAAGGGAAACTCTCAAAAATGTGCCCTGCTGGAGCACAGGCTCCAAACATTAGGCATTCACCGGACAGAAAACATCAAGTGATTATGTGGCTGGAGGTACATTAGACGGTCATTGGATTTAAATTTTATTGCAGTCCAGTGGAGTACAGGCCACAAAAATTATTCATTCACCGTACAGAAAAGAACAATTGATAATGTGACTGGAGGTACATTAGGCGGTCACAGTATAACAATTTTACTGTTGGCCAGTTAGATTACAGGCCCCAAAAATTATTTATTCACCGGACAGAAAACATCAAGTGATTAGGTGGCTGGAGGTATATTAGACGGTCAATAGATATCAATTTTACTGCAGGCCAGTACAAATACATATGTTTAAAAGAACTAAAAATATAAAATTGGAATAAAAACATGGCTAATGAAATCCCCCCTCTTGAAAAAAACCCTAATGGTAATAGGTGAAATTCAATTAAACGTGGTCGTCCCAGGTGTTGAATTCCTCCGAAATCCATGCCTCATTCATTTTTAGAAATGTGAGGTAGTCCACACTGTCGTGAGCTAGGCCAGTGCGCTTATCGGTCACGATCCCCCTGCTGCGCTGAATGTCTTTTCGGACAGGAACCAAGAGTTCCATGGAAAATTGTGCCAGCTCTGGCCACAGGTCAAGCCTGCACACCCAGTAGTTCAGGGGTTCCTCCACTGGAGCACGAAGGCCCCCATTTTCACTAAATGGGAAGCGGTGGAGCGGCCTGGCTCCTGCTCATCGCCCAGAAGAATGTCGTCCTCGGTCTCCTCCCCCCATCCACGGACAACACCAGGAATCCCAGAAAAGTTTAAAGCCTGCTCTTCTTGCTCCTACTCCTCCCCCCAGGCACCATCCTCCTATGACTCCTCTTCAGACTCCTGCTGACTTGTCTCAGATGGAGTAGCCCTCCCTGGGAATTCATTCAGCATTGCAACTTCCTCATCTTCCTGCTCCTCAACAGCTTGATCAATGACACGACGCAATGCGCTCTCCAGAAAGAAGGCGTAAGGTACGATGTCACTGATGGTGCCCTGGTTGCGACTGACCAGTTTGGTGATCTCATCAAATGGCAGCAGAAGTCTGCATACGTCGCGCATGAGCAGCCACTGGCGCGGTGAAAAAAAACCAAGCTCCCCAGAACCTGTCCTGTCGCAGAGTTCGTACAGTTAGTCGTTAACGGCACGTTTCTGCTGGAGCAGCCTATCAAGCATATACAAGGTGGAGTTCCAGCGTGCCGGGCAGTCACAAATCAGACGTCTGACGGGCAAGTGGTGTCGCCGCTGAACTTCAGCACGGCGAGCCATGGGCGTGTAAGATCTTCTAAAATGGCCAAAGATTTTCCTGGCCTGCCGCAAGACGTCCTGGACCCCGGGGTATTGGGCAACGAATCGCTGCACGACTAAGTTCAGGACGGGTGCCAGTTGTGAGTGTGTCATTTTGCCTTGTTTCAGCATGCTCACCAGATTGCCACCGTTGTCGCACGCCATTTTACCAACTGTCAAATTAAGCAGAGTTAGCCACTGATCGGCCTGTGACCGCAGAGCTGAAAGCAGTGCAGGAACGGTGTGGCTCTTGGCTTCCAGGCACAACAGCCGCAGCACAGCATGGCAACGTCTCACCTGGCACGTCAAATGGTTCTGAGGAGCATGGGGGGTGCAGCGGAAGAGGCGGTAGCAGTGGAAAAGGAGAAGTCAGCCGAGGAGGAGACGGAGGATGGAGTAGGAGGAGGAGAAGGAGAAGAAGAGGCAGGCCTGCATACAATCCATGGCAGTAACACCAAATCCACATGGGTGCCACGGGTTACATGCTTGACAGTTGTGAGAAGGTTCACCCAATGGGCAGTAAAAGTTATGTACCTTCCCTGCCCGTGTTTGCTAGACCACGTGTCTGTGGTCAGATGTATCTTGGCACCGACACTGTGTGCCAGAGATACATTCACTTGTTGCTGAACATGGCCATATAGCTCTGGGATGCCCTTCTGGGAGAAATATTTCCTTCCAGGGACCTTCCATTTTCTAAAGGCCTCCGAGTCCACCAGTTTATATGGCAGTAGTTGTCGGTCGAGCAGTTCCGACATGCCAGCGGTCAGCCGTTGGGCAAGAGGGTTATCCGGTGTCATCAACTTTTTACATTCAAACATTTGGGCCACGGAAGCCTGCCTTTTGCCAGATGAGCTTGACAACGGCATGGTGGAAGGTGGAGTGGAGGACAAATGGGAGGAGATAGAGAAGAGGCAGGATGTGGAGCACCAGGAGTGTGGCTTTGTGGGTTCTGACGGTGTTGCTCCCACTGGGCTCGGTGATGGGAGGCCAGGTGCCTTCTTAAGGCGGTCGTCCCTAGGTGAGTTTTGGGCTTACCGCGACTTATGTGTTGACAGCACATGCTGCAGCTAGCAACACTATTGTCAGCAGCTGACACTTTAAAAAAAGCCCACACTGCGGAGCCATGTGCCGGCGTCCTGGGAGCACCAAATACATTTGCAGTCTGCTTTTTGCCTCCTGTGCACTGCGAGTTCTGCCTGCTTCTCCTCCCTATCTGCTGCTCCGTCTCTCTCTCTGAACTCCCCTCCTCTTCCTCTCTTGTGGGCACCCACGTGACGTCCATCGACACGTCATCATTGTCACCTTCACCACCAGTGACATTAGAGATCTTGGAGTAGGCAGCAACATCGGGGACCACCCTCCTTGGGCTGATCTCGGTACTGTCGTCAGACCGCTGGGTGGCGGCCATTGCTACCTCCTCTTCCTCATCCGATGCCAAGAATGGCTGTGCATTGGTAAGGTCTGGGAATGAATGGGAAAATAATTCCTCTGACTCGAGTGGAGGGACTATGGTGGTGGTAGTGTCTTTGGGATTGCACACAGAAGAGAGTAAGGAGGGTGCTGATACAGAGGATGAGGATGGTGCAGAAGGGGAAGGCTGAATGAGCCACTCAACCAACTCTGGTGCGTCCTTTGACATAATCGCACTCACCTTCTCCAACTTCCCACTTAGGCTCCGGCCTGGTGCACCTGTCTGACCCCTACCACCCCTGCGGAATGGCCTGCCTCTTCCTCTGCCTGTCATTTTCAAAATGACCCTGTGACAAAGTCCCTATAGAAGAGCAGTATTTGTGGAAGCAGGTATATAGAACCCCTTAATGATTATTTGCTGGAAGCAGGTATATCAAACTCCTTAATCTGTTTTTTGGGGGGCAACAGGTATATCACACCAGTTGCAATAACTTGTTCCAATAGCGTTTGTCACTGTGTAGCTGCGGTATCGCAGCAGAACCGCACACAACTGCTGCACAATACAAATGCACTATATAGAAAGTATATTATAGGTATATCACACCCCTGCCTCAATCAGTTTTTTTTGGGGGGGGGGGGGGCAACTGGTATATCACACCAGCTGCAATTAGTTGTTCCAATAGCGTTTGTCCCTCTGTATAGCTGCGGTATCTCAGCAGAACCGCACACAAATGCTGCACAATACAAATGCACTATATAGAAATTATATTATAGGTATATCACACCCCTGCCTCAATCAGTTTTTTTGGGGGGGCAACTGGTATATCACACCAGTTGCAATTAGTTATTCCAATAGCGTTTGGCACTCTGTGTAGTTGCGGTATCGCAGCAGAACCACATACAACTGGTGCACAATATAAATGCACTATAATATACTTTTTATGTTATAAAGTATACTATAAGTATATGACGCCCCTCTGTATATCACACCTATCAATAGCACATCTATACCAGTCTTTAAAAGGACTTTTGTGTCCCTATTAGCTAGTGTTTTGGTGTCCTGAACTTTCCTCCCCTGCTCCACACATCAACCTCTCCCTACACTGGCAAAAGACTGAATGTAAAATGGCGGCCAGATCAGGTTTATTTATAGGGTAGGGGGTATGTCCATGTGCTGAAATGTCTAAATTGGCTGCCCTGTACCACCTGATGGATGTGTCATGGGTCAAAGTTCTGCACTATGCAAAAGAATATGGCGCCGGCAGACATCGCCACATGTTCGCCTGTTGGCGAACCGCGAACGAGCAAAGTTTGCCGCTAAATGACCGCAAGGCCATCTCTAATCCCGGGCCGCTATTTCTCCTATTTCTACTATTTCTCTCCTGGGGGGCACTTGCAATTAGAAAGTGTGAGGTTGCTCCTCTTGGTTTATGAAAAAATACATATAAGCTTTCCTTCAAAAATGAAAAGAAAGCTAGGGGAGCCTTCACAGGCTGCAGAAAAATCCTCTCTCATTCGGGTAGAATCGATTCATACTTGAATCTGAATTCTTTGCTGATTCATATCAATCAGACAATTAAACAAATTTTAAGACTCATCCTTAGGGCTATACCTAAATAAATGTATAAACACATCTCATATAGAATATATTCATGTACAGCCCCCATAAATTCCAGCAAATATACACAATTAAGTCAATACTTCCCCATCTCAACATTCCCATCACCTCCACATCAGTCAATCACACTGTTCTGTTCTCCTTTACCTTCTGTCATTCAGGATATAACAATCTCCGACTTATTTTATCCTCTATCAAATGCAACTGCTACGCATCATCACCAGCTTATTTCACGCTGTATTGGGCAAGACAACGTCCCTCTCGAACACTTCTATTCACTTTATCGCAATGCTTCTGTTCATCTACTTTGCAAAACTTTGTGATACACTGTGGGTAATGAACACCACCGGTGACTTCTTCCTATGTCATATGCAGGCAACAAACAGAAAATCTCAGGTTGCACCTTCTAAATGGACATGATTCACATGTATGTGTCCCTTTCTAAAGGTTTATGGATGGGTGGATAACAAAAAAATTAGCACTGGGAAGCACTGACTGTAGACATCTCCTGGCTTCTTAATAGGAGGCATCACTGAACCCATTTAGATGAAGGTTTGTTGCAATCGTTGATGTGTGGAGTGTCCTGTCTGCATCATTTGCTCTCTAGGGGTCAGATTATATTTCCACGCTGAATCTGTGCACATAAAATTAAGCTATAACCAACCCATACTCTCTCACTGGCTTCCCACTGGCTGGGCTGGTGGCGACTGACTTAATGATGACCCTACAGTAATTATGATGCATTTAATGGTTGTCATCCAGCCTTCCACAGGCCCCGAATAAGTTATAAATTCTCCCTGTATTATATTGATATAAAGCTACCGTCATGGATAGTTGGTGTGGAACCACTACGTCAAAGTGTTGTCCTGGCGGTGCCCTGGTATTCACCCTTTAACTCCTATACAGGGATCTGGACTTCGCTGCAGGGAAGCCACCAGGCCGCTACCTCTTGGAGTAGTCCCGGTGTGGTTTAAAGCAAAGCAAAGCACAAAGTGGTCAGGCTACACTTGTAGTCAGTAAAAGGCAAAGGTCAGGGCAGATAGAGTCTGTGCGAAACTGAGAAACAAGTCCGAGATCAGGGCAGGCAGCTAAGGATCAGTATGGGGATCAGGCACCAGTCAGGTCAGGCAGCAAAGAGCCAAAACAGTAAACATCAGGCAGCTGAGGGTCAGAATCGGTAAACAAGCAGAAGTGTGTACATAGGCAGACAGAGTAACACATCTTTGCAGGGAACTAGTAAACAAGACTACCTATTGCACTGGAGTGCTCCCACTGGTTAAGGTGCCTGAAATACCCATGAGTTACCAGTCACTGGCATTGGGACACACGCACTTGCCCTTTAGGAGACGGAAAAAGTATGCGGCCTAAGGAGAGGAGCTGGCATGGAGAGACCACAGCTTGCCTGGGAAGACAGGCGAGAAAAATTTGATGCCCGGACCCGCTGCAAAGAAGCTGTGGGGAACCAGTGGGTCCTGGCCATCTGGGGAACAGCAGCAGTGGGGTGAGTAGAGTGGCGGCTGGGATAGCAAAGTAGCGGCAGGCAGCAGCTGCAGGCTCAGGCTGCCGATGTAACCACTATGTTCCTGAACAATCCAGATACCAACGTTTTAATATTTTTATATGGACATTTCAGTTTTGACAGGACTTGATTTGGGGTTTTACTATGGAGCGGGGTTTTTGGGAACATGACGTACCATGGCAGGATTTTTCTTAAATATCTATTATACAGTGTAGAGAGAGCAGATTGCTCGCAACAGTGATCTCAGACACAATTTGTTACAGATCACCTTTTCATCTGTAACAAAACCTCAAAATTTTTCCAGACCCCAGACCCAGCATTCAGAATAGGTAAATCAAACACAAGACCAAACCCCTATAAACCCGACTCTAGATCAGACCTCATAATTCTGACTACAGACCTCATATTTCAACGCTCGGGACAAATATTTTCTGAGATTACTGTTAAAAAGAGGGGACAGTCCTGGCAAATTCAGAACTATTGACAACTAGGAACAAACATAGTCCTTTCAAGGTCTATGACCAACTTAAAGGGATTCTTTGATGAAGACACCCCTAGTCCATATGACCTATCCGGGTAATAAGCATGCCAGAGAGGGGGGCTCCTCCTTGGATCCAAAGATCTCAACATTCATTATTTCAAGTGCTCTGTTTATTTTAGGCTGGCAGCTCAGTGGGCATGTCTTTTCTTGGGGGCATGTCCTTTCTGCTGCAGTTCTCTTCCTATCACACCTCAGGGGGACCTGTGCATGACACGCTGTTATAGAGGACCTGTGGATGACACACATGACACACTGTTATGACAGCTGAGGTCAGAGCCTGTGGTTTGGACACAGCAGAAGGCCCAGTCATCCCAGTCTGACATTTTGGACTTGCAACCGAGAGCAAGTACAGGCAAAGGATGGGGGCCGGATGCCCACACAGAACGAACTGATGGCGGTTTGTGGCATTAGGATTGTGGATAATGCTGGCCTGTCACCGAGCTCTGGTGAGACGAGGAGACTGTGTGCGGTGCTGGTTGGGGGGGGGGGGATACTTAAGTATCTAACAGGAGGGGCCCCTTTTGGAAAGGGGGATCTGGGCAATTGCCCTGTTTGCCCCCTCCCTAACGCCGGACCTGCCTAGTCATGTCCTTTTTGCTGCATCTTTCTCCCTGTAACGGCCACAGAAATTATGACTAGTGACAGTTGAAGATTTAAACTGAGCATGTGCGACCACCTGAGTGAGGTGGACGGAGCTATAAGGAAAAGGACCGAAAATACCACGGAAGCGTTTGGAAGGGATTCTCATCTGTGCCTCTGCTCCGCACTGTATCTTGGGGATTGCGGACACATTTAGGTCAATGGGTCTGCATCCGTGATATGGGATTCATAAGTCTGGTGTCCCTATATTGGGGAACAACTGTTTGTGGTCCACAATATGGGCACGGATCACCTACGGTGGTGTGAATGGACCCTTAAAGGCGTAGTAATGGCTACCATTACCGGTTGTCACCCAGCAATTTTTTGTAGAATACAAAAATAACACAAAAACAGCAGAGAGGGATAAAAGACTATGTGCAAACAGGGCCGGTGCTACCATAAAGCAGACCAAGCGGCTGCCTTAGGGCGCACCCTGGGGGAGAGCGGGAAAATGTGACATGGAGGGGGAGAAATGTAACATGGAGGGCTGATGGCTGACATAGGGGCATGATGGCTTACATGGGGCAAGATGGCTTACATGGGGGCATGATAGATGGGGGCATGGTGGCTGACATGGGGGGCTGATGGATGGGGGCTGATGGCTGACATGGGGGTCTGATCTGAGGTCTGATTAACATTGGGGGTCTGATTGGGGCTGTGAGCTGAGATCTGATTAAGATTGGGGGTCTGATTGCTGGTCTGACCTGAGGTGTAATGGAAAATATTTTTTTCTTATTATCCTCCTCTAAAACCTAAGTGTGTCTTAGAGGGCGAAAAATACGGTCCTCAAACCAGCGATTGTCTGAAGCAGAGAGAAGATACCAGGACCACACAGAGGAGAAGCCAGCTGCTGCAGACGGGACCAGGGCCAGGTGAGCTGCGAGGATGGAGGAAGGGGAGCCAAAATGTAGCTTCGCTTGTGTTGGCAAAAATCCTTGCACCGGCCCTGTGTGCAAACCATCAACTAAGATACATAAATGTATTATTTTTTAAATACATTTTAAGAGGAAACGCCCTTTAAATCTGACAGACCATGGCCAAAAGCTGGGCCTTCTGCATCACCTACTATGTTTTAGCTAGTTAAAGATTTGCTATGGGAAGGAATATATGTCATACTTTGGACGCAGGCCCATTGGAAGCAATTTGCTCACCACCATCATTAACCTCTCCATCATGCCTGGAACTTACGACCGTTCTGGAGGAGCAGAGCCGCGGGGCAGAGACTGGTCATCGTAACGCCGTCTTAGGTTCCAGGAACCAAGGAATAAACATCTCAGGCTGGGGAGTGCTCTTCCCAGCACCGGGTGGTATTTTTAACTTCAGCATGGTTTCTAATTCCCTTAAATCTATATTTTCATCAATACAATATTTAACCTTACACCTCTAAGAGAGAAAAAAATGTCTCGACACCTTCAGCTGAGCAGAAAAAAAATAAGTTTTAAAAAAATGCACACCATAGCATTCAATAATCCAGTCTATGGGTCTGCAGATATTGACCCGGGTATGTCTGTGACAGCGTATGACGGATATGAGCATCGGGAGCTCAGCAGCATCTTTCCAGGATTTTTTTTTTTCAATAAACTTATAATTTCAGCTCCTTGTATTTGTCTCGTTTCCTTTTCATCCAATACTCATCACACGTTGTCATCCCCCCCTCCCCCGCCCACCACTTCTCCTGCTCTTAAGTAATTCTGTGAAGTCTTTTCATTCTACGACTTCGACGAGAATACGTCATCCGGTTTTAGCGTCTGCCGGGCTCCGTGCTCTGCGCTGCGATCCTTATCTTTTTCATTGCCGTCGAACGTTCTTCTTCAGAACCAGAACTAACAAAAATACAAAGCTCTCGCTGCTGTAGGTTCATTGTTAGGGACTCAGTGAAAAGTTCTTGTCAATTATTTATCCTTTTGTTGCAGATGCATTTATATATTTAAGACCGTCGAGGAAGAAGAAAAGGTTTGCATTTCGTATAGAGACACAATGGGAAACCAGCACTGAAGGAGTTAACGGTGCAGTCATGTTCTATCGTTAACCACTTTGTACAAATGTAGCAGGGCTAGGTTGGTAAGTGTTAAGCCTCATGCACACGTCCGTGGAACACCGGCCTGGATTCCTGCTGAGTGCAGGAGCGCACAGCGTCATGATCTTTACCAGTGTATTACTGTACAGCAGCGGCGGCACAAAGCGCCAAAACTCACTAAAACTAAAACTCTATGTGTGAATCCAGCCTGGCGATGTGATCAGCTGCACCGTTATCAGCATGATAACAAAGGGTTGTAGAGACCGCAGGGATACCACTTTTTGAAGTACTGTATGCCGTAAGGCTGGGACTAGACGGCAACCGGTGTCACTGAAAAGTTGCGCAACATTTTTTATAATGATAGTCAATGGTGTTGCAATGCGACATGCTGTGACTTGGATGGATTTTTGTTGCTGAAGTCGTGCGACACGTGTTGTGCAGCCATAGCCTGAGCACGGTTTTCCATTTTTTGCATTTCCATTTTTCCACCTAGCAGTGTTGCCAGTGATGTCACCGAAACAGATGGGCGGTCTTTAGCACTGCCCTAGCCGTTTTACAGGGTAGGGCAGCTCTGAAGCCCGCCCATTATTGCCGGTGAAGTCAGCGCAGTCACTACTAGGCGGAAACCTCCGTCTAGCTTACCCATGGAGAGTACATCACTGTATCTCCAGAAAAAGCCTTTGCCCTGCCCTGAATCGGGAAAGAGCATTTCAGAGGAGCTGAGTGGGGGAAGAAGAGGATATGTATGTCCAAATTCCACTCTGAATCCGGACAACCACTTTAACATTGCATATGATGTAGTGGTAACCTGTAACCTGGAAAAAAAAAATCTAAATGGGATGAATTTGGCAAAAAAAGTAAGTTCTACCGAGTTTATTTTACAGTAAAACTGACCTGTTCCCTTCATCCTCTGGGTCAGTACTATTACAGCGATACCACATTTACCGTATTTTTCGCTTTATAAGACGCACTTTTTCCCCCCAAAAGTGGGGGGAAAGTGGCTATGCATCTTATAAAGCGAATAGAGCAGTATTACATGGCCAGCACATCACAGGTCATGCTGTGCTGCATAGGCATAGCGGCCTGCGACGTGCCAGTGACATGTAAACAGGGGCACTGTCAGGGTAGTAGCGGGGCCCAGCGCAGTCACTGAACTTCATTAAGCCGGGCCCCGGTCAGATCAGCCATCACAAATAAAGTGTATGGCCCCAATGTAATGGGGTCAGATTCCCCCTTAACAGATATATCCACAGATCCCCCAATAAGTGTCCTCCACAGAACCCCCAATAACACTGTCCTCCACAGATCCCCATAACAGTGTCCTCCACAGATCCCCCTATAAGTGTCCTCTACAGATTCCCCTATAAGTGTCCTCTACAGATCCCCCTATAAGTGTCCTCTACAGATCCCCCTATAAGTGTCCTCCACAGATCCCCATAACAGTGTCATCCACAGATCCCCATAACAGTGCGCCATCCACAAACCTCCCATTAGTTCAAAACCCACACCATTTGGTTTAAAATATTTTCTTTTCTTAATTTCCTCCACAAAAACCTAGGTGCGTCTTATAAAGTGAAAAATACGGTATATAGTTATTTTTTTCTTGTGTTTTAATACTGATAAAAATGGGAAAATGTATTTTTTCTTAGCATTGCCCCCTATAACTGTTCTGTGTGAGGGCTCATTTCTTTGCAGGGCAGTCTGTATTTTTTAATGTGTTTGAATTTTTGATCAGTTTTCATTCAATTTCATTTGGGGAAGTAAACCAGCAAAAAAGTTGTGAATCGGCCATTTTGATTCACCGTTCACACGTTCACCATAGTAAATTATTACATTTCTATTTGAACAGTATGGCCATTTTCAGAGATGGCAATGCCTATGATCTTTATTGTTTATTTTTTATTATAGAAATAGGCGGTTGCTTTTTTATTTACTTTTTTATATATATTTTTTACCTTTTTTAAAACCCTTGGGGGACTTGAATATGCGATGTTCAGTGTATGGAAGATTTGCTATGTTCCTGTGGAGCCCTGCAGGAACTACAAGTAATACGGTAGCTGTAATAGCCTTGGTTTCTTCAAAAGGACTCATACTATTACAGAGAGAAAACTGATTCCCTGAAGCTGTTTAGGCCCAGAGAGTGCAGCACCCCCAAGGAAAGCCGCCCCCAGATGCTGTGGCCCTGCTGTGCACTATGATAGTCTTTGACAGCAGTCACGTAAGGTCAATGGTACACCTGTAGCTGGACTTCTCATGGTTGTGTAGACACTGTTCGCCGCCCTAGGCTTGGGATGTGATGTCCAATTTCACTTGCAGTACAGAATGGATCACTACACACCATTCTTCTAATCAGATGATCCATCCATGCACAGGGTTCTCCTCTCTGCACCTCATGCTGTCATTCCAGTTTATCTTTATTCTCCCAACTACCAGGACATGCTACGTTGAACGGTGCCGACATCTTGGCCGAGACATTGTGCCGGAGTGATAAACCATGGTTTCTCAGTTCAGAGATTCTGTGCCTCCCAAGTGACGATAACTGTCATGTTGACAAACATGACATAGATTTTTAAGATTTCATGTGGCTGAAAACTTTGCTTTCAATCTGGCTTTCATGTCTCTCCCACATGCCACAGATTGGGGCTAGGTGCTTGAAAATGTGATCATCTACGAGTCTTAGTGACTCCTGATACTTCTTTGATTAGCACAGTGTATATTACAAGGGGGCAGCTAGAAGGTCGTGTGGCTCCTATGCTGAGGGACACCATCAACAAGCCCCTCTGCCTCAGACAGGGTAATTAGACAAAGGGCTAGGGTAGAAAACTGAATGTTTGCTTCGAGTGAAGGAAAATCTAGTTAAGGTATTGTTAGATTTGGTAGTGACAAGGAGATAAAATAGCTCAGATCTGCACTAATAAGCCTCCGAAGATGTCTCCTGTGCTGTCTCCAGTGTTGTCACCTGTCTTTCCTCTGGCTATGTTCAGCCAGTGTAAATGAAGTGTCGGTGAGGTTTCCTCCATTCACTTTTTATAGCACCATTCTTGTTAACACGGCTGCAGTGAGAAGATGATTTGAGAAATAGACATGGTCAAGGAGCGGTAAGAGGTGAGAACTTCTAAGATGTGATGAGCATCCTCATCTATGTTTCTAGCCAAATTAATTGACACTGGGCAGCAGAAGTCCATTATGAGCTTTTCAACAAGTTGGGCTGGTCTTGGTAAAAGTCAATATGAGTGAATAATTACATTGACCTGTATGAGACAGGCTCTGACAAATTCTACAGTAGTGGCAAAGAGACCAGAGAAATAAGTCATTTCCCCGTCTCTTAACTGCTTCATTACCGATTTTCTATTTATGTTTTTCACTCCTCCTGAGCTGTATATTTTATGTTTTGCTTTTTACATAGCTGCATGGAGGCTTGTTCTTTGCAGGATAAGTTGTACTTTGTAATGACAACATTTAATATTGCTTATTTTCTTCTGGTTTATTTATTTGATTTTATCTAAATTTGGTGGTGGTTTGAATTTGTATATTTTTTAAAATATTTTTTTATTTCATTGAAAGCTTTTTTTTTTTTTTTTGCTTTTTTGTAGGCTCCCAAGGACTATTTCTATTTAGCAATGGAAATTGATTCATTGCTAAATGGAGAATTCTGTATATTCCAATGCAGTGCTGCCCACTGCAGGCCTATATTAGAATATATATGGGAAAGGCATTGGAGCCTCCAGCAGTTCCTGGCCTTTCACAGCAAACAAATGGCTACCCCGATTGCAGCGTGGGAGAACTGTTCCAGGCTCAGAAGCAGTGTTTCCTGGTTTTCGGCCCTCGGGTGCCATGGTCACATTTGACCACAGCATATGAGGGGTTAAATGTCTGCGATCTGTGTTATTGCCGATCGCAGACATTTGCTCTTGGTGTCTACTGTGTGAAACAGCAGGCACCCGGCTCTGCTTGGTAGTGGGCGCTATCTTTTAAAACCCTGCCACAAAGTTAAAGGGGTTTTCTGAGACTTAAATACTGATGACCTATCCTCTGGATCAATAACTGATCAGTGGGGGTCCGACACCTGGGAATCGTACACTTATTAATTATAGAAACATTGCAACTGTTTTTTTGTTAAAAAAAAGGCTGAATATCACAATGTCCAGTGCAACTATGATTCTCACAAAATCATCAGCCAGATTTAGTTATTTTTTTATTAATTGGACTGCTAGCTGGCTACTGCATATAAAAAGAGTATTGCTGTCTCTTTAAATACTAATGTGTAGAGCATCAGAGTCTATATATATATATATATATATATATATATACAGTCCTGATCAAAAGTTTAAGACCACTTGAAAAATGGCAAAAAATGATATTTTACATTGTTGGATCTTAACAAGGTTCCAAGTAGAGCTTCAACATGCAACAAGAAGAAATGAGAGTGAGACAAAACATTTTTTGAGCATTCAATTAATTGAAAATAATGATTAAACTGAAACAGGCTGTTTTTCAGCTGATCCAAATTTTAGGACCACATGCCTTTAACCCCTTAAGGACTCGTCCCTATTTCACCTTCTGGACTTGGCCATTTTTTGCAAATCTGACCAGTGTCACTTTAAGTGCTGATAACTCTAAAACACTTTGACTTATGCAGGCCATTCTGAGATAGTTTTTTCGTCACATATTGTAATTCATGACACTGGTAAAATGAAGTGAAAAAAACACATTTTTATTTATAAAAAAATACCAAATTCACAAAAAAATTGTAAATAATTGCAAATTTTTAAGTTTCAATTTCTCTACTTTTATAATACATAGTAATACCTCCAAAAATAGTTATTACTTTACATTCCCCATATGTCTACTTCATGTTTGGATCATTTTGGCAATGATTTTTTTTTGGGGGGATGTTACAAGGCTTAGAAGTTTAGAAGCAAATCTTGAAATTTTTCAGAAATCTTCAAAAACCCAATTTTTAGGGACCATTTTAGGTCTGAAGTCACTTTGCGAGGCTTACATAATAGAAACCACCCAAAAATGACCCCATTCTAAAAACTACAACCCTCAAGGTATTCAAAACTGATTTTACAAACGTTGTTAACCCTTTAGGTGTTCCACAAGAATTAATGGAAAATAGAGATACAATTTCAAAATTTCTCATTTTTGGCAGATTTTCCATTTAATTTTTTTTTCCAGTTACAAAGCAAGGGTTAACAGCCAAACCAAACTCAATATTTATGGTCCTGATTCTGTAGTTTACATAAACACCCCATATGTGGTCGTAAACTACTGTACGGGCACACGGCAGGGCGCAGAAGGAAAGGAATGCCATACGGTTTTTGGAAGGCAAATTTTGCTGGACTGTTTTTTTTGACACCATGTCCCATTTGAAGCCCCCCTGATGCACCCCTAGAGTAGAAACTCCATAAAAAGGACCCTATCTAAGAAACTACACCCCTCAAGGTATTCAAAACAGATTTTTACAAATGTCATTAACCCTTTAGGTGTTCCACAAGAGTTATTGGCAAATGGAGATGACATTTCAGAATTTAACTTTTTTTGCAAATTTTCCATTTTAATCAATTTTTCCCAGTAACAAAGCAAGGGTTAACAGCCAAACAAAACACAATATTTATGGCCCTGATTCTGTAGTTTACAGAAACACCCCATATGTGGTCGTAAACATCTGTACGGGCACACGGCAGGGCGCAGAAGGAAAGGAATGCCATATGGTTTTTGGAAGGCAGATTTTGCTGGACTGGTTTTTTTCACACCATGTCCCATTTAAAGCCCCCCTGATGCACCCCTAGAGTAGAAACTCCAAAAAAGTGACCCCAATTTAGAAACTATGGGATAGGGCGGCAGTATTGTTGGTACTAGTTTAGGGTACATATGATTTTTGGTTGCTCTATATTACACTTTTTGTGAGGCAAGATAATAAGAAATAGCTGTTTTGGCACAGTTTTTATTTTTTGTTATTTACAACATTCATCTGACAGGTTAGATCATGTTATATCTTTATAGACCAGGTTCTCACGGATATGGCGATACCTAATATGTATACTTTTTTTTATTTATGCAACTTTTACACAATAATATCATTTTTGAAACAAAAAAAATAATTATGTTTTAGTGTCTCCATATTCTGAGAGCCATAGTTTTTTCAGTTTTTGGGCGATTATCTTAGGTAAGGTCTTATTTTTTGCGGGATGAGATGACGGTTTGATTGGCACTACTTTGGGGTGCATATGAATTTTTGATCGCTTGCTATTACACTTTTTGTGATGTAAGGTGAAAAAAATGGTTTATTTAGCACAGTTTTTATTTTTTACGGTTAGGTCATGTGATATTTTTATAGAGCCGGTCGATAAGGGAAAATAATAACATCTACAGAACACCGAACCCAAACCTGAACTTTTGTGAAGAAGTTCGGGTCTGGGTACCACAGTCGGTTTTTTATCACGCGCGTGCAAAACACATTGCACCCACGCGATAAAAACGGAACATCGGAATGCAATCGCAATCAAAACTGACTGCAATTGCGTACCTACTCGCGCGGGTTGGCCGCAATACACCAGGACGCATTCGGACCTAATCCGGACATGCCCGTGTGAACCCAGCCTTAGGGACCCATGACGTATCGGTACGGCATGGTTCCCGAGTCCTTAAGGACCCATGACGTACCGGTACATCATGTGTTGTTCCGATCACCGGCGGGCGGTGATCGGAACAAGGTGTCTGCTCAAATCATTGAGCAGGCACCTCGGCTAGATGCGCCGAGGTCGGCGATCGCCCCAAACCGCAGGTCATTTCAGACCTGCGGTTTGAGGCTTTTAACTGGTGCGGTGGCGGTGGTCGGCGGTGCCATCGGGTCCCTATGGTGTTGTGGGGGGGACCCGATGGCATGGAAGGCAGCGCGATGCCTAAGGAAGGCATCGCGCTGCCTTCCGGTGATGAGCCTGTGAGATCCAGCCCCCTGGATCTCACAGGCAGGAAGCTGTATGAGTAATACACACAGTAGTACTCATACAGCCAATGCATTCCAATACAGAAGTATTGGAATGCATTGTAAGGGATAAGACCCCCAAAAGTTCAAGTCCCAAAGTGGGACAAAAAATAAAGTGGAAAAAAAAGTTGAAAAAATAAAGTTTTCCCCCCATAAAATTAGAAGTTTCAAGTAAAAATAAACAAAAACGTCATTTTCCCCAAATAAAGTAAAAAAAAAATAGGTAAAAAAAAGGGGAAAAAAAAGTATACATATTAGGTATCGCCGCATCCGTATCGACCAGCTCTATAAACCTATCACATGACCTAACCCCTCAGATGAACACCGTAAAAAATAAAAACTCTGCTAAATAAACCATTTTTTTGTCACCTTACATCACAAAAAGTACAACAGCAAGCGATCAAAAAGGCGTTTGCCCACCAAAATAGTACCAATCTAACCGTCACCTCATCCTGCAAAAAATGAGCCCCTACCTGAGACAATCGCACAAAAAATTAAATAAACTATGGCTCAGAATATGGAGACACTAAAACATAATTTTTTTTGTTTTAAAAAAGCTGTTATTGTGTAAAACTTACATAAATAAAAAAAAGTATACATATTTGGTATCACCACGGTGATGGACCATGTGATTGGCGCATGTGATCTGACGTCACCACAGGTCCTTTAAGCCGGCAGCTCATCATTAAAGAAGTAAGAAGAGACTGGCAACTACGCGATCAAGAGGAGAAGGTGAGTTAATTTTATTTTATTTTATTTATTTTTTTCCCCTCAATTGACCACCTACTAAGCATTCTGTATTCAGAATGCTATTATTTTCCCTTATAACCATGTTATAAGGAAAAAACATTGAATAGACTGTCTCCTAGCAACCATGCGTGAAAATAGCACCGCATCCGCACTTGCTTGCGATTTTCACTCAGCCCCATTCACTTCTATGGGGCTTGCGTTGCTTGAAAAACGCACAATATAGAGCTTGCTGCG
Source organism: Bufo gargarizans (assembly GCF_014858855.1). Taxonomy (NCBI): domain Eukaryota; kingdom Metazoa; phylum Chordata; class Amphibia; order Anura; family Bufonidae; genus Bufo; species Bufo gargarizans. The sequence continues at coordinate 209,519 of NW_025334667.1, read as the reverse complement.
ATTTTCACGCAACGCATAAGTGATGCGTGAAAAACACAGCTCATGTGCACAGCCCCATAGAAATGAATGGGTCCAGATTCAGTGCGGGTGCAATGCGTTCACCTCCCGCATTGCACCCGCGTGGAAACCTCGCCCATGTGAACTCAGCCTAAGGGGTTAAACGGCCAAATCTGTGCAAAGATGTGGATTCATTGTCCTTTTCTGTCAGGTAGTCACACGTTGTGATGGCAAAGGCAAAAAAACTCTCCTTTTTGAACGTGGTCGGGTTGTTGAACTGCATAAGCAGGGTCTCTCACAGAGTGCCATTGCTGCTGAGGTGGGATGCAGTAAGACAGTCATTTGGAATTTCTTAAATGATCCTGAGGGTTATGGAACAAAAAAGTCAAGTGGAAGACCCAAAAAAATTTCATCAGCACTGAGCCAGAGGATCTAATTGGCTGTCTGTCAAGACACTGGACGATCCTCGACCCAAATTAAGGCCCTTACTGGTGCTGACTGCAGCCCCATAACCATCAGACGGCATCTGAGACTGAAGGGCTTCAAAAACAAAAAACGTCTTCAAAGACCTTGTCTCCTTGAACGCCACAGAACTGCTCGTTTGGACTTTGCAAGAGAGCACCAAACATGGGACATTCAAAGGTGGAAGAAAGTTTTATTCTCTGATGAGATTTTTTTTTTACCTTGATGGTCCTGATGGTTTCCAACGTTACTGGCATGACAAGCAGATCCCACCTGAGATGTTTTCTACGCACCACAGTGGAGGGGGCGCCATAATGGTCTGGGGTGCTTTTTCATTTAGTGGAACAATGGAGCTTCAGGAAGTGCAGGGGCATCAAACGTCCGCTGGCTATGTCCAGATGTTGCAGAGAGCATTCCTCATGACTGAGGGCCCTCGTCTGTGTGGTAACGACTGGGTTTTTCAACAGGACAACACTACAGTACACAATGCCGGCAGGACAAGGGACTTCTTCCAGGAAAATAACATCACTCTTTTGGCCCATCCGGCGTGTTCCCCTGATCTAAATCAAATTGACAACCTTTGGGGATGGTTGGCAAGGGAAGTTTACAAAAATGGACTACAGTTCCAGACAGTAGATGGCCTTCGTGCGGCCGCCTTCACCACTTGGAGAAATGTTCCCACTCACCTAATGGAAACGCTTGCATCAAGCATGCCGAAACGAATTTTTGAACTGATAAACAATAACGGCGGAGCTACTCATTACTGAGTTCATGTTTGGAAGTTGGATTTCTGTTTTGGGGGGGGTTTAGTTTTTTTTGGGAGGTGTGATCAGCTGAAAAACAGCCTGTTTCAGTTTATTCGTTGTTTTCACTCACTCCCATTACTTCTTGTTGCATGTTGAAGCTCTACTTGGAACCTTGTTAAGATCCAGCCATGCTAAATATGATTTTTTGCAATTTTTCAAGTGGTCTTAAACTTTTGATCAGGGCTGTATATACTGTGTATATATATTAGGAAGGCTGAGGTTCAGCCTGCATTTGTGGGAGTGGCGTCTGCCCCATTTATTCACTGACTCCCTTACCCCGACACGCGTCTCTCTCGTGCTTCCAGTGTAGGAGGAGCCACCTCTTCACTTCCCACTGTGGCCATTCCGGCTATCGCCGCTGTCTCTCTGCCCGCCAGAACAAGCCGTCCATCAGGGGTAAGTGGCCGGTTCCGCCCCCCCCTCTGTGTCTTTTCCCTACTGGTTACCTCTGGGGCATGGTCGCGCTGCCTGCGGCGCCCTACCTACCCAGATCTTTCACTTGCTGGGGATCGCGAGTCTGTGTCATAGCATGCGTCTGCCGCTTACTACGCTATACTGAAGTTCTACAAACTCTTGAGGCTCCTGCTCTGGTCGGCTGCAGCATGGGCAAGGTTAAAGCAAGTGTTATGTCTTGTTTGATGGATGTCACCACATTAAATTATGGCTGCCAGCAGTGGGACTGGCCCTGTGCCCCCAGGGTAGATTTTTTTTAAGGTCAGGGCCGATCCTGCGTATAATGGTGAATTCATGTTAGCTTACGGTTTCACCTAGAGTCCTTTAAGTCTGATAAAATAAAATAAAAAAATATATATATATTTATGTGCATGTTTGGTTTTTCCTTTAAAGTATAACTGTCGTATTCATTTTTTTGGGGGAGTATTGGATTGTGGTGATTAATATCTCCTTGGTGGCCCTATTTCAACTTTTCACTGTGTATTTAATTACCCCTTAATTCCACATTTTTGTTCCCTGTACGGCCTACTTTTACCTGTGCCTAAAATAGGGTTGCTATGCAGGTCCGTCTATGTGTTGAAGGACGGAGGACGCAGAAGCAGGCAGCGTGCAAGGTCACATTACTGGCAGCCAGGGACTGTAAGTAAATGATTAAAGCCAGGTCCTCCCCAGCAGCTGATAACAGTGCCTGGGCTGTGTGCACTTCTCCCTGTCCCTGCGCTTGGCAGACGCTCCCTCACTCAGCAGACTGGGACAATGCAGAGCTGAAGCAGCGCAGAGCAGGGAAGGGAGATCTGCCGTCTGCTCAGTGTATAAATGAAAGCAACATGTGGTAAGAGGACCCCTTTGTGCTGCAGGAGATTAACCCTTTAGGGGGGAGGGCTCTGGTTACTGACACTTTTGGGGGGCTATTGTTACTGGCTAGTGAGGGCAGGCGGGATTAGCCTCAGGGGGAGGGCAGTGGCGGCCATCTTAACTGAATAGAGAAATTGCAGTTTTATGCAGACTGGTTGCTAAGGGCTGAATCTTATTAAATATAGGGTAAGTCAGACTAATAGTAACTGATTCTGGAATATCATGTTATTAGTAACTACATATATGAAAATTGAAATTAGGGTCTAAGTGTGACAGTTATCCTTTAAGTCTTCAATCTCTTCCTCATTCTGATCTTCTCTCCTCACCCTGCTTTAGTGTTTTTCCTTACCCCTTGGCCTGTCTTGTTTCTCACCCCGCTCCTGTGTTTTTTTGTCACCCCTCGACTTGTCTTGTTTTATATATATATATATATATATATATATAAAAAGTTTCTATTTTGTTTCCCCCTTACTTTCATGTCTTTCCACGTTCTTCTGGCACGTTCAGGCCCTTTTTCTCCACTTTCTGGTATGTTCAGGCTTCATATCCATTCTGGGCATGGTTGCCTGGTCCGCACAGGTTGTTCTTGCTACACTTTCTGGTCCTCCGTCATGCTGCTCAATCTTTGCATCGTCACGCTGTCGGGTTGCCTGATACGCTCAGGCTCATCTTGTCAATAGTCGCCTGACAGGCTCAGGCTTCTTCCATTGTTTTGTCTGGTCGCCTGGTACGCCCAGGTTTCACCTCCTCGCCTTTCTGGTCCTCTGATACGCTCAGGCTTGTCTTGTTTTCGGTTCACCTTGCACGCTCACGTTCCATTTTCATCCCTCTGTATGGTCACCTGCCACGCTCTGCCATTGTCTTGTCGCCTGGTACGCCCAGGGCTCGTCTCGTCAGTTGTTGCCTGGTACACTCAGGCTTGTCTCGTCTGCCTGCCTTCCCACCTGGTACGCCCAGGTTTCGTCTCGTCACGCTGTCTGGTTGTCGTTCCGCTCAGGCCTTGTCTTATTTTCTTGTTCTCCTTACACGCACAGGTTCCTTTTCGTCTCTCTGTTTGGTCACCTAGCACTCCCTGTCTGGCTGCCTGGTACGCCCAGGCTTTATCTCGTCACTGGTCGCCTGGTACGCCCAGGCTTTGTCTCGTGTCCCTGCCTGTTCACCTGGTACGCCCAGGTTTCGTCTCGTCACGCTGTGTCACCCAATACGCTCAGGCTTTGTTAAATTTTTTCTGTCCGCCTGGCACACCCAGGTTCCGCTAATACGCTCAGGCTTCGCCTTGTCACTGGTCGCCTGGCCCGTTCAGGCTTGTTTTATCTTCTACCTAGTCACCTGACACGCTCAGGGTCCGTCTCATCTCGCCGTCTAGTCGCCTGGCACGCTCAGGCCTCGTACTGTTTCTCCTCTAAATGTTCAGGAAATTATCTTCAGCCTTCGATGGTAACCCTTTTGGGCCTTTCACCAGTACGGTTATCAAAGCTGCCATGTACCTCAGCTTTTATGGCTTCCTCAGGCCAGGCGAGTTTACCTGCAGTTCCACTAGCCGCAACAGCTTGCAAAAACAGCAGTTGGTTTGGTGCAATGACCATTTCATCCTCAGGTTGCTTTCCACAAAAACAAGTCAGTCTGGCCCACCGACTGAAGTTAGTTTCTTCAAAACCTCCAATGCTTGGTGTCCGGTTCAGGTCCTTAAGCAACTCATGTCCTTTTTACATGACGCACCACCCGATAGCCCTTTGTTGCCTCACCACAATGGACCTCTCACTTCTGCCCAATTTAATTCACACATCCGCGCCCTGGCCTCAGGCCATTCGTTTCGTATCGGGGCAGCTTCCAGGAATAAGGTCCCGGAACATGTCATCAGGAAAATGGGGCGTTGACGTTCCTCCTGTTTCGTGAGGTACATTCCGAATCCCCATGTTGAAATTTCTCAGGCTTTTTGTACTCTCGCTCTCTGATTATGATTGAAGTGGTTCACCTTAATCCTGGTCTCCTCGCTTCCTTTTTGCCCCCTTTTAGGCCTACCTGCGTACCTGGCTCCAGGCACAAGTCAGCCAGTGTAGGGTCCGTGGTTAGTCATGCTTCCACGATTCGTTTACAGGTAGCCACGACCACAAATTAGGAAGGCTGAGGTTCAGCCTGCATTTGTGGGAGGGGCGTCTGCCCCATTTATTCACAGGCTCCCTTACCCCGGTACGGGTCTCTCTCGTGCCCTACTCTCCCACCCCTTTTCTCTGTTGTTCTCATCAGGGTATGCCCCCTTTTAGGCCTACCTGCGTACATGGCTTCAGGCACAAGTAAGCCAGTGTAGGGTCTGGGGTTAGGCATGCTTCCCCGATTTGTTCACAGGTAGTCACGACCACAAATATATATATATATATGTACACGGTTCCACTCCTTGTAACACATGATAAAGTAACTCACCTTATCCTGTCCCTAATGATAAAACCTATGTACGCCATTTTGCACAGTTCACCCAAATTTTAAAAACTTTGTCTTTGTTTGGAAGCAGAATTTTTCAAGAAATTCATTAAGAATTTGACTCGTTCAGAAACGATTCGCTCATCTCTAATAATGGACATCTCATTTCCAATCATCCTACTCCAATGATAAATCATAACTGCTAAGTAATTATTCGAGGGGCTGGTATCCCATAGTCCAGCAGCAATAGAGTAACATCCAATCCACAGAGACTGGAGGAATAATTCCTATGTATGTTTTCATATTTTCCCAGCATACCTGAATACAAAATAATATTTCTGTGGAAAAGCAATTTAGTGTTATTACCCAACGCATTAAGAAGACTCCATATTACAAAGTAATATTGGAACAGAACAGATATTTTTTCTGCTATGTGTCCATGGGGTATATTTTTCACAGGCTGGAATTTGTTTGCCCACCCGTTCCTATCATGGAGGATTGCAATTAGCCGATATGACTTAACAAGCAACGAATAAAGACTGCTAATTACTACAGCAGAGCCGGGAACATACCTCTTCGGGGCAAATAGCATCCTAGTTATGAAAACCTCCTTATTTTTAAAAAGAAGGAGAAGTAATAGAAAAAAGAAGCTGGTTATATGATGGAGGAATGAAGAGCACAGGAGGGAATACAGCAAATGATAGAGATGAAGATGAGAAGCAATACTGCTCAGAAAACACATAAGTGATAGTACAAATGTATCATTCGGAAGTGGAGAGGATCTCCGGTGCACCATTCACGACATCCAACTGGCCCAGTTATTTCTTCATAAGTGATGGTTTATTATATGTTTTTCTTTTATATTGCCATTTTCCATCTCAGTGCTGCTAAGCTGTTTACTTCTTTACTATACTGAGGTGCAGCTACAAGGGGTGCTGACATAGTAGTGGAATCCAGGCCCTGGTGCCTGAGGGGGTTCAAAGTGCAGTACGCAGACCTGCAGGGTATTGCGATTGTGAGGTCACGGTACTTAGGCAAACGAAGGTTGCTCTGGGTTACTCACAGTTTCTTGGAGGACCCTGGTCAGGCGTACAGCAGTGATGGAGAGGCTGGCACAGGAGACCTCTGGGGCACTCTCAGAGTATAGGGACCAGGCCTGATGGTGGTTGAGGTGCCCTGGATGTTGCAGGTGTTTAATGTGCTGGGGGCAAGGTCCCTTTAAGATTCGTGACGCCAGTGCCTGTAACGGTGGCACACTGGTGATAGTAGTAATAAGTGAGGAACACGTTGTTGTGGTGAACAAAAGCTTCCTTTTTACTTGGAACAGTTAACTTTATACAGTCTTTGGTAAAGTTCCATATGACAGCAGCAGATATAAGCAGGCTATATATATATATATATATATATGGCAGGCACATTGTTCTTGCAAGATACACAGAGGGTAAAAACACTTACAGACCAGGCTGCACTTTTCCTCAGAAATCCTGTGCACTATTCCTCAGAACTCCTGGCTGTCTTTATCCCAAGGCCCGTATGCCCTAAGGCTGGCTTTATCCTTGGTAGAAACTTCCTCAGGTATATATCCTTGCTTTAGGTAAAATCCTTCTGCCCTTCAGCTCTTTTGTCTGGCTGGAATACCTCTGCTCTGCACTGTGCTTATGGGAACTTGGTTTCTCAGGAGGTAACTCTTCTCCTGGTGACAATCTTCTGAGCTAACTCAGGCTCAATATCCTCAGGCAGGCTGGTCTACTCTCACTAGCCTCCTGGTGGCAACTAGAAGCCTGGGCTGTCTAGTTGCATGTCAGAAGCTTCCTTCAGCTGTTGCCTAGCTAAAGTCCACACTACTTCTGACTCTACCCCCCTTTCCCTGAACAGGACATGACTATTTAAACTTAGGGCTCCCTATCTCCCTCTAATGTCTAGGAGGAGGAACTACACCCTAATAGGCCTGCTATACACATCACAGGGAAAATACACATAAATACATATAAAAATACATTAAAATTGACTGTAAAATACACTGCCACTGTCCCTCAGGAGTAGGAGAACCACATGGCCCAATTGACTCTTGTGTAGCGCCCACATTTACCTAGTGGGACATTACAAAAGCCCCCCCTGGCACATATGAATACACAATTGACAGGCCCTGTTGCAGGTTTTACATTGGGGCTCAGAAGCTCCAATGAAATTGACATTGCAAATGCTTTCCTTCATATACAGTATATTAAACTAATATTCAGAATATTTACAACCAGAGCTGCATTCAAAATTCTGCTCTACTGTGGCATGCATGTAAGGGGTCTCCAATGCACATACTCACCAAAAATATTGTTACTAAATTCATGGCATCTAAACTCCACCTCTGGGAATGCTCCAAGCTTGCCGGGAACACCCACTTATGGGTGGCACTTACTTTATCTCTGCCCATTTTTGGCTTGGAACTGTTGACAGTTCCTGCAAATTTAGGACAGTTGACAACTATACATACAGGTATGCACAGTCCCTCACTGGTATGGAGGAATAAACGGAGACAGACTTGCAGTAATTTTAACTTCTATCATCCTGGCAGACTTCAGTCATGGTACCAGAACAGCAGGAAAAGTGCTTCTTGCAGTAGGAGCAGCACATTGTGTTTAAAGAGCACAACAGGCATCACTCCAGCAGACTACACAGGTCTCTCAACTCCTCAACCACAACCAGTCTCTCACAGGTGTGTCCACCTTCAGCTGCTGCATTTCACTCTAATTGGGTTCAGTGAGTTGTAGGGCCCCAAACCTCAGGTCACTCAAGGACAGACAGCAGACAACACCTCTGCTTGACATATCTTCTGACTGGTGGAAACAGTTCAAACCTATTCTGAATATCAATCCCAGTCCACAAGAAGTCCCCTGCAGTAAGGGTACTTTGGACTATGGACATTTGTGGACATTTGCCCCTATTGCTACTTTGCATAGCCATCAACTCACCACTTTATTGCACTCTGAAGAGGTAACGTGCACTATGATTAATGCCACTGTTTACACTAATACTGTTTCATATTGTTGAACTGCATTTATATGTTTATTGTAAAATATCAGGTTCATTTGCACTGCTTTTTCACTATATCGGCACTTTACTGTACAACCAGCTGAGAGAGATACTGGCTTCCTGAGACACTGAGAAACTTTGGGACTTTCTACCTATGCACTGAGAAGCTAGTAATTTTCCACAGTTACTGTAAGAGACTATGTGTCACAGTCGCTCCCATGACAGAGGTGAGAAGCTCTTAGAGATTGTCGACACGTGAGGATATCTGACAGTTTCTCTGTTTTCTCCTTGCAGTGTTGTTGTTTGGTAATGACCATACATCTGTCAGGTGCAGCTTGTGGTCATTACTGAGGCTCTATTTAGTTCCGACTCACACTGCTCACCATGCGGATGATATTTCCTACTGGAGTTGGTTGAGCTGGTGTGTTGTTCCTTTGGATCTCCTGTTCCTCCATTCTTCTTTAAGATTAGTGCATTTTGTTGTCCGCTTGTGTTTGTTGTTTTCTAGGCCTCAGGTAGACGAAGGTTCCTTCATCTGGGAAGGAACCAGTACTGTTATTCCCTTCCACCACTCCTAGGGTTTTCCAGGGTCTCCAGGGCAAAAGTTCCGGTGTATGAGTATTTCCACCTTCAGGGTCTACTCATATTGGCAGGAGTAAGGGAGAGGTCTAGGGATTCCTAGGAGGTCACCATCCCTCGTCCTTAGCTTTGAGGCCTAGACTCCTGTCTATTTCCTTCTGTGTGTTATCTGGTGTTTTCCGCTCCCCATTACCTGTGACACTATGAAGAGCTCAGTTTTGGAAGGGAAAAAAAACGGACACATTGAACTGGTTTAGCTCTGTTAGACCTTTGTTTACGTTTAGAAACAGCTTAGTCGTTCCCATTGACAATACAAGTTTCAACTTAAATGGCAACATTGTTTCTGTAAGGCTGTGCTTCTCCACTCCACCCCTCCAACTACAAGGTCCTGGATCAGTTAGAAACTATATAAAAGTAGAGCAGTTAGAGCCCCCTAAGTGTCTGCAGATAGAGACTAGTGTTTAGTAGCAAAGACGAACTGACCAGAAGAAGATGCTGAAACTCTGATATTCTGCCCAATGACTAAGCCACGGACCCTGGGCCTCCAGGCCATTGTCCAGGGTATCATCTCCCTGAGTGAGAGGGACAATTAGCTCAGGTTGGAACCTTCTTCTGCCAGGGAGGAGACTGGAGAAGCCAGCTTAGTGCCTTGCCTGTAGTGTGTTGCACTTGAGTTCCCCCAGTAAAGAAGCACTGGTTTACTGCAGACCCCGACTCTCTGGACTTATTCCATATATACTTATTTCCCATTATATCCTCAGAATAGGTCATCACTATGAGATCAGCGAGAGTTTGATACCAGGCAACCCCACCGATCTCATAGTGATGACCTATTCTGAGGATAAGCCTTCAACATGAAAATCCCAGAAAACCCCATCAATCAGATTGTATAAACTGTAGTAGCATAGTATGTGCTTGTATAATATACCACCCATGTGCAAACGAAAGGGTTAGAAAGATTGTAGACATGTAGCTTGTACTTCTAATCCTATGGAAGAGCAGCTGAATAGTATACGTTTTCTCAAGTTTATTCCTTAGGTCGTTCTTAGGTAGACCGTAAGGGAGCAGTCGGTAGTAGAGTTGAGCGAACACCTGGATGTTCGGGTTCGAGAAGTTCGGCCGAACATCCCGGAAATGTTCGGGTTCGGGATCCGAACCCGATCCGAACTTCGTCCCGAACCCGAACCCCATTGAAGTCAATGGGGACCCGAACTTTTCGGCACTAAAAAGGCTGTAAAACAGCCCAGGAAAGAGCTAGAGGGCTGCAAAAGGCAGCAACATGTAGGTAAATCCCCTGCAAACAAATGTGGATAGGGAAATGAATTAAAATAAAAATTAAATAAATAAAAATTAACCAAAATCAATTGGAGAGAGGTTCCATAGCAGAGAATCTGGCTTCCCGTCACCCACCACTGGAACAGTCCATTCTCAGATATTTAGGCCCCGGCACCCAGGCAGAGGAGAGAGGTCCCGTAACAGAGAATCTGTCTTCATGTCAGCAGAGAATTAGTCTGCATGTCATAGCAGAGAATGAGGCTTCACGTCAGCCACCACTGCAACAGTCCATTGGCATATATTTAGGCCCAGCACACACACAGGCAGAGGAGAGAGGTCCCGTAACAGAGAATCTGGCTTCATGTCAGCAGAGAATCAGTCTGCATGTCATAGCAGAGAATCAGGCTTCACGTCAGCCACCACTGCAACAGTCCATTGTCATAAATTTAGGCCCAGCACCCAGGCAGAGGAGAGAGGTCCCGTAACAGAGAATCTGGCTTCATGTCAGCAGAGAATCAGTCTTCATATCATAGCAGAGAATCAGGCTTCACGTCACCCACCACTGTAAGAGTCAATTTTCATAAATTTAGGCCCAGAACCCAGGCAGAGGAGAAAGGTCCCGTAACAGACAATCTGGCTTCATGTCAGCAGAGAATCAGTCTTCATATCATAGCAGAGAATCAGGCTTCACGTCACCCACCACTGTAAGAGTCAATTTTCATAAATTTAGGCCCAGAACCCAGGCAGAGGAGAAAGGTCCCGTAACAGACAATCTGGCTTCATGTCAGCAGAGAATCAGTCTTCATATCATAGCAGAGAATCAGGCTTCACGTCACCCACCACTGTAAGAGTCAATTTTCATAAATTTAGGCCCAGAACCCAGGCAGAGGAGAAAGGTCCCGTAACAGACAATCTGGCTTCATGTCAGCAGAGAATCAGTCTTCATATCATAGCAGAGAATCAGGCTTCACGTCACCCACCACTGTAAGAGTCAATTTTCATAAATTTAGGCCCAGAACCCAGGCAGAGGAGAAAGGTCCCGTAACAGACAATCTGGCTTCATGTCAGCAGAGAATCAGTCTTCATATCATAGCAGAGAATCAGGCTTCACGTCACCCACCACTGTAAGAGTCAATTTTCATAAATTTAGGCCCAGAACCCAGGCAGAGGAGAAAGGTCCCGTAACAGACAATCTGGCTTCATGTCAGCAGAGAATCAGTCTTCATATCATAGCAGAGAATCAGGCTTCACGTCACCCACCACTGTAAGAGTCAATTTTCATAAATTTAGGCCCAGAACCCAGGCAGAGGAGAAAGGTCCCGTAACAGACAATCTGGCTTCATGTCAGCAGAGAATCAGTCTTCATATCATAGCAGAGAATCAGGCTTCACGTCACCCACCACTGTAAGAGTCAATTTTCATAAATTTAGGCCCAGAACCCAGGTAGAGGAGAAAGGTCCCGTAACAGACAATCTGGCTTCATGACAGCAGAGAATCAGTCTGCATGTCATAGCAGAGAATCAGGCTTCACGTCAGCCACCACTGCAACAGTCCATTGTCATAAATTTAGGCCCAGCACCCAGGCAGAGGAGAGAGGTCCCGTAAAAGAGGATCTGGCTTCATGTCAGCAGAGAATCAGTCTGCATGTCATAGCAGAGAATCAGGCTTCACGTCAGCCACCACTGCAACAGTCCATTGTCATAAATTTAGGCCCAGCACCCAGGCAGAGGAGAGAGGTCCCGTAACAGAGGATCTGGCTTCATGTCAGCAGAGAATCAGTCTGCATGTCATAGCAGAGAATCAGGCTTCACGTCAGCCACCACTGCAACAGTCCATTGTCATAAATTTAGGCCCAGCACCCAGGCAGAGGAGAGAGGTCCCGTAACAGACAATCTGGCTTCATGTCAGCAGAGAATTAGTCTGCATGTCATAGCAGAGAATCAGGCTTCATGTCAGCCACCACTGCAACAGTCCATTGGCATATATTTAGGCCTAGCACACAGGCAGAGGAGAGGTTCATTCAACTTTGGGTAGCATCGCAATATAATGGTAAAATGAAAATAAAAATAGGATTGAATGAGGAAGTGCCCTGGAGTCCAATAATATATGGTTATGGGGAGGTAGTTAATGTCTAATCTGGACAAGGGACGGACAGGTCCTGTGGGATCCATGCCTGGTTCATTTTTATGAACGTCAGCTTGTCCACATTGGCTGTAGACAGGCGGCTGCGTTTGTCTGTAATGACGCCCCCTGCCGTGCTGAATACACGTTCAGACAAAACGCTGGCTGCCGGGCAGGCCAGCACCTCCAAGGCATAAAAGGCTAGCTCTGGCCACGTGGACAATTTAGAGACCCAGAAGTTGAATGGGGCCGAACCATCAGTCAGTACGTGGAGGGGTGTGCACACGTACTGTTCCACCATGTTAGTGAAATGTTGCCTCCTGCTAACACGTTGCGTATCAGGTGGTGGTGCAGTTAGCTGTGGCGTGTTGACAAAAGTTTTCCACATCTCTGCCATGCTAACCCTGCCCTCAGAGGAGCTGGCCGTGACACAGCTGCCTTGGCGACCTCTTGCTCCTCCTCTGCCTTGGCCTTGGGCTTCCACTTGTTCCCCTGTGACATTTGGGAATGCTCTCAGTAGCGCGTCTACCAACGTGCGCTTGTACTCGCGCATCTTCCTATCACGCTCCAGTGCAGGAAGTAAGGTGGGCACATTGTCTTTGTAGCGTGGATCCAGCAGGGTGGCAACCCAGTAGTCCGCACAGGTTAAAATGTGGGCAACTCTGCTGTCGTTGCGCAGGCACTGCAGCATGTAGTCGCTCATGTGTGCCAGGCTGCCCAGGGGTAAGGACAAGCTGTCCTCTGTGGGAGGCGTATCGTCATCGTCCTGCCTTTCCCCCCAGCCACGCACCAGTGATGGACCCGAGCTGCGTTGGGTGCCACCCCGCTGTGACCATGCTTCATCCTCATCCTCCTCCACCTCCTCCTCATCCTCGTCCTCCTCGTCCTCCAGTAGTGGGCCCTGGCTGGCCACATTTGTACCTGGCCTCTGCTGTTGCAAAAAACCTCCCTCTGAGTCACTTCGAAGAGACTGGCCTGAAAGTGCTAAAAATGACCCCTCTTCCTCATCCTCCTCCTCCTCCTCCTGGGCCACCTCCTGTTCCATCATCGCCCTAAGTGTTTTCTCAAGGAGACATAGAAGTGGTATTGTAACGCTGATAACGGTGTCATCGCCACTGGCCATGTTGGTGGAGTACTCGAAACAGCGCAACAGGGCACACAGGTCTCGCATGGAGGCCCAGTCATTGGTGGTGAAGTGGTGCTGTTCTGTAGTGCGACTGACCCGTGCGTGCTGCAGCTGAAACTCCACTATGGCCTGCTGCTGCTCGCACAGTCTGTCCAGCATGTGCAAGGTGGAGTTCCACCTGGTGGGCACGTCGCATATGAGGCGGTGAGCGGGAAGGCCGAAGTTACGCTGTAGCGCAGACAGGCGAGCAGCGGCAGGATGTGAACGCCGGAAGCGCGAACAGACGGCCCGCACTTTATGCAGCAGCTCTGACATGTCGGGGTAGTTGTGAATGAACTTCTGCACCACCAAATTCAGCACATGCGCCAAGCAAGGGATGTGCGTCAAATTGGCTAGTCCCAGAGCTGCAACGAGATTTCGCCCATTATCACACACCACCAGGCCGGGCTTGAGGCTCACCGGCAGCAACCACTCGTCGGTCTGTTGTTCAATACCCCGCCACAACTCCTGTGCGGTGTGGGGCCTGTCCCCCAAACATATGAGTTTCAGAATGGCCTGCTGACGTTTACCCCGGGCTGTGCTGAAGTTGGTGGTGAAGGTGTGTGGCTGACTGGATGAGCAGGTGGAAGAAGAGGAGGAGGAAGCCGAGAAGGAGGAGGTGGCAACAGGAGGCAAAGAATGTTGCCCTGCGATCCTTGGCGGCGGCAGGACGTGCGCCAAACAGCTCTCCGCCTGGGGCCCAGCTGCCACTACATTTACCCAGTGTGCAGTTAGGGAGATATAGCGTCCCTGGCCGTGCTTACTGGTCCACGTATCTGTGGTTAGGTGGACCTTGCTACAGATGGCGTTGCGCAGTGCACACTTGATTTTATCGGATACTTGGTTGTGCAGGGAAGGCACGGCTCTCTTGGAGAAGTAGTGCCGGCTGGGAACAACATACTGTGGGACAGCAAGCGACATGAGCTGTTTGAAGCTGTCTGTGTCCACCAGCCTAAATGACAGCATTTCATAGGCCAGTAGTTTAGAAATGCTGGCATTCAGGGCCAGGGATCGAGGGTGGCTAGGTGGGAATTTACGCTTTCTATCAAATGTTTGTGAGATGGAGAGCTGAACGCTGGCGTGTGACATGGTTGAGACGCTTGGTGACGGAGGTGGTGGTGGTGGTGTTGGTGGTACATCCCCTGTTTGCTGGGCGGCAGGTGCCAACGTTCCTCCAGAGGCGGAGGAAGAGGCCGAGGCGGCAGCAGCAGAATAGGCCGAGGCGGCAGCAGCAGAAGAGGTAGCAGGGGGAGCCTGAGTGACTTCCTTGGTTTTAAGGTGTTTACTCCACTGCAGTTCATGCTTTGCATGCAGGTGCCTGGTCATGCAGGTTGTGCTCAGGTTCAGAACGTTAATGCCTCGCTTCAGGCTCTGATGGCACAGCGTGCAAACCACTCGGGTCTTGTCGTCAGCACATTGTTTGAAGAAGTGCCATGCCAGGGAACTCCTTGAAGCTGCCTTTGGGGTGCTCGGTCCCAGATGGCGGCGGTCAGTAGCAGGCGGAGTCTCTTGGCGGCGGGTGTTCTGCTTTTGCCCACTGCTCCCTCTTTTGCTACGCTGTTGGCTCGGTCTCACCACTGCCTCTTCCTCCGAACTGTGAAAGTCAGTGGCACGACCTTCATTCCATGTGGGGTCTAGGACCTCATCGTCCCCTGCATCGTCTTCCACCCAGTCTTGATCCCTGACCTCCTGTTCAGTCTGCACACTGCAGAAAGACGCAGCAGTTGGCACCTGTGTTTCGTCATCATCAGAGACATGCTGAGGTGGTATTCCCATGTCCTCATCATCAGGAAACATAAGTGGTTGTGCGTCAGTGCATTCTATGTCTTTCACCGCTGGGGAAGGGCTAGGTGGATGCCCTTGGGAAACCCTGCCAGCGGAGTCTTCAAACAGCATAAGAGACTGCTGCATAACTTGAGGCTGAGACAGTTTCCCTGGTATGCATGGGGGTGATGTGACAGACTGATGGGGTTGGTTTTCAGGCGCCATCTGTGCGCTTTCTGCAGAAGACTGGGTGGGAGATAATGTGAACGTGCTGGATCCACTGTCGGCCACCCAATTGACTAATGCCTGTACCTGCTCAGGCCTTACCATCCTTAGAACGGCATTGGGCCCCACCATATATCGCTGTAAATTCTGGCGGCTACTGGGACCTGAGGTAGTTGGTACACTAGGACGTGTGGATGTGGCAGAACGGCCACGTCCTCTCCCAGCACCAGAGGGTCCACTAACACCACCACGACCATGTCCACGTCCGCGTCCCTTACTAGATGTTTTTCTCATTGTTATGGTTCACCACAACAACAAATATATTATTTGGCCCAATGTATTGTATTCAAATTCAGCGGGATATAAATTTGAGGCCTAGTATTTAGGCGCTGGGTGACCGGTATGGATTTAGTGACAGAATTAGACTTGGAAATGCACAGAAGCGTGTGTGTGAAGTTATTCTGAATGACCCAATGTGCACCTTGAATATTATATACCCTTTTTGGGATAGATTTCAAATAGCTCTGATATAGCAGGAACCACTAAATTATGAAATTGCTAAATTGGGAATTGTACTTCAACCCAGAACAAAAAATGTGCTTTGACGGGCACTAAATAACTTTCCCAGCTACAACAGGACAGCGGTAACGAGAGATTTAGAGGGATTTAAATTTGAGGCCTAGTATTTAGGCGCTGGGTGACAGGTATGGGTTTAGTGACAGAATTAGACTTGGAAATACACAGTAGCGGGTGTGTGTGAAGTTATTCTGAATGACCCAATGTGCACCTTCAATATTATATACCCTTTTTGGGATAGATTTCAAATAGCTCTGATATAGCAGGAACCACTAAATTATGAAATTGCTAAATTGGGAATTGTACTTCAACCCAGAACAAAAAATGTGCTTTGACGGACACTAAATATCTTGCCCAGCAACAACAGTACAGCGGTAACGAGAGATTTAGCGGGATATAAATTTGAGGCCTAGTATTTAGGCGCTGGGTCACCGGTATGGATTTAGTGACAGAATTAGACTTGGAAATGCACAGAAGCGTGTGTGTGAAGTTATTCTGAATGACCCTATGTGCACCTTCAATATTATATACCCTTTTAGGGATAGATTTCAAATAGCTCTGATATAGCAGAAACCACTAAATTATGAAATTGCTAAATTGGGAATTGTACTTCAACCCAGAACAAAAAATGTGCTTTGACGGACACTAAATATCTTGCCCAGCAACAACAGTACAGCGGTGGGTAACGAGAGATTTAGAGGGATTTAAATTTGAGGCCTAGTATTTAGGCGCTGGGTCACCGGTATGGATTTAGTGACAGAATTAGACTTGGAAATGCACAGAAGCGTGTGTGTGAAGTTATTCTGAATGACCCTATGTGCACCTTCAATATTATATACCCTTTTAGGGATAGATTTCAAATAGCTCTGATATAGCAGAAACCACTAAATTATGAAATTGCTAAATTGGGAATTGTACTTCAACCCAGAACAAAAAATGTGCTTTGACGGACACTAAATATCTTGCCCAGCAACAACAGTACAGCGGTGGGTAACGAGAGATTTAGAGGGATTTAAATTTGAGGCCTAGTATTTAGGCGCTGGGTCACCGGTATGGATTTAGTGACAGAATTAGACTTGGAAATGCACAGAAGCGTGTGTGTGAAGTTATTCTGAATGACCCTATGTGCACCTTCAATATTATATACCCTTTTAGGGATAGATTTCAAATAGCTCTGATATAGCAGAAACCACTAAATTATGAAATTGCTAAATTGGGAATTGTACTTCAACCCAGAACAAAAAATGTGCTTTGACGGACACTAAATATCTTGCCCAGCAACAACAGTACAGCGGTGGGTAACGAGAGATTTAGAGGGATTTAAATTTGAGGCCTAGTATTTAGGCGCTGGGTCACCGGTATGGATTTAGTGACAGAATTAGACTTGGAAATGCACAGAAGCGTGTGTGTGAAGTTATTCTGAATGACCCTATGTGCACCTTCAATATTATATACCCTTTTAGGGATAGATTTCAAATAGCTCTGATATAGCAGAAACCACTAAATTATGAAATTGCTAAATTGGGAATTGTACTTCAACCCAGAACAAAAAATGTGCTTTGACGGACACTAAATATCTTGCCCAGCAACAACAGTACAGCGGTGGGTAACGAGAGATTTAGAGGGATTTAAATTTGAGGCCTAGTATTTAGGCGCTGGGTCACCGGTATGGATTTAGTGACAGAATTAGACTTGGAAATGCACAGAAGCGTGTGTGTGAAGTTATTCTGAATGACCCTATGTGCACCTTCAATATTATATACCCTTTTAGGGATAGATTTCAAATAGCTCTGATATAGCAGAAACCACTAAATTATGAAATTGCTAAATTGGGAATTGTACTTCAACCCAGAACAAAAAATGTGCTTTGACGGACACTAAATATCTTGCCCAGCAACAACAGTACAGCGGTGGGTAACGAGAGATTTAGAGGGATTTAAATTTGAGGCCTAGTATTTAGGCGCTGGGTCACCGGTATGGATTTAGTGACAGAATTAGACTTGGAAATGCACAGAAGCGTGTGTGTGAAGTTATTCTGAATGACCCTATGTGCACCTTCAATATTATATACCCTTTTAGGGATAGATTTCAAATAGCTCTGATATAGCAGAAACCACTAAATTATGAAATTGCTAAATTGGGAATTGTACTTCAACCCAGAACAAAAAATGTGCTTTGACGGACACTAAATATCTTGCCCAGCAACAACAGTACAGCGGTGGGTAACGAGAGATTTAGAGGGATTTAAATTTGAGGCCTAGTATTTAGGCGCTGGGTCACCGGTATGGATTTAGTGACAGAATTAGACTTGGAAATGCACAGAAGCGTGTGTGTGAAGTTATTCTGAATGACCCTATGTGCACCTTCAATATTATATACCCTTTTAGGGATAGATTTCAAATAGCTCTGATATAGCAGAAACCACTAAATTATGAAATTGCTAAATTGGGAATTGTACTTCAACCCAGAACAAAAAATGTGCTTTGACGGACACTAAATATCTTGCCCAGCAACAACAGTACAGCGGTAACGAGAGATTTAGAGGGATTTAAATTTGAGGCCTAGTATTTAGGCGCTGGGTGACAGGTATGGGTTTAGTGACAGAATTAGACTTGGAAATACACAGTAGCGGGTGTGTGTGAAGTTATTCTGAATGACCCAATGTGCACCTTCAATATTATATACCCTTTTAGGGATAGATTCCAAATAGCTCTGATATAGCAGGAACCACTAAATTATGAAATTGCTAAATTGGGAATTGTACTTCAACCCAGAACAAAAAATGTGCTTTGACGGACACTAAATATCTTGCCCAGCAACAACAGTACAGCGGTAACGAGAGATTTAGAGGGATTTAAATTTGAGGCCTAGTATTTAGGCGCTGGGTGACAGGTATGGGTTTAGTGACAGAATTAGACTTGGAAATACACAGTAGCGGGTGTGTGTGAAGTTATTCTGAATGACCCAATGTGCACCTTCAATATTATATACCCTTTTAGTGATAGATTCCAAATAGCTCTGATATAGCAGGAACCACTAAATTATGAAATTGCTAAATTGGGAATTGTACTTCAACCCAGAACAAAAAATGTGCTTTGACGGACACTAAATATCTTGCCCAGCAACAACAGTACAGCGGTAACGAGAGATTTAGAGGGATTTAAATTTGAGGCCTAGTATTTAGGCGCTGGGTGACAGGTATGGGTTTAGTGACAGAATTAGACTTGGAAATACACAGTAGCGGGTGTGTGTGAAGTTATTCTGAATGACCCAATGTGCACCTTCAATATTATATACCCTTTTTGGGATAGATTTCAAATAGCTCTGATATAGCAGGAACCACTAAATTATGAAATTGCTAAATTGGGAATTGTATTTCAACCCAGAACAAGAAATGTGCTTGAACGGACACTAAATAACTCGCCCAGCTACAGCACTAGGGACAGATTTAGCTGGATATAAATTTGAGGCCTAGTATTTAGGCGCTGGGTGACCGGTATGGATTTAGTGACAGAATTAGACTGGGATATGGCCAAAAAATAAACAGACTATTGCTGGTTAAATGCACTTGGTGTGACAGCTTCACCCTGATGTAGGCTTTAGCCAAAAAACAACCACACCATTGAGGGTTAAATGCACTTGGTGACAGGCGCAGCTTGCCCCTGATTTTGTATATGGCCAAAAAATGAACAGACTATTGCTGGTTAAATGCACTTGGTGTGACAGCTTCACCCTGATGTAGGCTTTAGCCAAAAAACAACCACACCATTGAGGGTTAAATGCACTTGGTGACAGGCGCAGCTTGCCCCTGATTTTGTATATGGCCAAAAAATGAACAGACTATTGCTGGTTAAATGCACTTGGTGTCACAGCTTCACCCTGATGTAGGCTTTAGCCAAAAAACAACCACACCATTGAGGGTTAAATGCACTTGGTGACAGGCGCAGCTTGCCCCTGATTTTGTATATGGCCAAAAAATGAACAGACTATTGCTGGTTAAATGCACTTGGTGTGACAGCTTCACCCTGATGTAGGCTTTAGCCAAAAAACAACCACACCATTGAGGGTTAAATGCACTTGGTCGCAGCTTGTGCTGGCGCACCACAAGACACAAAATGGCCGCCGATCACCCCAGAAAAATGAGACTGACAAACGGTCTGTGCAGCCTAAAAACAGTGAGCAATTGAGGATCAGCAGCTCAATGATCCACAGCTGCAGATCGATCAGTTAATCAAGTCCTTTGGAGGAGTTAATCTGCCTAATCTCGCCCTACTGTCGCAGCCGCAACCTCTCCCTACGCTAATCAGAGCAGAGTGACGGGCGGCGCTATGTGACTCCAGCTTAAATAGAGGCTGGGTCACATGGTGCTCTGGCCAATCACAGCCATGCCAATAGTAGGCATGGCTGTGATGGCCTCTTGGGGCAAGTAGTATGACGCTTGTTGATTGGCTGCTTTGCAGCCTTTCAAAAAGCGCCAAGAAAGCGTCACAAAAGCGCCAAGAAAGCGACGAACACCGAACCCGAACCCGGACTTTTACGAAAATGTCCGGGTTCGGGTCCGTGTCACGGACACCCCAAAATTCGGTACGAACCCGAACTATACAGTTCGAGTTCGCTCATCCCTAGTCGGTAGAAGGTTCCGCACAACTCACTATCCAACCTAAGGTTGGCAATACCTGTCAGCAATTCATCCCAAGCTCCAACTAAAAAACACAAGAGCAATTTTCAGTCATTTCTACGGTATCTGGATATTAGCATCAGAATAGAGAGGCCTCCGGACGCTGAGCCATGAGATAAAGAGGCGCATATTGTCTTCCCATTTAACTGTCTATCAGTGCCAAGGACTGCCACTGTCACCATGTCACACAAAGAGAAGAAAGACTCCACTGCTGCTAGAAAAATTCTTGTGATGAATAAACTGAAACCGGGTACAGGGGAGATAACGCCAATCAGCCGCCACCCTCCGCACGAGAGGGGGTTTTTGTGATGGAAATTCGCAGCCGTCGATGTTAACCTGTGGGATGTGTTGAAAAGTAAGAGATCTCAGTTGCCAGGAACATTCATATAACATCCCTTGTATCTGCCGACGTGACAGCCCAGATGTTCTGATGATTCAATAAAGCTGAAATGAAATTCATTGGGATTGATCACTTGTCTGAACTCATCAGAAGACGGAGGCAGATTTCCCCTCCGTGTATTTTTGGGGATTCAGGACAATCTCTGTGTTCTGAGCTCTATCTGTTTCAAGCGATGCTGCTATTAATCAGTCAGTTTGAGAATAAGGACAGCCGGGAGATGCACCTTCTGGGGAGAGCGAATTTATATAAAATCCTCTTTTGACCTCACGCCAGGTCTGCAGGAAATTCTGAGCGACTGGTGTCTTAAAGTATCCCTCCACTATTCAATAGGAAGAGCTGCTGGTCTCGTTTTGGTCTGCACATCCACTGTAGCCCCAGTTGGGGGCACCGCAGTTCACACTTATAGGAAAGATAATGATAGTCCTCAGCTGCTGTGAAACTATAACTCCCAGCATGCACATTTGCTTGGCTGTTCTTGTAACTCCCATAGAAGTGAAGCTCAACAAACTCATCAAAGTGCGACAGTGCAATAAAAGGAACAAATAATACGGCTGCTCAGTGGTTAGCTCTGGTGTCTTGCAGCGATGGGGTCCTGGGTTTGATTCCAACCACGGACAACATCTGCATGGAGTTTGTATGTTCTCCCCGTGTTTGCGTGGGTTTCCTCTGTGTTCTCCGGTTTCCTTCCACACTCCAAAGACATCCTGATGGGGAACTTGTTAGCCCCATTGGGGACAGCTAATGTCTGTAAAGCTCTGCGGAATATGTCAGCACTATATAAGTGCGTAAAATAAATGAATACATTTCCCATATGGTAACCATGTTACAAAAAAATTGCCAAATTGCAGTTTTTCAATTAAATGACCTGCCAAAAAGTAATTTAAAAAAAGTTGTCAGTACTTTAAAATTGCACCAATAAAAATTTTAACTTCAAAAATTTTAACTTAAAAGTTTAACTTCAGCCCTTATGCAAAAATTGTACCAGGTCTTTGAATGCAGCGGCACAGAAGCAAATAATTTTCAAAAGTGAATTGTTATTGTGCAAAAGTAGAAACATAACATAAAAGAACTGCATAAATTTGGTATCACCGTAATTGTACTGACCCCACAGAACAAAGCTATCGTGTCAATTGTACAGCACAGTGAACATTTGTGAAACAAAATTGGGCCATTTAAAAATACATGTTCCACAAAATACAAGCTCTCATACGGCTATATTGACAGAAAAAAAAATAAAAGTTACGGTATGTCCTTTGAAATGTGGAGATTAAAAAATGAAAATATTGCAGCATCCTCAATTTCAAAATAGACTGCATCGTTAACCCCTTCTACCCCAGACCAGTTTTCACCTTACTGCCCAGGCCCATTATTGTAAATCTGACAAGTGTCACTTTATGTGGTAAATTTGGAATGGTTTTACTTATCTAACTGATTCTGAGACTATTTTCTGGTGACATTGTATTTTATGTTAGCGGTAAATTTGGGTCAATATTCTTTTACTTTATTTATTTAAAAAATTCAAAATTTAAAGAAAATTTGCAAAAAGTAACAATTTCCTAAATCTGAATTTCTCTTCTTTTAATCCAGATTAGTAATACCTCATAAAATAGTTATCAATCAACATTCCCCATATGTCTACTTTATGTTGGTATAATTTTGTAAATGTAATTTTTTTTCTTTAGGATGTCAGAGGACTCTTTTCAAATTTTCAAGAAAAGTTTCCAAATCCTTTTTTTTTTTTAAGCACCAATTGGGTTATAAAGTGATTTTGAAGGGCTTACGTAATACAAATCACCATAAATGACCACATTTTAGGAACTACACCATTCAATATATTCAAAACTGATGTGATAAACTTTGTTAACCCTTGAGGTGTTTCACTAGAGTTAAAGGAAAATGGAGGTGAAATTTCAAAATTTCTTTTTGCAGATTTCTATGTTAATCCATTTTTTCATGCAGCACAGTATGGGTTAACAGCAAAAATTAATTAAATATTTATCACCCTAATTCTGCAGTTTACAGAAGCACCCCATATGTGGTCATAACCTGCTCTATGGGCACATGGCAGTGGTCAGAATGGAGGAAGTGCCATATGGTGTTGGGAGGGCAGATTTTTTTAAAGTGGTTTTTGGGTGCCATATTGTATTTGAACAGACTGTGAGGTCTACAGTGGAAACCCCCAAAGAGTGACCCCATTTTAGAAACTACACCCCTCAAGGAATTTAGTAAGGATTGTACTGAGCACCTTGACCCCCACAGCCATTTTGCGGAATTTAGAAACACTTGGCTGTCAAAATAAAAAATGTCATTTCTTTTAATAAAATATTTTATTTTCACAAGTGGTGAAATATGGCAACACCCCATATGTGGTTGTAAACTGCAGTAGGGGCACACTGCAAGGCTCAGAAGGGAAGGAGCGCCTTATGGCTTTTGCACTGCAGATTTTGATGGATTGGTGGGCACCATGTTGGTATTGAACGGTCTCTGAGATACTAGTACAGCTATTTTCTGACAACTATATGTTTTTCTCCATTTGAGGATTTATTTTTTGTGGGATGAGTTGCCATAACCATTAGTTCTATTTTGGGGCACATACAACTTTTGGATCACTTTTTATATATTTTTTTTTATTTTTGTTACGTTGTACACAATAAAAGCTTTTTTGAAAGGAAAAAATCTTGTTTTTTTGTTGCCATGTTCTTGTCAGATTTTTTATTTATTTTTTGGATGATTGTCTTTTGTAGGAGCAAATTTTTTGTGGGATTTGGGGTACATACTACTTTTTGATCGCTTGTAGTTACACTTTTTGTGAGTCAAGGTGACCATTTTTATTAACCTGACAGAGTGAGTCATGTGATATTTTTATAAGGCTGGTCGATACGGATGTGGCGATACCTAATATGTCAATTTTTCTTTTTTTCCCTATTTTTTACAATTTTATATGACTTAATTATGGGAAAAAAGCTTTTTTCTCTTGGAACTTTTATTTTTGTATTATGTAAAACACTTTTTTTTGTTTTTTACTTTTTATTTTTGTCCCACTATGGAACTTCAACTTTTGGGGGTCTGATCCCCTCTGCTATACATGTGTATTGTAATGCAATGCCTGTCAGTGTATTAGACTGACATCAACTGTCATGAACAGCCGAACCCCTCCCGCTGATCAAGCGGGCGCAGATCTTGCACCCCTCTGATCAGAGCACCGTACATGTACTGCGCTGGTCAGCAAGTCATGTCCTGCAGCACCATACATGTATAGCGCTGGTCGGCAAGAGGTTAAAAAGGAGCTGTCTCCTCTCCTGACATGTCTACTTGCATCCTCCATGTAATAACAATTCTAGAGAATCTATTCTTATGACTGTATATTGTCTTGTTACTTTATTATTCCTTCTAGAATTTTATGAATGAATTGCCAACTGGCTGTTAAGTATTGGGGGGGTGTCCTTGCACAATCTGACACTATCGAGTCAGTGCTACCAGTGGCAGACTGTATGGGACGCATCCCCAACTGGTAACATTCAGTTGGAAATTCATTCATAAACTTCCAACAGAAATAACAGAGGAATGACACATCATAGGGCCATACGATGCTCCAGAATTGGTATTCCATGAAGAATGTCGTTACTAAAACAGACATGTCAGGAGAGGTGACAGCCCTCTTTAAGGGTTAATAAATACAAATATAAAAATATATAAATATAAAATATAAAAACAAATATAAAAATTCTGTCACCACTAGGGGGAGCACAGGAGCTTTCTGCATACCTCCTTCTAGTGGTGACTGCAGGAAGCAAACATGCTAACTCCTAGATCTATTTCCATGCAGGATGTTGTGTGAAGCCGACACCTTCAATTGCTTTTCAATGGCTTTTGTTTTGGGATATCACGGTAAATTAAAGGGGTATTCTCATCTCAGATAATGGGGGAATATCGCTAGGATATGCCCCCATTGTCTGATAGGTGTGGGTCCTGCACCTATATTGAACGGAGCCCCGAAAGTGGGTGCAGGTCGCACTGCGCATGCAGTTATTTTCTATATGGCTGCACCTATATTGGTAACGGAGTCCCGCAAATTGGTGGCTGGAAGACTCCAGTCCGGCCTCGTCTAAGCGCTTTCCCCATTTTCTATGGGGCAGCCAAAAATAGCTGAGCGCTGGCTTGAAGTGAATGGGAGCGGTGGTCACTTCTAAGGCAAGAACGCGTGGTGGTGGCCGGACCAGAGTCTTCCAGCCACCACTTTGCGGGGCTCCGTTACTAATATAGGTGCAGCCCCATAGAGTGCACAGGGCGCCATCCACCACTTTCAGGGTTTCGCTCTCGATATAGGTGCAGGTACCAGTGGTAGGACCCGCACCTATAAGACAATAGGGGAATATCCTAGCGATATGCCCCCATTGTCTAAGATGAGAATACCCATTTAAGAAATTTGAGTTAAGAGTTTGAGTGTTAACTGTGCTACATCCGTAATTCTTTGTTCACCCCTGAATTGAATGTATTTTTCTTATGACGCCAATTTGGACCGACAGAACCGGGAATTCTCATTCCTATCACACTAGAATAAAATATGTAATGCTTCCACGTATAGTGAGAGAACAGGATCAGCAATAAAGCTCTGCTCTAGTTTTCATAAACCTCCCAAAGCAGTAAACATGTATCTAAAATGTAAACGGCTCGCTAAAATATACATAGTGATAGAATTAAAAATCTTATGCAAAAATAAAAAATTCCCGGAGAACGAAGATGCGGAAAGCATAAGCGCTGTCATATTCAGTGGTGGCATGATGTGTTAGTAGGTGAGGGTGATGGAGGAGACGTCTCAGCCCATCTTCCTGACATGCTTACCTACGGCTGCTGTAAATGAGCCATTAACAAATTGCACCGTGCGGAGGATCTAAGCAAAATGTTAAAAATTGGAAGAGAATGTGAACTTTCAGCACGCGCTCCTGGGGGATTGCCGAGCGGCCTCCTTATTCATGAGTGACAGTTCACAGCGTGCAGCGCTGCATTAGAACAGCAAGATTAACAACCCTGCAACACTAAATACTAAATAAGCACCCTTCAGGGAATATCGACTGCCCTTGAAGTCCGGTTGTTAAAATTCTGGCCTGTTCTAGAGGGTACGGTGCTGCTATAGAGACAGAGTTTAGATTAGGTAAATGTCAAAGCCGTGCCCGCTGAAGTCTCCTGTTGCACTGTTTATTAAAGGGTTTGTCCCCTTTCTCCCCCTAAATCTGTCTATGGGTTCCATGGGACTCCATCTGTTATTTATTTGTATTGATTATGCAGTGGTCAGATTTAGAGTGCTTTGCCGGGTCCCTCAGACACCGTTGAGATGTCACCAGGTGTTGCTGCTCTCCGGAGAAGTTGGTATGGCGTGGTGCACCCCAATGGGAAATAAGTCCAGAGAGTCAGGGTTTGTAGTAAACCAGTGTGCTTCTTTACTGGGGGAATTCAAGTGCAAAACAATGCAGACGAGGCACTGGGCTGGCTTTTCCAGTCTCCTTCCGAGCAGAGAAGTTTTTGTGCTGAGCTAGCTGTCCCTCTCGCTCTCCTCTCTCTGAGACGGCTGGTATCCTGGCCAAGGGCTGGTGAACCAGGGTTTGTGGCTCAGTTGTCTGGCTGGCTTCATGGTCACAAGGCTGGTGACCTAGGATATATGGCAGAGTATCCCCATGTCAGTGTCTTCTTCTGGTGCAGTCTGGCAGAGTCTCTCCTACTAAACACTGATCCCTAACTGCAGAACACTAATGCAGAACACTGATCCCGAACTGCAGAACACTAATGGGCTCTGACTGCCCTTCTTACAGTCATGTGAAAAAATTAGGACACCCTTTGAAAGCATGTGGTTTTTTGTAACATTTTTAATAAAAGGTTATTTCATCTCCGTTTCAACAATACAGAGAGATTAAAGTAATCCGACTAAACAAAGAAAACTGAAGAAAAGTCTTTTCAAGATCTTCTGTAAATGTCATTCTACAAAAATGCCTATTCTAACTGAGGAAAAAGATAGGACACCCTCACATGTATTCCCTCTTAAATTGGCTCAGATCTCACACAGGTATATCACACCAGGTGCACATAATTAGTAGATCGTTACTCTGCATGTTGAATGAGGCTTGCCCTATTTAAACCTCAGACATTTAGTTTGGTGTGCTCCTGACTGTTGAAGTGAGAGTGAGCACCATGGTGAGAGCAAAAGAGCTGTCAGAGGACTTCAGAAAAAAGATTGTAGCAGCCTATGAGTCTGGGAAGGGATTTAAAAAGATCTCAAAAGATTTTGAAATCAGCCATTCCACTGTCCGGAAGATAGTCTACAAGTGGAGGGCTTTCAAAACAACTGCCAACATGCCCAGGACTGGTCGCCCCAGCAAGTTCACCCCAAGAGCAGACCGCAAGATGCTAAAAGAGGTCTCCAAAAACCCTAAAGTGTCATCTCGAGAACTACAGCAGGCTCTGGCTACTGTTGATGTAGAAGTACATGCCTCTACAATCAGAAAGAGACTGTACAAGTTTAACTTGCATGGGAGGTGTGCAAGGAGGAAACCTTTGCTTTCCAAGAGAAACATCGAGGCCAGACTGACATTTGCCAGAGATAAAGTTGACAAAGACCAGGACTTCTGGAATAATGTTCTTTGGACAGATGAGTCCAAAATTGAATTATTTGGACACAACAGCAGAGGACATGTTTGGCGTAAACCAAACACAGCATTCCAAGAAAAGAACCTCATACCAACTGTGAAGCATGGAGGTGGAAGTGTCATGGTTTGGGGCTGCTTTGCTGCAGCAGGACCTGGTCAGCTCACCATCATAGAATCCACGATGAATTCTACTGTGTATCAGAAGGTGCTTGAAGAACATGTGAGACCATCAGTTAGAAAATTAAAGCTGAAGCGGAACTGGACCATGCAACATGACAATGACCCAAAACATACTAGTAAATCAACCAAAGATTGGCTGAAAAAGAAGAAATGGAGAGTCCTGGAATGGCCAAGTCAAAGTCCAGATTTGAATCCCATTGAGATGCTGTGGGGTGACTTGAAAAGGGCTGTACGTGCAAGAAACCCCTCAAACATCTCACAGCTGAAAAAGTTCTGCATTGAGGAGTGGGGTAAAATTTCCTCAGACCGATGTCGAAGACTGGTAGATGGCTACAAGAACCGTCTCACTGCAGTTATTTCAGCCAAAGGAGGTAACACTCGCTATTAGGGGCAAGGGTGTCCTATCTTTTTCCTCAGTTAGAATAGGCATTTTTGTAGAATGACATTTACAGAAGATCTTGAAAAGACTTTTCTTCAGTTTTCTTTGTTTAGTCGGATTACTTTAATCTCTCTGTATTGTTGAAACGGAGATGAAATAACCTTTTATTAAAAATGTTACAAAAAACCACATGCTTTCAAAGGGTGTCCTAATTTTTTCACATGACTGTATATATAGTTTCTAGCTGAACTAGAACCCTTCTAGTGGGAGGCTGGAGTGGGGAAGCACAGTCTAAATGGAAACAATGTTACAACTTAAGTCTGTTATAGACTTGTATAGAGCTTCAGTGCCAGTCTATGGGAATGACTAAGCAATTTTTCCAGACATAAACCGTAAACCAGACAGTCAGAAGGTCAGTGCATCTATTTTTTTAATTCAAAACTTTGCATAGGTAGAAAGCCATTTCAGTATATTAAGGTCTGTTCACATCTGCGTTGGGGGCTCCTAATGAAGCCTTCATCAATTAGTTCATCAAAAATAGCGGAGAAATTGCACTTTTGGAGTAAATTTGCATAAACCTGTCTCTTTATGGCCTGTCGGGACTTTTAGCAAATATGCATTTTAAGTAGAACTTTTTAGCACCCATACAGTGACCGGTGACGGTGAGGTAGCATAGTTGCCAACAGTCCAGAATGTGCAAGGAAGCAAATCTGGCTTCTCCCAGCCCAAAAAACAAGTAGGGATTATGTAAGCCCCACACAGAAGTGGGATTCCAGGGCAGATTTAGAGGTTGAAGGTGCTGAGTTTACCAACAGAAAGCTTGGTAAGTATGAGATATACTTGCCAACTTTAATAAATTGACTTCCAGAAGGTCTGAGAGTGTGGCGTGTGGGACAAAGACGTGTGTTTAGGGCATGTCTTGTTTTTACCACCCCCTTTTTATTGCATACTTATGAACTTTGCAGTTGGCAAATTAA
The DNA here is from genome assembly GCF_014858855.1 of Bufo gargarizans. NCBI lineage: Eukaryota > Metazoa > Chordata > Amphibia > Anura > Bufonidae > Bufo > Bufo gargarizans. The sequence continues at coordinate 180,544 of NW_025334667.1, read as the reverse complement.
GGATAAATTGGACCCCCTTGGGACTGACCCCAAACTGTGCAGGACTGCCTATTTCTGCGCAGGGATTACTTAAGTTTGGTCTTGGGACAGCCCAAATTTGAAGAAACTGTATCTGAAAATTAGGGACAGCCTTGCAAATTTGGGACTGTTGGCAACTATGGTATTGAAGTGTCTGGCTTAATGTTCATGCTATCGCACATGGTTTTCAACTGATGTCTCTCCAGCTGTTGCAAAACTACAACTCCCAGCATGCTGGAAAGCCACAGGATGCAGACTCGGTTAGTCCGTTGATGTTGTTATTCACACCATGATTCTATAAACCCGTCTGGCTTCTACCTCCAGCCTATTATGGATAGCCTGCTTACATACTGGAGGGAAACGTACGCTGCATATCGATGTGTCCTCTGTGGTGCGTATCAGCAGAATTGGCATCTGTTTGTCTTATGTACAGTACCAGTCGCTTCTATAGCTGAATGCAGGTAAATAAATGACCCTAAACCTACCAAGCACGTCAAAAACTCATTTTCAGCTCGGGAAGAAAGCCAGCAACGTGTAGCCTAATGAAAAAGGGGGAAGGTAATCTGATGGATTCATTCCAGACTCAGGATTTAAATTCTGGTAAAGCCATAGAAAGCCAAAGGATTTTCTCAGTGTTTTCTTGTCTTTTTCTTTCAGATTTTTCCCTATGCTATGGTCATGTATTAATATACAAGCAACCATCCATCTAACGATGGCCGCATTAGAGTTGGCAGGATGGCTGGAGAGTGTCTACTGCCATCATGCATAGTGTGGTGTCACATAGGACCAGCACCAGGTGTCCTTAGCTACCATGGCCGTTCCCGTCTGGTGTTCATGGAGGAAACATTGACCAGTCTTCTGTATGTCCAGGACATCATACAACCAGTCCTGCTTCCCTGTTTGACTCAGTCAGGAGACGTGGTGTTCCAACAAGAAAACATTGCCACACACTGCTGAAGCTACACAATGTTTTCTTCAGGGTATCCAGCAGCTCTCCTGGCCATTTCCATCGCCAGATCTCTCCCTCATTGGGAATGTCTGGGACTGGATGGGGCAATGGATCTCCCACGCACAAGAGCCAACAACCTCCTTGGTTGAACTACGAAAAGAGCTTAGAATGACAACAAAAGTATCTCCGATATGTGTATGACCATGCCAAAGTGGCAGCCTGTATCACAGCAAGGGAATACGCCACCCAGTATTAATGTGACCCAACCCCAACATATTCTCTGCTGCAGAACCCAAAATAAAGGGGGCACCACCTTGGTTGTATGATCAGTGACCGAGCACTGCTAACAGTTTATACTTTGTCAGTCTTAGCTTAATCGCATTACATTTTCTTAGGGTACTTTCACACTAGCGTTATTGTTTTCCGGCACTGAGTTCCTTCCTAGGGGCTCAATACCGGAAAAGAACTGATCAGTTTTATCCTAATGCATTGCGCAGACCGGTAAAAATTTTAAAAAAATATATAATAGATCAGTTTCTCCGGATGACATTCGGAGACACGGATCCGTTCTTGCAATGCATTTGTAAGATGGATCCGGATCCGTCTACAAATGCTGTCCGTTTGCATGCAGATTGCCGGATCACTCTGCCGCAAGTGTGAAAGTAGCTTTATTCATTTTCCACTATTGTATTTCCAATTTGCAATTACATTTCCCAGATTTCTAAACAGTAGATATGTAGTGAGCCCAGGAGAAGCAAGTGGAGGATGGGAGTGGTAGTAACAGTGGTAGCTGTACACATGGATCACAGTGGCAATCCTCACAACAATGCTTACTAGGGCCATGCAGTAACTGGAGGGGGCACCCTTTCTTCCTCTGGTGGTGATTGGGGTGCTCTTGTTAGGTGTTTTGACAGGGTGCGAGGCTGGAGTGTGGGTGAAGTGGTTGGCGGATGGTTGAGGAGTCAGGAACCAGGCCAGTGGTAGTACATAAATAAGTCTCTCTTTAGTAAAGTGCAAGATAGGAGTAGTAGTACATCTAACAATATTAAGGCACAGTTTCAAGCAAATCTACCCCATTAGTGATGTATGGATAACAGCTTTGACAGCGACATTTCACCGTCATATCCCAACCAACATTTTTTAGGCCAAAGAGGACGGAGAGGAAACCAATGAGGAGGCAAGAAGTCATGACATCAACAGGGACGCCCCGAATCCAGACTCCCTCTCGAGTAGGGACTCAAATTTAGTTGTTAATATATCTTCGTACATACTCACACCCACTGAACTTAAGCTACTACAGAGAGTCCTTACCTTTTGCACCACACCCCAACTCAAGCGGTTCAACTGTTCCATCTGGTTGAAAACCAATAGGTATTTCTATGGGGGTGCCGTCCGGGTGTGTATTGCGGGTCCGCAATTTGCTGATCCACAATGCACTACGGACGTGTGAATGGAGCCTTATAGACAACATCTCCTGCGTGTGGAACGGTTCCCATGACTCTCTCCTCGAATTCACACACATTATCAACAAAATGAGACCAGAACTCCAATTTACCCTCAATTCCAATATACATTCAGTCAGCTTTCTTGACACCTGGATCCTTAATTGGGACTAGTGATGGACGAACATCTGCCGGGACGGTTCGCGAATACGATCGCGCGATCAAATGTTCGCGAACCGCAAGTTCGCAGCGAGTCCCATTCATTTTAATTGCAAGTGAACCTGAAAAACCTTCAGCTCATATTTGCAGCCAAGAAATAATTACTAGAAGGGCACAAATAGTCCCACAACATGGACAGTGACATACCAGATGTACTATTCGAATTTGCGATCTCCATTCATTATTTTTTTCAATGCGAAATATCGGCAATATAATTTTTGCATAGTGCACTATACAGTACCCAAATGCACTATAAAGAAGTATATTGGTATATAACACCCCGCTTCAATCAGATTTTTTGGGGGTATATCACACTAGTAGAAACGCTTGTCCCTCTATATACCTGCGGTATCGCAGCAGAACCGCACACAACTGCCGCACAATACAAATGCACTATAATATACTGTCTAACATAGAAAGTATATTATAACATTGTACAAGGAAGGCAATCCATTAGAATATACATAAAGATAAAACGTAACCTTTAATATGAGGGTCTATTCACACGTCCGTAAGTGTTTTGCGGATCCGCAAAACACGGACACCGGCAATGTGCATTCCGCAATTTGCGGACCGCACATCGCCGGCAGTATAATAGAAAATGCCTAATCTTGTCTGCAATTGGGGACAAGAATAGGACATGTTCTATTTTTTTGTAGAAACGGAAGCACGGATGCGAAAGTGCGGATCCGCAAATGCGGACAGCACATTCCGGCCCCATTGAAAATTGCGGAACGGATGCGGATTCATTTTGCGGATCCATTTTGCGGACGTGTGAATGGAAAAGATATCTCTCAAAATGAAAATAAATTAAATTATTAAAGTTAAGCAAAAAGCATAGATGTGGTCGGCAATAACAAGTGCTCGGCGGCACTAAATCAGAAACCATATGTCCTACCACAATCCGGGGGGTTCCAGTGCACATCCATGAATCCAGGAGGGAAAGCAAAAAACATCCATCCCTGGGCTAGATGATGATGTGGAATTGAAGGACAGGGTGGGCAAAGAACTGTCCCTGATATCGCCCTACAGGGGGTGCTATTCTGGCCCTGATAGCCTAACCACAGACCACCCGCCCTGATAAGAGCGACCCTGTCCGGGACCTTACCCTATATAAAAATGGCCCCTAGGCCCCTGACTTCCAGTTGATCACTATATGAATCTATGTGTTTTTGACTCATAAAAGTATATTATAAGTATATCGCACCCCTCTGTGTATCACACCTATCGATAGCACACCTATACCAGTACTTAAAAGGACTTTTGTGTCCCTATTAGCTAGCGTTTGGTGTCCCTGCTCCACACAGCAACCTCTCCCTACACTGGCAAAACACTGAATGTAAAATGGCGGCCAGATCAGGTTTATTTATAAGGTAGGGGGTGTCCATGCGCTGAAACGTCTCAATTGGCCGTCCTGTACCACCTGATGGATGTGTCATGTGTCAAAGTTCTTCACAATGTAAAAGAATATGGCGGGGCGCGAATATCTCCATATGTTCGCATGATCGGCGAATCGTGAACAAGCAAAGTTTGCCGCGAACTGCAAGGCCACCTCTAGTCGCCGCCATAATCATCATGTTCTGCTGATAAGTGTCCATCTTCTTCTACTCCACACATATCTCCATATCCTTTCTGCCTGGTCTACCTGCACCTGTATCTCTTACCTCTGTAGTGGGGGAGGGGGTCATGGGGATGTTCTGGGGATCACTGAATATCGTCATCTGACATTTCTCTGTGTCACAGCTACAGGCGGATCAAGAGGCGCCGACAAGTAAGACTGGAGGAGGTGGTGGTGGAGGTGGTGGTGGAGAAGCCAGGTAACTGGACTTTATAATATCTTATACACAGGGTATGGGCAGAGCTTAGGTTTACCTCCTATAACTGGGGGTTCCACACATTGGGGGGTCCTTGTAGTACCTAGAAATCAGCAATATGCAGCAGTGAGAAAGCTTGTATCTGCTAATGGTTAATTAACCTTCTGTATTATTACATTTTTCGTAATATAGTGATTGATTCTGCTACATCTACAACCTACCTGATGGTTTCCTTTTACCTTGCAGTCCTTGCACAGAGTATAATTAATGTAATGAAAAAAGCCAGCTGTAACAAGTGCTGCCGACTCTTAAGAGGAAGGAGACAACAAGCTATGGACTATGCAAGGAAGGTCGGTGTAAAACAGCTGCAAAATGGCTAAAGAAGAGGAAGAAGAAGAACAGAAAACTTTGAAATATTCTACTGAAAATGGTCTTCAGATCGGCATTTAGCCACTTCACCGGGAGGAGATAAATGTACCTGTGCAGAACCATTTCACAGAAGAAGAAAAAAGAAGAAAAGATATTCCAAAATTAGTTAGACTAATTACCCGCCCCCCACAAAAATAAATAAATAATCTAATTGTACTCCCTAAAAAAAGAATTTTCCACCTTTCTGCGATTCGCCCCCCCCTCAAAAAAAAACAATAAACTATTCAAATCTATCTATCTATCTCTATCTCTCTTTCTACCTATCTTTTCTACATATAATTGCAACGCTAAAGGTGAAAATATATTTTTTTTTAGCCACTAATACGCAGCAGACAGGTCTTTAGAAAATATAACTGTATCGCTGAACGGCAATTAAGCCCTAATTTATTTTTCATTTTTCCACTACATAAAAAACTTTTCTACATATAAGTGTAACGCCGAATATATATATTTTTTGCCACTAATACACGGCAACGCAAATGTGAAAGTACAATTAGGAAATTAGCAGAACATGTTGGAAATATTAAGAATTGCTAAAAAATATCATGGATGAATATTGACTATAAGCAGAAGGTATAATATATTCTATGTCTAAGTGACTTCTCAGATGGTTAGCTAGAGGTTGATCTTCGGAGCGTTATTCTACTGATTTGGGGTTTTTGCCTGTTTTGTACTGAGGGAAAGACCACAGTAACACCCTCAGGTAATAGATGTGATCACTGGGCAGGTTCTACAGGCTTCTGGTCTTCTGTCTCCTCCTGAGATGGAATCTCACTGTAAATATTATTCTCCAATATACTGCCTATCATTCAGGTCATATGTCTGATGACATCAGCATCAGCAACCAGAATCTCTGCCCCTAGACAGCACAGCTCTAATGCTCTATGAAATCACAATGCAGTGTCAGGTGTTCTAAGTGTTGGGGGCGCTCTGGAGTCTATAGAGGATTAGTAGTTGGAGATGATGGATCTTCAGAGTGTTGCTCTACTGTTTCTTGCATTTTGCCTATTTTGTACTGAGGGGGAGGCCACAATAACACTATTGTGTAATGGATGTGATCACTGGGAGGGTTGTGTAGTCTTCTAGTCTTCTGTCTCCCCCTCTAGTGACATTCTTGGGGTTCCTTATCAAGCCCTGACTGTATTGGAAAAGAACAACCCCCTGAGTGGATTCTTTGGATGGTGGCTCTTATATAATGAGGTGTTGTGGAATATATAATGATGTGCCCATTACCCACACATTACCAGCCACCAGCCCGGCCATTGTTTCCCCCAGATGCCAGTCCCTCCCTCGCTGATGTCTTCATGACGGGCACTGCTGGCATCAGGAGGGTCTAGAGATGTTGGAAAATGTCTTTTAGAATACTAGCAGAAGGACCCGGCTTCTCACGCATATATTTTATCTATTTCACTTAATGTTTGTGTGTGTCGTTAAAAGATATCGACAGTATCCACTATAACAGTGAACTCCACAGCCCCCCACCCCTTAACACTGCCCCCCGACAGTGCCCAGCTTTCTTAAAATGGGACCTCCACAGCAGCCAATCCCCTTAACATTGACCTTCACAGCAGCCAACCCCTTTAACAGTGACCTCCACAGTGCCCGCCCCTTTAACAGTGACCTCCACAGTGCCTGCCCCTTTAACAGTGACCTCCCTTTTAACAGTGACCTCCACAGTCTGCCCCTTTAACAGTGACCTCCACAGTGCCCACCCCTTTAACAGTGACCTCCACAGTGCCCCCCCCCTTTGACAGTGACCTCCACAGGGCCCTGCCTCTTTAAGGCTAGGGCTACACGACAACATGTGTTGTGCGACATTTTGTCTCAACAATTTTTATAATGATAGGCTATGGTGTCGCACTGCGACATGCGACATGTGGCGACTGTGACACGACAGTCGCAAAAAAATCCATCCAAGATGGATGCATGTAGCAGTGTAGTTGTGCCCTATGTGTCGTGCGATTTGGGTTGGTTGTTGTTGTTATAGAAACCTGGAGTAAAGCTGTGTGTGTGGAGACTAAGGGCCTGCGAGCTTCTATTGGCTGATAAGGGACATGTGACCGTGTGTATGGCAGTTGGGATATGAAGAGATAGACTTGCAGGCTTGTATTGGCTAATGCAGGTCATTTTTGGGGGAATATCTCAGGAATAGTACATCCTAGAGAGTTGAGACCCCCACAAGATTTCTTTCCTGGTAACAACGGATGTGTATAGCAAGTTTTGTTGAAATGGATGGTTGCGTTTTTGAGTTTTCATGGAACACACACACACATATATACGTCCTTTTTGATATATATAGATTCTGTCTATAATAAGAATTAATAACCAGCATCTTGTCTCTTTCTCACCAGTCACCCTAATCGTTGTCCTGCCGCTATGCGGAGTGTTATTGGTCGCCACCATAATCATCATGATCTGCTGCTAGGTGTCCATCTTCTTCTACTCCACACATATCTCCATATCCTTTCTGCCTGGTCTACCTGCACCTGTATATCTTACCTCTGTAGTGGGGGAGGGGGTCATGGGGATATTCTGGGGGTCACTGAATATTGTCATCTGACATTTCTCTGTGTCACAGCTACAGGCGGATCAAGAGGCGCTGACAAGTAAGACTGGAGGAGGTGGTGGTGGAGAAGCCAGGTAACTGGACTTTATAATATCTTATACACAGGGTATGGGCAGAGTTTAGGTTTACCTCCTATAACTGGGGGTTCCACACATTGGGGGGTCCTTGTAGTACCTAGAAATCAGCAATATGCAGCAGTGAGAAAGCTCGTATCTGCTAATGGGCTTCAGGAAAGACATTGGGAATTTCTCTGCAACCTTCTGTATTATTACATTGTTCATATTATAGTGATTGATTCTGCTACATCTACAACCTACCTGATGGTTTCCTTTTACCTTGCAGTCCTTACACAGAGTATAATTAATGTAATGAAAAAAGCCAGCTCTAACAAGTGCTGCCGACTCTTAAGAGGAAGGACACGACAAGCTATGGACTATGCAAGGAAGGTCGGTGTAAAACAGCTGCAAAATGGCTAAAGAAGAGGAAGAAGAAGAACAGAAAACTTAGAAATATTCTACTAAAAAATGGTCTTCAGATCGGCATTTAGCCACTTCACCGGGAGGAGATAAATGTACCTGTGCAGAACCATTTCACAGAAGAAGAAAAAAGAAGAAAAGATATTCCAAACTAGTTAGATTAATTACCCGCCCCCCACAAGAAAATGCAAAAAATCAAATCTATTGTACTCGCAAAAAATTTTTTTTTTTCGACCTTTCTGCCATCCGCCCCCCCCCAAAAAAGTAAAAAGACTAAACAAAATAAACTATTCAAATCTATTAATCTTTATATTAGAGTGTTATGAAATTATGTTCTTGGCTGCATGTGAGGTCTATGTATTATATGGAGGATAATTTTCCACCTTTCTGCCTTTTGCCCCTCCCTCCAAAAAATAAATAAAAAAATCAACAAAATAAACTAATCAAATCAATCTATCTATCTATCTATCTATCTATCTATCTATCTTCTATTAATCTTTATATGAGAATGTTATGAAATGATGTTGGCTGCATGTGAGGTCTATGCATAAGATGGGACTGAGGTTTTTGAGCAGAAGGGCAGATTCTTACATTTACAATGTGGTCACCTATCTATGCAACACGCCAGACCTGCAGGGTATAGCGACAGTGAGGTCACGGTACGGGCAATCGAGGGTTACTCACTTTTTGGAGGACCCTGGGCAGGCATGTAGCAGTGAATGAGAGGCAGACACTAGTTTCTCTGGGGCACACTCTGAGTGTAGAGACCTGGCCTGATGTTGGGTGAGGTGCCCTGGTTGGTGCAGGTGTTTAGAGTGCCTGAGACTAGGTCCCTTTAAGGTTCGTGACGCCAGTGCCTGTAACGGTGGCACGCCGGTTTTCAGTAGCAATAAGTGAGGTACACGGATGATATGGTGAACCAAACGTTGCTTTACTTATAACAGTCCAACTTTGTACATCAAGATGGTAATACAGTCCTTTACAGTCCCAAATGCACAGCAGGTTTATATCACAGCAGGTTTCAATCTTGCAAGATACTTGGAGGGTATATAGTTAATGCTTGGCAGTGCTATGCTGCTCTATCCCCACAGCTATTCTAGCTGGCTGGATCCCAAGGCCCGGATGCCTATTCGCTGGCTTAAATCCTTGGTATGAATTCCTTCCTCCAGTATTGGCACTTGCTTAAGGTTACAGTACCTTTGTTTTCTAGCTGTCTCTCTGCTTCAGGTGACAGATCACTGCGGTTGCTCCCAGGAGGTTCTTTCCTACTACTGGGGTATCTCAACTGAGCTATCCTTAGCCTCAGGAGCTTCAGGCTGACGAGGTAACTCCTCTAGTCCCCTGGAATACACTACTACTCCCCTGTCTGGGCCTTCCTATATATATCTAGGGCTCTCTAGCTCCCTCTAACGTCTGGGAGGCTAAACTACACCCAACTAGGCCTGACACCCAGTTAACACAGGGAAAATACACAAATGCAATAAAACACATTAACTTGTGTAGCGCCCACCTTTACCTAGTGGGACACTACATCTATACCGGCAGATCACCGCTCTGGTCTGTAAACAAACAGCAGGAGGACGAAAATAGCGTCGCAGAGAACGGATATACAGATATAAGTACTGTATTTTTTACTTAAAAAAATGCACCTAGGCTTAAGAGGAAAATCAGAAAAACATTTTTTATCAGACCTTAGATTAGAGCTTCCATTCTTTATCCGACTTGCCAGTAAGACGCTAAACTTTATTAGACCTCTGATCAGACCCCCCCCCCAATCTTTATCAGACACCGAATATTCATTCAACTTCAGATCAGACCCCCAATCTTTATATATCTCCCCAATTAGACCCTCAAATCTTCATCAGACTTGCACTCACTGCTCCCTGGTCTCCATTTCGGGCCCCACGCTTCACTGCCACCTGACAATGCACAGCCTCAGGTCATGCATTCCTACGTCATTAGTAGTGATGAGCCGCAGGGGCAATATTCAAATTCGCGAATATGAGACTTTGCGATTATTTTCATGAAAGTGAAAATCGGCAATGTAATATGCGCGTATTGCGCAAGCAATACAGGCGTGGGTCACTGTTGCTACATTTTTCAAGCTGCTAGCAGTTTCCTGGGACTGGAGAAAATGGTTGGCACGGCAGAACATCACAATAGCTTTATGTGCAGATAGAGACAAGTGCTCCAATATATTTGCGATTGTGCAAATTGTCAATTAATGATATTTTGGCGCAATACGTGCAGCTTCACATTTTATCAGGTCTGACTACCTATTACTGATTGGTGCACTATGTATTGTTGTGAACTTGTGACATCACAGCACTATGTCTGTAGCAGGTATGTATGGACAGCAGAACCTACCAGCTCCACTATATCAGGATCTAACCTACACTGACTCTCTCAGAACTTCATAAAACTACAGAAAATGGCTGCTGGGGAGGTTCTTATATAGTAAGGGGCAACTTTCCTATTGGTTGCTAGGGATGTTGCTCAGACAAAGACATTGCAGCCTTCTCATTGGCCCACAAGCAAGAAGGGAGGTTACTGATGAAAACAAAAATCTAGAATATTCAAGAATACGAATATATAGCACTATATTCTAAATATTCTCAAATTAGCAATATTCGCTGTTAAAATTCACGATTCGAATATTCGCGCCCAACACAAGTCATTAGATGACCACTGCTTACTGTAGTTCTGATTGCTCCCGCCATTATACACATATAGACACCACATCCATCTCCACCTGAGGTAGTGACTTTAGTCCTAATTTTTACTTTATAGATCTGCAGATAAAGATGCCGCTGCTCGCAGTCCTACATCTGCCACAACTTACTCCATCAGCCTTTTTCTCAGTCTTCATCCTGCACGGAGTAAGGACTTTAGTCCCGCTGCCTACAAAGGAGGGGAGGCTTCCCTCCAAAAATCCAGGTCTTGATCAATCTGTCTAACGACATTACAGGAAGTCGTATGCCTATGAATGCATGGCAGAGGGAGTTTAGCATGAGGGGAAAGGGGTGGTGAAAACATCACCTGAGTGGGCCCCAAACCCAGATACTGCCATGTCTGCTACCAATATCACCAACTAATGTTGAGCGAATTGAGCTTCGGTCCAAGATCCGCTTCGGTCAAAACTTCGTTTGAATGCTGTACGGAGATCCATCTCCATACAGCATTCAAATGTATGGGCTCCGGCAAGGGAAATCCGTTATCACCGAAGTCTCGCAGGACTTCAATGAATAACTTCAGACTTTGATTTTAGAACTTAAAAAACATTTTAAAACTTGGATCCGAAGTCAGCTTTGGTACCGAGGTATCAGACGATACCAGAGCCGACTTCAGATTCCTGTTTTAAAATGATTTTCAAATTTAAAAATTGAATGTCGAAGTTATTCACCGAAGCCTCACGACCAGATATTTTAATGCTGTACGCAGACGGGTCTCCGTACAGCATTAAAACAAAGTTTTGAGCGAATCGACTTGATTCGCTCAACACTACCACCAACCAGTGTCTTAATACTACCTCCATTCTTTTATTAAACAAAACACTGTACAAAGACCAGCAATACTCTATACAGATACCATACAGTGATATTTTTACATATATACACTTTTCTCCACTTTTGGATCTGTCCCGGATCCCCATGATGTCTTCTTCCATCCACAACTTGTGCCTGCAATTTTGTAATGGAGACATCGCCCTACCTTTCTGTAATTTACACACGCTCCCCATCCTTCTTATACACACCCTCAATTCTGTGCCTGTTACTTTCCCATCAGCCCCTAGTACTGCACCTACTTGTGTGGCCCTGTGGCCCAAAATATTGTACTTCAGAAATAATAGTGTCTTAATTACTGCCCAGAATACAGTGCCACACAGTGGATACTAAAAGGGGCCATTCTAATATGTGAGGGTGTATTACCCTAGACCTGGGGGTTCTACAATTGTATTGTTAAATAGTTTTGTATACTGTACACGTTTGGCCATAACTTCCAGGAGCTCCTGCTCTTATAATCTGCTACTATTGGATATTTTTAAAGGTCTACATTGCACTTAAAAGAGACTTTACACATTTAATTCTGGCCTCATTCTTCAATGCTACATTTCCACTGCACAAATCCCCAGGGCCACTACCACAGGGCCTCACTGCAGGGGCATATTGTGTGAGGGAACTAAAAGGGGGCACAACAACTGTATTTTGAGGCATTTAAAGGGAATTCTAAAGAGCACATTCTACTGTGTGGGGACATTCAGGGCCGGCTACAGGTTCATGTGGGCCCTTGGGCAATAAAGTCTCGAAGGGTCCCCTTGTGGCATTTTGCACAATGCACACACCAATGAAACTGAATGTGTTATAATTATTTAAATATATATAAAAAACAAAACGGGGCGAGCTGCAATCTTTACCATTTTTGCATACATACACCCTTTTGATCGCTTTTTATTCAAAAATAAAGCTCACCATGATGCCCCCTGTAGTAATAATTCTCCTTATATTGTGACAATAGAAAAATGCCCCCTATAGTGCTCCTCTCCTCCCTTCTCCATAGTGTCCCCCATAACGGACCAATATAAAAGCCCCTATATAGTGCCCCCAGTAGATGCCCTCCTAGTGTCTCCCTTAATGCGGCAGTATAAAATACGCCTTCTTAGTGCCCCCAGTAGATGCCCCTGTGGAGCTTCTGTCCTCCCTTTCTCCATAGTAGACCCCATAATGGGCCAGTAAAAAATGCCCCTATATAGTGCCGCCATAGTGCTCCTCTTTGTCCCCCCATTGTGTGCCCAACAGCATTGTGCCAAATAAAAAAAAAAATTATAATAATTACCTCCATGCTTCTGGCAGAGATGCATTTCAGGCCTCTTGGCCTGTGCCCCACACTGTACGCTGTCCAGCTTAGATGGCCACTGAAGTTATCACCTCACCTCGCCTAATTTACTAGGGCCTCCCCAGAAGCAGTGGGCCCTGGCACTTGCCTGGGTATGCCAGGTGCTGACGCTCGCCCTGGGGGCACTAACTACTGTGAAAGGGTCAGTAAGGTGGCATTCTACTGAGTGGGGTCTAGGAGGGATTGGGGAGTGTATAGATAGACATTCAGTGGCGTTAGAAGCATGGAGTTATGATGTCCCTCATTTGGCTTTTTAAAAGTTGGGAGCTATGTAGTAAGTACCAATGCCCCCTGTGAGCACCCTAGAAATTAATAGTGCCCCCTTTTGCCCCTTACGAAAGAAATGCAGCAAATCATCTTCCCCACAATGACAAACATTTGTAATGCACTTTTCTCATTTGGTCTCAATACTTAGAGATAGTTATGCAGATGGGGCAATTCATTGGCACTTAACTACAAAATACACTCTAGGGTCGATTTTATAGGAAGCCAATATGCTTAGTTTTGGTGTGTGGGAGGAAACCAGAGAACCCAGAGGAAACCCACACAAAAACAGGGAAGACATACAAATTCCATGGAGATACTGTTTCTGGTCATATTCAAAGCCATGACCCCACCACTGCAAGACACCAGTGATAAACACTAGACCCCCCTGCTGTGTACAGCTAGCCTCCTGGCACAGGTGGCATGACATGGTGACATTACTACACCACCTGTTCCAGAATGCTGGCCTCCTTTAAGGCCTAATGTGGCCTGCGACCTGCAAGGAGGATGATGAAAGAGTGGGGTGGCTATGGCTCCATACACTGTATTGGGCTTTAACTGGATCACTATCCTACAGATGCTGATACAGTTAAGACTGGTGCTCGCCCAGCCTCACAATGCAAGTAGGCTCAGGGTTACAGCCCAAAAAAAAAGAGAGGGTCGTTACTATTACAATAATTAATAAGTACAAATGTCAACACCTGTACTGGCCTCCTGGTTGTAATACTGGCTGGGGGTTGTATAATGGCCGGAGGCAACTTAAAATTCAGCAGAGCTCTGCAAACACTAAATTGTACTAATGCTATATTCACTGAGGTATTTAGCAAATATTTTGATCTAAATAAATGAGTCAATCAGCAACATACTGCTCCAAGGTTCGCATTATGCTGCAACGTGGAAAAATATATTTGTCACGTCATTTACACATTTACCTATATAATTTCTGTAAGCACAGTATTAATTACAGGCCATACTTATAGCCACCACTAGATTGGGCTAGAATCACCCTCTATATAAGGAGGGGCAGAACATTCCAGAATCAGTTCCACATAGTTCAATGTATTGTTAGAGTAAGTTCAGTGTAGATTCCAGACAACAACCAGGACACATGCCAAGATATGAAGCTGTCAAGCCAACTCATCCTGGAGCTGGATCCACCCAGGATAGAGCCACAACATCCCAGAAAGTGGACTAGATGCAGGAGAGGTGTAGAGAATGACCTGTAGAGGTGACTAGTCGTACAAAGGACTTTATGGGCTCTACAGCACAGCACATGTTCAGGAGATGCCTCAGTTGCCTGAGCAGACTCCACACAGTTTGACGTAGAAGCTAAGGTACAAGTCAGTTAGCAAAGAGCAGAGTAAGGAAGAATGCTTTAGCTATTTTAAAGAGATTCCTTTTTGGCCTATGATTACCTGTGCAGCTGTGAGAACTGTAATATTTGAGGATACCATTCTGCGTACCATCAGCCAGTCCATTACAAGTAAGACCTGTCCTGAACTGTTTGCATTTGAATTCTTCAGTAAAGAAACCATTCTGCTGCAAAACAGTTTCCTCATTGCTTCCTGCACTACATTTGCACCACAAAGTGTTGACATCACAAAAGCCCTGTCTTGCACCGTAAAAGTGCAACGGAGGGAAGAACTAGTGTGTCTTTCCCATCACTGCACATAGGCCCAGGGAGCTTTGGAATTGTGAGTATGACTACTGCACCCATCCAGCCACATCCACACCGCATGCTGCATATCTACCTCAGCAAGGCAACCTCCTATAGATGGGACCTACAGTAAAATGACTCACATCTCCTTGGTCCAAGCCTTCAAATTAATTCAGGAGAAGAAGGATACAGCTCCAGCGTCAGGGCAAGGTATTTTGGTGCCCTAGGCACTTGTGGCAAATGGTTCTTCTCCATGTGCAGTACCCCTGAGAACTACTGCAAAGGGGTAATTATTGATATAAGAGCCTGCCAAAACAGCCGGCTGGACCGAGTAAACCCCAGTGTGAAACAGGCCTTAGAAGATCAAGAACCGGTATCAAGATAACGTCAGTAAGGTAACGCTTGTTTAGGGCAAAAGACTTTACTGCTGAGGAGAGGGAATATTGCTCCAACACCTACCACACTTTGAGATGGACTGGCCACCTGGATATTAAATCTGCACCGATAAGAGAGGGAGATTCAGGAAGTATTACTACTAACATTGTTGATGCCTATATACAGCTATTGGGAAAAGTGACCTGTGTAAGATACACCCTGTGCCCCTGCCCGCAGAGTTGGTGACTTCTAGACATATGACACTAGGGTCCTACATATGTGCTGTACTCACAATGATTTTTGTTTCTCCAGAGACCTCTGGTCTGACTTGTGGTCCACAGCATTGCCCTACAGTATACTCTCTCTGTCTCCTCCTGCATCACACTGTTTGTGCTCTTTTTGTTACACGTCTATTAGTGTTGATCGAGCATGCTCGGCCGAACACCAGTTCGGCTTGAACATGTCGATGCTCGGTACATGGCGGTATTCGGCCCAATATCGCATGTGCTCGAGGTCAATGCTCGGGTCTCCTCCCTGCACGTTTGTTGGCTGCTATGCAGCCAATTAACGTGCAGGTAAGTACTGCCTTTTACTGTAATGCCGTAGCCATGTTAGTTACTGGCATTACAGTGATTGGCTATCCGGAACGTGCCATCGGGTGCCATATAGCACCCGATGACACATGTTCGGCTCAGTGTTAGTCAGGGAGAGCTGTACTGAAGAAGGGAAAGATAGTGTAGGGAGTGAAATTTTCTTTTTTTTTGTTAAAAAACTTGTCATTGTTGTGTGTGGCAACAGCAATATATATTTTTAGCTCAACCTGCGCTTAATTGCTAAGACTTTACAGACCCAAAAGTCCTTTTAAGGACGGTTGTGTGTGGCAGCAATATCTATTTTTAGCGCATCCTGCGCTAAATAGCGTGCAATAGTTAGGCCGCTGCAGACAGTGACATTATCTGTGCTACATTTCCTGTGTAATGTGTGAGCATCCTAAAAATATTTGTGACATCCAGTGTACTTTTTCCGTAGATGGTGTCCGCTGCGGACAGTGACATTACCTGGGGTACATATCCCGTGTAACATTTCCACATCCCAAATACCTGTGACATTCCCTGTAATTTTATAATAGCCGCTGCTGACATCAGCGAAATTATCTGCGGTATTTCTCCTGTGTAACGTGTGCACAACCCAAAAATATCTGTGACATCCAGTGTACTTTTACCTTACATGGTGTCCGCTGCTGACAGTGACATTAACTGCGCTATATCTCCTGTGTAATGTGTGCACATCCAAAAAATATCAGTGACATTCAGTGTACTTTTTCCATAGACTGTGTCCGCTGCAGACAGTGACATACCTGGGGTACATCTCCTGTGTAACATTTCCACATCCCAAATACCTGTGAAATTCCCTTTAATTTTATATTAGCCGCTGCTGACATCAGCAACATTATCTGTGGTATTTCTCCTGTGTAACGTGTGCACATCCCAAAAATATCAGTGACATCCAGTGTACTTTTTCCATAGACGGTGTCCGCTGCGGACAGTGACATAAGCTGCGCTACATCTCCTGTGTAACGTGTGCACATCCAAAAAATATCAGTGACATCCAGTGTACAGATCTTGTGCCCTGATTCCTAAACTCTTGAGCATCCACAGTCACAAGTAGATGATGGTGGGGAATGGCAATTAGTGTTTCATGAGGTGGATGATGATGACACACAGTTGCCAATAAGTCAACGGCAATTAATGTCTCAAGAGGTTGATGATGAGGATGAGACACAGTTGTCAATAACTGAAGTTGTTGTTAGGTCAACAAGTCAGAAGGATGAACAGAGTGAGGAAGTGGAAGAGGAGGTGGTGGACGATGAAGTCACTGACCCAACCTGGGAAGGTGGCAAGCCGAGCGAGGACAGCAGTACAAAGGGGGAGGGATCCACAGCACCGCAACAGGCTGGAAGAGGTAGTGGGGTGGCAAAAGGGAGAAGGCGGGCCACACCAAACAGGCCCGCAACTGTTCCCCAGAGCACACCCTTGCAGAAATCTCCCTTGCCAAGGGGTAGGTGTTCCACAGTCTGGCGCTTTTTTGAGGAAAGTGCGGACGACAAAAGAATTGGAATTTGCAACCTGTGCCATACAAAAATGAGCAGGGGCGTGAACACTAGCAACCTCACCACCACCAGCATGATCCTCCACATGGCATCAAAGCACCGTAATAGGTGGGCTGAATGCCTGTGTCCACAATCTGTGTCTGTGGGTCACACTACTGCCTCCTCTTCCCCTGTGTTACGTGCTGGCCAATCCCCTGTCGAAGGCGCAGGCCCGGATGCCTCCCGCCCTGCAAAAGTACCTTCGCAAGCACCATCAGCGACCACATCCACTTCCGTGACCCAGGGCAGCGTACAGATGTCCTTACCCCAGGCATTTGAACCCAAGCGCAAATACCCAGCCACGCAACCACAGGCCATAGCCCTAAATGCGCAACTTTCCAAATTACAGGCCCTGAAAATGTTGCCATTTAGGCTTGTGGACACTGAGGCCTTCCGCAGCCTGATGTCAGCGGCCGTCCCTCGTTACTCAGGCCCAAGCCGCCACTATTTTTCACGGTGTGCCGTGTCCGCCTTACACCAGCATGTGGGCACACAGGAGTGATCGTACCCAGGGATGGCACAGGTACTACCGACGCCAAAGGATAGTGGGCCCTAATTCCATCAGGGTTTCCGCCACCACCTACGTTAGTGGCTCCAACCCCCACTTCTCCTCCTCCACCTCCTCCCCCACTTCCACCTCAGAATTATCCTCTTGCAGCACCAGTCAGCCATCAGTCGGTAACTGGAAGCAGTGTAGTACTGGAGTGGGGAAGCGTCAACAGGCCGTGCTTAAGCTGATATGCTTAGGTGACAAACAGCACACCGCCGCAGAGCTGTTGCAGGGGATAAGAGACCAGACTGAGCTGTGACTCTCGCCACTCAACCTAGAACCAGGCATGGTTGTGTCTGATAATGGCCGTAACTTGGTGGCAGCTTTGGAGATCAGGAAGCTCACAAACATCCCATGCCTAGCCCACGTCTTCAACTTAGTGGTTCAGTGGTTTCGAAAAAACCTACCCCAATTTGCCTAAGCTACTGGTGAAGGTGCGCCACGTGTGTGACCATTTCCGCAAGTCATCGACAGCTTCCACCGATATGTCAACGCTGCAGCAGCGATTAAAATTGCCAGCTCACCGACTGTTGTGCGATGTGAGCAAGCGCTGGAACTCCACGTTCCACATGTTGGCCAGGCTTTGTGAGCAGCAGAGGGCAGTAGTGGAATACCAGCTTCAACATGGTCGCCGCCATTCCAGTCAGCTTCCGCTCTTCACAAGGGAGGAGTGGGCATGGATGTCTGACCTCTGTGAAGTTTTAAGAAACTTTAAGGAATCAACACCGATGGTGAGCGGCGATAACGCTATTATCAGCGTTCCAATTAAAGCCGACGCTTTGAATGTGGAAGAGGTGGAAATGGGGAAAGACATTACACAGGGTGATAGCCATACCACCCTCAGTTCGTCTTCTCAGCGCAAATTGGATGATGATGAGGAGGAGGAGAAGGTTGCCTCCGCTACAGAGGGTAGTACCCATGGAAGTTTAATTCCATCTGTTCAGTGTGAATGGGCAGAAGAGAAAGAAGAGGATGAGGAGATTGAAAGTCATACTCCTGATGACGACAGCGAAGTCTTGCCTGTTGGGACTCTGGCACACATGGCTGACTTTATGTTAGGCTTTCTTTCCCATGACCCACGCGTTTTACGCATTTTGGACAACACCAATTACTGGTTGTTCACCCTTCTCGACCCCTACAAAGAGAACTTGTCATCTCTCATTCCTGTGGTGGAGAGGTCAAGCAAAATGGTGCAATACCAGAAGTTCCTTGTGGAAAATTTGCTTAAAAAATTTCCAGCTGACAATGCTGGCTGCGGCAGAGTATGTAGTTCCTTCGCCAACCGAGGAGGGGAGGGGAACACACAGTGGTTCCAACAGAGGCAGGGCAACACTCTCCAAAGCCTGGGACAGTTTCATGACACCCCGCCAGCACCCTCACCCTGATGCACGGCCTAGTGTCACAAGGAGGGAAAAATTTTGGAAGATGGTGAAGGAGTACGTAGCAGACCGTGTCAGCGTCCTCAATGATCCCTCTGTGCCTTACAACTACTGGGTGTCCAAGCTGGACATGTGTCATGAACTGGAGCTCTACGCCCTGGAGGTGCTGGCCTGTCCTGCTGCCAGCGTTTTGTCAGAGCGGGTATTTAGTGCTGCTGGGGGCATAATAACTGATAAGTGCATCCGCCTGTCAACTAAAAAAAAATGCTGAAAGGTTGACTCTTATAAAAATGAACAAGGCCTGGATTGCCCCTGACTTCTCTACTCCACCAGAGGAAAGCGGCTGAACATAAAGGCACTTTAAATGTGTTTTTATAATGTTATAATGTACTGAATACACTGTATTCCCATGCACCCCTTCCACCACAAAAAAGGTTACTGTATATGGTTCAATCTTCCTTTTCTCGTCGTCCTCCTCCTCCTCTTCCATCATATCAACATGCTTATTAGTCTGTCCTCGCTCCTAATGTTGTAGATGGTCAGCTCACCTGCAGGCCCTTTCATATAATGTTTTAGAGGGTCAGTTCACCAGTAGGCCCTCACCTACAATCTTTTAGAGGGCTAGCTCACCTGCAGGCCCTCGCATGTAATGTTTTAGAGGTTCAGCTCACCAGCAGGCCCTCACCTACAATCTTTTAGAGGGCCAGCTCGCCTGAAGGCCCTCCCATGTAATGTTTTAGAGGGTCAGCTCACCAGCAGGCCCTCACCTACAATCTTTTAGCGAGTCAGCTCACCAACAGGCCCTCGCATATAATGTTTTTGAGCGTCAGCTCGACAGCAGGCCCTGAACCATAATATTTTACAGGGTCAGCTCACCAACAGGCCCTTACCTACAATCATTTAGAGGGTCAGCTCACCAGCATGCCCTCACCTACAATCTTTTATAGGGTCAGCTCACCTGCAGGCCCTCGCATATAATGTTTTTGAGGGTCAGCTTACCAGCAGGCCCTCAACCATAATGTTTTACAAGGTCAGCTCACCAGCAGGCACTCATCTACAATCTTTTAGAGGGTCAGCTCACCAGCAGGCCCTTGCATATAATGTTTTAGATGGTCAGATCAGCAGCAGCCACTCACCCCTTATGTTTCAGAGGGTCAGCTCAGCAGCAGACCCTCACCCCTAATGTTTTTCAGATGGTCAGTTCAGCAGCAGTTCCTCGCCCCTAATGTTTTAGAGGGTCAGCTCAGCAGCAGACCCTCACCCTTAATGTTTTAGATGGTCGGATCAAAATCAGACCCTCACCCCTAATGTTTTAGAGGGTCACCAGCAGGCTCTTGCTCCTAATGTTTTTGAGGGTCACCAGCAGGCCATCAATCATAATTTTTCAAGGGTGTATGAGGCCCTCCTTTATAAAGGGTGTATTGGAGTGCCGGTTCCTTTTAATCTTTGGAAGCCCTTTCACTTAGTGCATAGGCTTTATGAGTGTAGGAGTCCCACTACCTGAACAATTGTACCACAATGTATATGAGGCCCTCCATCATGTGATATACAGGTTGTATCGGAGTGCCTCTTCCTTGTAATTTTTGGCAGCACTTGCACTTTATATACAAGTAAATATACAGAAAAGAATGTTTCCTTACAATTTTTCCTCTAAAATCGATTTTATCTTTGGTTTTAGATGTATTATTGTCAGTCTGTAAAAGTGGCGTACTACTCGGACAACATTGTTCCCAGCAGAGACCTGGGAGTCCAAGATGCATCCAGACATCCTCCCCATGCTGTACCCAAACCATTTCAGTGGTGTTTTAATCGATTTCTGACCTTTTCCTATGAACCAGACACCCTCCCCTCTTCAGAGCAGGGGGTGCCTGGTTTAATGCTCGGGTTCTCCCATTGACTAGCATTGTGCTCAGGTGCTCGGTAGAGCACCCGAGCATCACAAGGTGTTTGACGCGAGCACTCGAACACCCGAGCACTTTGGTGCTTGATCAACACTAACGTCTATTGCTCTTCAGCTATGCACTCTTGTCTCTACCAGGGACATACTAGTCACACAGGCCTGAACTAGAACATATATTTTTTCTTGTTCTGACCTGAGGACCTGCTCAGCCCGGTCATGTGACCATAGGTCCTTCAGCAGCTTCTGCATACATCTTCAGATTATATCTGTAAAGAATAAATCAAGGCAACTGGACTTACTGTAGATTTCTTGAAAACGTTTCACTCGTTCTTCCAACGAGCTTTCTCAGAAGAACGAGTAAAATGTTTTCAAGAAATCTACAGTAAGTCCGGTTGCCTTTATTTATTCTTTACAGATATACCATGACCTGGATAAATGAGAACCTTCACAGACATCTTCAGATTATACCCCCAACAATTTTAGATTGCTCACCATTGTTCTTGTGCTTAGTTTCTTCCCTCCTGAACCTTCCTTTAATATATTTAAAAGTTTCGGTCATGTCCTTCCTTTTGTTCTTTCTTCCAGGCTATGCAAATTAAGCTTTATAAGTTTATAGCAAACAATATGAACATCAAAACTCTGAATTTCTGATCTGAGCATTGTGTATCCACTGAAAGGGTCCTACCTACATGGGCTGATTTTATCCAGGAATGTGTGCCGATAGACAATATAACAAAAGGACATTTACATGGACAGATAGAAACTGTATAGGGGACAAATAATCATTAGTACGATCATTCATCCCCCGTGCAGTTTGCATATTGCCGTTTACACTGAGAAATGCGCTGTTGGCAGCAATGATCTTAGGTCTGTGATCAGCCAACAAACTGATTGCTGCAATCTCTAGACAGCAGTGTTCTTATAAACACTCACAATTATTGGTCTATGAAAAATGACCTAAAGTACAAACACAGACACATAATTTAGTACGAATAATATATTAGTCATCAACAGCTTAATGACGATCTTTGGGTGGCTCATGGACATTTTTTTTGTTCCACATTTCATAGAGAAAAAAAACTGCTGGGGTGATTTATGAAACTGTCTAAAACAAAAATTGTCTCATAGCTATCATAGCAACCAATCACAGTGAATATTTCATTTCTTCTAGTGCTCTTGAAAAATGGAAGCTGTGCTGTGATTGAAGGCTATAGGTAACACGGATAGTTTTTATTTTAGAGAGTTTTCATAAATCTGACTACTTAGTTTCCCATTAAGACCCCCCCCCCCCATTATACAGTAAAAGGACTAAATAGCTGCACATAAAAATATTGGCTGTGTGATCAGCAGCTTGCTGATGGTCTCCAGGTAGTCATTGCATTTTTTTTAACAATACACAAAAGACAGAGAACTCATTATATTCTGAAACTACTAAGAGTTGCACATAAGAATACTAGTTGTGTTATCGGCAGCTTACTGATGGTATACTGGTAGCTACAGTAGTTTTCTTTTTTATGCTACACAGACATTAGGCCAATCAGATTCACAACCCATTCTCAGCAGGACACTGCTATGCACTCAATGAACGATCTCACCAACTAAACTGCCCAACCAGGAAATCAGTTCCGATCCGAACTTCGTCCCGAACCCGAACCCCATTGAAGTCAATGGGGACCTGAACTTTTTGGCACTAAAAAGGCTGTAAAACAGCCCAGGAAAGGGCTAGAGGGCTGCAAAAGGCAGCAACATGTAGGTAAATCCCATGCAAACAAATGTGCATAGGGAAATGAATTAAAATAAAAATAAAATAAATAAAAATTAACCAATATCAATTGGAGAGAGGTCCCATAGCAGAGAATCTGGCTTCACGTCACCCACCACTGGAACAGTCCATTCTCAGATATTTAGGCCCCGGCACCCAGGCAGAGGAGGGAGGTCCCGTAACAGAGAATCTGGCTTCATGTCAGCAGAGAATCAGTCTGCATGTCATAGCAGAGAATGAGGCTTCACGTCAGCCACCACTGCAACAGTCCATTGGCATATATTTAGGCCCAGCACCCAGGCAGAGGAGAGAGGTCCCGTAACAGAGGATCTGTCTTCATGTCAGCAGAGAATCAGTCTGCATGTCATAGCAGAGAATCAGGCTTCACGTCAGCCACCACTGCAACAGTCCATTGTCATATATTTAGGCCCAGCACCCAGGCAGAGGAGAGAGGTCCCGTAACAGAGAATCTGTCTTCATGTCAGCAGAGAATCAGTCTGCATGTCATAGCAGAGACTCAGGCTTCATGTCAGCCACCACTGCAACAGTCCATTGGCATATATTTAGGCCAAGCACCCAGGCAGAGGAGAGAGGTCCCGTAACAGAGGATCTGTCTTCATGTCAGCAGAGAATCAGTCTGCAAGTCATAGCAGAGAATCAGTCTTCACGTCAGCCACCACTGCAACAGTCTATTGTCAGATATTTAGGCCCAGCACCCAGGCAGAGGAGAGAGGTCCCGTAACAGAGAATCTGGCTTCATGTCGGC
The DNA here is from genome assembly GCF_014858855.1 of Bufo gargarizans. NCBI lineage: Eukaryota > Metazoa > Chordata > Amphibia > Anura > Bufonidae > Bufo > Bufo gargarizans. Next base: position 156,936 of record NW_025334667.1, on the reverse strand, counting down.
AGAGAATTAGTCCGCATGTCATAGCAGAGAATCAGGCTTCACGTCACCCAACATTGGAAAAGTCCATTGGCATATATTTAGGCCCCGGCACCCAGGCAGAGGTTCATTCAACTTTGGGTAGCCTCGCAATATAATGGTAAAATGAAAATAAAAATAGGATTGAATGAGGAAGTGCCCTGGAGTACAATAATATATGGTTAAGGGGAGGTAGTTAATGTCTAATCTGCACAAGGGATGGACAGGTCCTGTGGGATCCATGCCTGGTTCATTTTTATGAACGTCAGCTTGTCCACATTGGCTGTAGACAGGCGGCTGCGTTTGTCTGTAATGACGCCCCCTGCCGTGCTGAATACACGTTCAGACAAAACGCTGGCCGCCGGGCAGGCCAGCACCTCCAAGGCATAAAAGGCTAGCTCTGGCCACGTGGACAATTTAGAGACCCAGAAGTTGAATGGGGCCGAACCATCAGTCAGTACGTGGAGGGGTGTGCACACGTACTGTTTCACCATGTTAGTGAAATGTTGCCTCCTGCTAACACGTTGTGTATCAGGTGGTGGTGCAGTTAGCTGTGGCGTGTTGACAAAACTTTTCCACATCTCTGCCATGCTAACCCTGCCCTCAGAGGAGCTGGCCGTGACACAGCTGCCTTGGCGACCTCTTGCTCCTCCTCTGCCTTGGCCTTGGGCTTCCACTTGTTCCCCTGTGACATTTGGGAATGCTCTCAGTAGCGCGTCTACCAACGTGCGCTTGTACTCGCGCATCTTCCTATCACGCTCCAGTGCAGGAAGTAAGGTGGGCACATTGTCTTTGTACCGAGGATCCAGCAGGGTGGCAACCCAGTAGTCCGCACACGTTAAAATGTGGGCAACTCTGCTGTCGTTGCGAAGGCACTGCAGCATGTAGTCGCTCATGTGTGCCAGGCTGCCCAGGGGTAAGGACAAGCTGTCCTCTGTGGGAGGCGTATCGTCATCGTCCTGCCTTTCCCCCCAGCCACGCACCAGTGATGGGCCCGAGCTGCGTTGGGTGCCACCCCGCTGTGACCATGCTTCATCCTCATCCTCCTCCACCTCCTCCTCATCCTCGTCCTCCTCGTCCTCCAGTAGTGGGCCCTGGCTGGCCACATTTGTACCTGGCCTCTGCTGTTGCAAAAAACCTCCCTCTGAGTCACTTCGAAGAGACTGGCCTGAAAGTGCTAAAAATGACCCCTCTTCCTCCTCCTCCTCCTCCTCCTGGGCCACCTCCTCTTCCATCATCGCCCTAAGTGTTTTCTCAAGGAGACATAGAAGTGGTATTGTAACGCTGATGATGGCGTCATCGCCACTGGCCATGTTGGTGGAGTACTCGAAACAGCGCAACAGGGCACACAGGTCTCGCATGGAGGCCCAGTCATTGGTGGTGAAGTGGTGCTGTTCTGTAGTGCGACTGACCCGTGCGTGCTGCAGCTGAAACTCCACTATGGCCTGCTGCTGCTCGCACAGTCTGTCCAGCATGTGCAAGGTGGAGTTCCACCTGGTGGGCACATCGCATATGAGGCGGTGAGTGGGAAGGCCGAAGTTACGCTGTAGCGCAGACAGGCGAGCAGCGGCAGGATGTGAACGCCGGAAGCGCGAACAGACGGCCTGCACTTTATGCAGCAGCTCTGACATGTCGGGGTAGTTGTGAATGAACTTCTGCACCACCAAATTCAGCACATGCGCCAAGCAAGGGATGTGCGTCAAATTGGCTAGTCCCAGAGCTGCAACGAGATTTCGCCCATTATCACACACCACCAGGCCGGGCTTGAGGCTCACCGGCAGCAACCACTCGTCAGTCTGTTGTTCTATACCACGCCACAACTCCTGTGCGGTGTGGGGCTTGTCCCCCAAACATATGAGTTTCAGAATGGCCTGCTGACGTTTACCCCGGGCTGTGCTGAAGTTGGTGGTGAAGGTGTGTGGCTGACTTAATGAGCAGGTGGAAGAAGAGGAGGAGGAAGCCGAGAAGGAGGAGGTGGCAACAGGAGGCAAAGAATGTTGCCCTGCGATCCTTGGCGGCGGAAGGACGTGCGCCAAACAGCTCTCCGCCTGGGGCCCAGCTGCCACTACATTTACCCAGTGTGCAGTTAGGGAGATATAGCGTCCCTGGCCGTGCTTACTGGTCCACGTATCTGTGGTTAGGTGGACCTTGCCACAGATGGCGTTGCGCAGTGCACACTTGATTTTATCGGATACTTGGTTGTGCAGGGAAGGCACGGCTCTCTTGGAGAAGTAGTGGCGGCTGGTAACAACATACTGTGGGACAGCAAGCGACATGAGCTGTTTGAAGCTGTCTGTGTCCACCAGCCTAAATGACAGCATTTCATAGGCCAGTAGTTTAGAAATGCTGGCATTCAGGGCCAGGGATCGAGGGTGGCTAGGTGGGAATTTACGCTTTCTCTCAAATGTTTGTGAGATGGAGAGCTGAACGCTGCCGTGTGACATGGTTGAGATGCTTGGTGACAGAGGTGGTGTTGGTGGTACATCCCCTGTTTGCTGGGCGGCAGGTGCCAACGTTCCTCCAGAGGCGGAGGAAGAGGCCGAGGCGGCAGCAGCAGAAGAGGCCGAAGCGGCAGCAGCAGAAGAGGCCGAGGCGGCAGCAGCAGAAGAGGCCGAGGCGGCAGCAGCAGAAGAGGTAGCAGGGGGAGCCTGAGTGACTTCCTTGGTTTTAAGGTGTTTACTCCACTGCAGTTCATGCTTTGCATGCAGGTGCCTGGTCATGCAGGTTGTGCTCAGGTTCAGAACGTTAATGCCTCGCTTCAGGCTCTGATGGCACAGCGTGCAAACCACTCGGGTCTTGTCATTGCTTGAAGAAGTTCCATGCCAGGAAACTCCTTGAAGCTGCCTTTGGGGTGCTCGGTCCCAGATGGCGGCGGTCAGTAGCAGGCGGAGTCTCTTGGCGGCGGGTGTTCTGCTTTTGCCCACTGCTCCCTCTTTTGCTACGCTGTTGGCTCGGTCTCACCACTGCCTCTTCCTCCGAACTGTGAAAGTCAGTGGCACGACCTTCATTCCATGTGGGGTCTAGGACCTCATCGTCCCCTGCATCGTCTTCCACCCAGTCTTGATCCCTGACCTCCTGTTCAGTCTGCACACTGCAGAAAGACGCAGCAGTTGGCACCTGTGTTTCGTCATCATCAGAGACTTGCTGAGGTGGTATTCCCATGTCCTCATCATCAGGAAACATAAGTGGTTATTCGTCAGTGCATTCTATGTCTTCCACCGCTGGGGAAGGGCTAGGTGGATGCCCTTGGGAAACCCTGCCAGCAGAGTCTTCAAACAGCATAAGAGACTGCTGCATAACTTGAGGCTCAGACAGTTTCCCTGGTATGCATGGGGGTGATGTGACAGACTGATGGGGTTGGTTTTCAGGCGCCATCTGTGCGCTTTCTGCAGAAGACTGGGTGGGAGATATTGTGAACGTGCTGGATCCACTGTTGGCCACCCAATTGACTAATGCCTGTACCTGCTCAGGACTTACCATCCTTAGAATGGCATTGGGCCCCACCATATATCGCTGTAAATTCTGGCGGCTACTGGGATCTGAGGTAGTTGGTACACTAGGACGTGTGGCTGTGGCAGAACGGCCACGTCCTCTCCCAGCACCAGAGGGTCCACTAACACCATCACGACCATGTCCACGTCCGCGTCCCTTACTAGATGTTTTCCTCATTGTTATCGTTCACCACAACAACAAAAATATTATTTGGCCCAATGTATTGAATTCAAATTCAGGACTTTTTTTACAGACACCTAACACTATCTGGCTATCTATTTAGGTACCGTATTACACTAATACTGGCACAGCAGTAACCACAGATTTAGCTGACTATGAATTTGAGGCCTAGTATTTAAGCGCTGGGTGACAGGTATACGTTTTACGGACAGAATTAGACTGGGATATGCACAGTAGCGTGTGTGTGAAGTTATTGAGAATGACCCTATCAGCACCTTGATTCTGATATACCCTTTTAGGGATGTATTTAAAGTAGGCCTGATACAGCAGAAACCACTAAATTAGGAAATTGCTAAATTGGGAATTGTATTTCAACCCAGAACAAAAAATTTGCTTTGACGGACACTAAATAACTTGCCCAGCCACAACAGTACAGCAGTAACAACAGATTTAGCTGGATATAAACTTGAGGCCTAGTATTTAGGCGCTGGGTGACAGGTATACGTTTACTGACAGAATTAGACTGGGATATGGCCAAAAAATAACCACACTATTGCTGGTTAAATGCACTTGGTGTCACAGCTTGACCAACCACACTACTGAGGGTTAAATGCACTTGGTGACGGGCGCAGCTTGCCCCTGATGTAGTATATGGCCAAAAAATAAACAGACTATTGCTGGTTAAATGCACTTGGTGTGACAGCTTGACCCTGATGTAGGCTTTAGCCAAAAAACAACCACACCATTGAGGGTTAAATGCACTTGGTGGCAGCTTGTGCTGGCGCACCACAAGACACAAAATGGCCGCCGATCACCCCAGAAAAAAGTGACTGAAAAACGCTCTGGGCAGCCTAAAAACAGTGAGCAATTGAGTATCAGCAGTTCAATCATCCACAGCTGCAGATCGATCATTGGATGGAGTCCTTTGGAGGAGTTAATCTGCCTAATCTCGCCCTACTGTCGCAGCCGCAACCTCTCCCTACGCTAATCAGAGCAGAGTGACGGGCGGCGCTATGTGACTCCAGCTTAAATAGAGGCTGGGTCACATGGTGCTCTGGCCAATCACAGCCATGCCAATAGTAGGCATGGCTGTGACGGCCTCTTGGGGCAAGTAGTATGGCGCTTGTTGATTGGCTGCTTTGCAGCCTTTCAAAAAGCGCCAAGAAAGCGACGAACACCGAACCCGAACCCGGACTTTTACGAAAATGTCCGGGTTCGGGTCCGTGTCACGGACACCCCAAAATTCGGTACGAACCCGAACTATAAAGTTCGGGTTCGCTCATCCCTAACCAGTAGGATACCATTATACACTCATACTACTAAATACATACACATGATATAAATAATAAATAGCTTGCAGATTGTGTTCAGATAGCTACAATACTTTTTTTTAATGCCAAACAGAAGATCAGACCCACCACCCATTCTCAGCAGGACACCATTACAAAACTACTAAATAGAAACACATGGTATAAATAATAGATATGTTATCAGCAGCTTGCTGATGGTCTCCTGGTAGCTACGGTAGTTTTTTTTTTATGCCAAACAGAAGGTAGACAATATACCATTTAGATTCACAACCCATTCTCAGTAGGACACCATTCCACACTCAAACTACTAAGTGAGACAAATGATGTGTTTAATAGATGTGTTATGAGCAGCTTACTGATGGTCTCCAGGTAGCTACAGGAGTTTTTTTTATACTGCTCGTAGAAAATAGAAGAAATGCTGATCAAAAGGGTAACTTCATTATAAATATTTTCTTCTATTGAAATTTTGTGTAGACCTCTGAGAAGTTAGCTTCATAACGCTTTTAACTACAAAACAATTTATGATTTAGAAGTGCGATGAGGGAAATATCGGTAACAACTTTTAATTATTTGCACACAGCGGAGTGCGTACATTCCTGCTGATTTGTAGGACAGGCTCGGCTATTTGTTTCTTTTTATTTCCTAAGCAGCATACTTTCCCCGAGGTTTTATTAGCTCGTGTTGATCCTTATACAATTGGATTAATCACGGTGGGATTACTGGAGATTCATTCTTAGCTAACATGAAGCGCACAATGAAACGAGATTACGCTCTTACTTGCCTGTCTTCTGTGCAAACGCCAAGCTAACGTGAACGACATGAGCTGGAATTCACACCAAGCATGAAGTCAATTTCCTCCTTTTAACACTCATGAGGGAAATATTCACTTTGGTTTGAGTCTGTATCACCAAATTTATCAAAAGTCAAATGTTATTTCTTAAATTTAGTGCACCTTTAAACTTTTTGCAATAGTTTGCATTTTTACACCATTCATTCCAATCTTGAAAAGAGGGACCATGTGGTTAGTCAGTCAACCTACAGTAATTTAAGCCAGATTTATTAATTGCTAGTTTTTAGAAAGTTGCAAAAGTTGGCACAGTCTTTTTCTAGTGAAGGGGTAGCGCAAAAAGGGGAGTAATGAAATCAACATGCTAATTTTTTTTTACCTTTTTTGGAGTGTCTGATTGGTTTCAAGCCACTTGGTCACTTGGTTTTTGCAACAAATTTACAAAATGTTCCATGCCACTTGTTAAATTTTGTTTGCAAGAACTACCTATGGATTTTTGAGTCTAAAGTCTAATCATATTTATTACAAAGGTTCATTCAGTTTGTAAGCCAGCAGGGGACTGGAGTACACTTGCAACATTTTTGCCAAAAAGTCACAATAATACATTTGGCAAATAAATGTAGCTCCAACCACAAAACATCTGGCTGCCCCTTAGTAAATGTAAATTTCCAAACATGGCACAAACTATCCTAAAAATGGAGCAAATACACCTTAAATCTGGTGCCAATGCCTACTCCACCAACAGGCAACATCTCTACAGTTTTCTGGCGCAGAACTCGAGATACATTATCCCCTTAGACCTAAAGATGCACAAAATGTATTAATCATCGTACACCATTTGATAAATTCAGCACAAATTGCAGCAACGCAGATTCCCCTCATGATAAATTCCCTCTTTTTGTCTACAATTGTTTTATCTAACCAGAGTATCCCACAAAACTGCATATTTGTGCCCCAAATACCCGATTTTCATGTCAGCACTTTCCTTCTCCTGTGCTGAGCATCATTGCATCCTGGCAGGATGTTTACATGCAGAACTTCCTGTTTTCATCAGCTTCCTGTTCAGTTTTCTAACCAAACCAAACACACTTTTCTCTGTAATGTTTCACATGGCTTTTGGTTTGTAGCTAACATGGAGAAGGGAGGTGTAGGCGGTGTGTGACTACTGCCGACAGAACAGTGTGGCAGATAGAGCAAGCCAAGAGAAACATTACAAAGCTAAACATGCTGGGATTGGTTAGAAAACATAACAGGAGACTGATGAAAACAGGAAGTTCTGGATGTAAACATCCTGCCAGGATGCAGTGATGCTGAGAAAGTAGTGGCATGAAAAACACACATATGTAGCAAAATATGTAGTGTTTGGGCAGATTTAAGAAAAAGGCATTATTAAGTGTACTTTCATGCAAGAAGCTCAAAAAATTCTGTCCATTTAAATTGGCATATCAATAGAAAGGTTGTTTACAGCTGACCGCTTGCGACTTTGCATTAACATTGCTTTCTTCAGCGATTTGTTTTATCGGCCATGTTAAACCAGGGGAGGTCATGTGATTCATGCCTTTAATGGGGATGACCTGAACTGTCTACTGCCCGGATGAATTATAGGCTCTTTGCGAAGGACGGATCAATTGTTATCTGGATTGCTGCCACATTGTCTTTTTGATCCTAGAACATATTTGTCCCTTCCTCGTCAATTCCTCAGCCTGCTCCAGAGTTATATCTTACCTGCCAGCCACAAAGCTGATGAAGAGAAAGAAGTAATCTATGTCAAGCAGCTCCGGAGCACAATGGTGTCCCAGAAGTGCTGTATCTCAGAGTTATGATCCTAGATGGGAAAAAGTTTAAGTGTCAGGTCCCTAACTGGTACGACTGCTCAAAAAATAAGCAGAGGAGAGAATGTTGCCCATGAGCAAAGAGATTAGGAAGGGGCAGCCGCATCTGAGCTATGATACTGGATGTCAGCTTAATAGAAAAACATCACAGGAAATTGAGTGGAGAACTATTGTATGGAAACTGCGATATCATAGATGCCATGCATTGCAATAAATCTGAGCCTGCAACGTTCATTAAATACTACAGTAATCAATGTATTAACCAATTCAGGTCTAGGGTCTTCATAACCAGACGCTTCTTAGCCATCTTTAGTATGCGTCCTTTAACGACTTTTTTTTATTTATTAAGCTTGCCACTTTTTTGGTAACCAACGCAGGTTTCTTTATTTCATATGCATAGACCTCATGATTTTCTATGTTTCCTTTTTTGTGTCCATCATTCTGTACTGATTATTTTGATATATGATACAGTATGTCGTTTTTTGGGTGTAATTAAAGGGCCTATGAAACTGGCTGACCTGTTGTGCACTTGGCAGCTGAAGGCATATAAGTTATGTCTCTCTCTCTCTCTCTCTATATATATATATATATATTGTAGGAGGGTTCAAGTGATAATCGTGGATGATAGATATGTGTCACCGAGGTTCCTGGCCTCGGTGAAGTAAGAGCCGGTTTCATGTGTTAGCAGCAGTTGCTGTTTGACACGTTGCTGTTTAGTATGGCTGTAATAGCTGATCTGGGACGGTTCTTACTGGGAGTAGTCAAAGTGCTGGGTGGGTGACTACTCCCCACGTTCCAGGCCGGATCTTGGTTTTGGGCTATAAAACACAGGCAGCACTGTCAGGTGGTATGGATTAGTAGGGATTACTCCTCTCTGACAGTGGAGCTCTAAGGCCTGCTACCTTGTTGGTGTGAAAGCAGGTGGATTCTGCTTTGTCCAAGGACTTCTTCTTTTCTGCATGGTGTGAACGAACACCAGAATCACAAGGTGACTGTATTCCTTGAAACAGACTTTTTGTTTTGTCATTTACTTACATGTGTGAATAAACACTGAACTGTTTAATTCAAAGACTTTGTTGTTGCGTCTATACTGCGGCCGCTAACCTGCCTACCAGAGCAAATCCCCACTTTATATACAGTATATAAAGTGGGGATTTGCTCTGGTAGGCAGGTTAGCGGCCGCAGTATAGACGCAACACCGCGCAACTTTTGGTCTGTACTGTATATATATATATATATATGTATATATATATGAAATACTGTCCCAATAGCGCTATACTTCCCTCCTCACTGTGTATCCGCGGTATCGCAGCAGGACCGCAACGTAACTGCCACACTAATGTAGTCGATAGGACAGAAAGAAACAGTGATACCGCGCTCTAACTGTATGAACAGTAGCTGCAATCACCACTTCCCCCACCCCCTGGTTAGAGAGCTCCTCGCAGGGCTAAGATCAGGCTCAGTTACCTTGTGGGTCAGCTGCACATTCCACTGGGTCCTGCGACTTTCATGGGGTATTCTTGGGGTTTCTGCAGAAATATTGGTAATACCATAGCATCTACCAGCAAATGCATAAGTATGGATAGCAAAGCAAATAGGGATCACAAAACAGCTGGCAAATTAAAAGGTTTTTTTTTCCATGCAAAAAATGCCCGGGATGCAAAAAATCACAAAAAATAAAAAAAACACAAAAAAATAATACCAAAGGGGGTGGTGGGGGTAGGGGTGATTGCAGCTAATACAAACCGGATTCCAAAAAAGTTGGGACACTAAACAAATTGTGAATAAAAACTGAATGCAATGATGTGGAGATGGCAAATGTCAATATTTTATTTGTAATAGAACGTAGATGACAGATCAAACGTTTAATCCGAGTAAATGTATCATTTTAAAGGAAAAATACGTTGATTCAAATTTTCACGGTGTCAACAAATCCCCAAAAAGTTGGGACAAGTAGCAATAAGAGGCTGGAAAAAGTAAATTTGAGCATAACGAAGAGCTGGAAGACCAATTAACACTAATTTGGTCAATTGGCAACATGATTGGGTAAAAAAAGATCTTCTCAGAGTGGCAGTGTCTCTCAGAAGCCAAGATGGGTAGAGGATCACCAATTCCCACAATGTTGCGCAGAAAGATAGTGGAGCAATATCAGGAAGGTGTTACCCAGCGAAAAATTGCAAAGACTTTGCATCTATCATCATCAACTGTGCATAACATCATCCGAAGATTCAGAGAATCTGGAACAATCTCTGTGCGTAAGGGTCAAGGCCGTAAAACCATACTGGATGCCCGTGATCTCCGGGCCCTTAAACGACACTGCACCACAAACAGGAATGCTACTGTAAAGGAAATCACAGAATGGGCTCAGGAATACTTCCAGAAACCATTGTCAGTGAACACAATCCACCGTGCCATCCGCCGTTGCCAGCTGAAACTCTACAGTGCAAAGAAGAAGCCATTTCTAAGCAAGATCCACAAGCTCAGGCGTTTTCACTGGGCAGGGACCATTTAAAATGGAGTGTGGCAAAATGGAAGACTGTTCTGTGGTCAGACGAGTCACGATTCGAAGTTCTTTTTGGAAATCTGGGACACCATGTCATCCGGACCAAAGAGGACAAGGACAACCTAAGTTGTTATCAACGCTCAGTTCAGAAGCCTGCATCTCTGATGGTATGGGGTTGCATGAGTGCGTGTGGCATGGGCAGCTTGCATGTCTGGAAAGGCACCATCAATGCAGAAAAATATATTCAGGTTCTAGAACAACATATGCTCCCATCCAGACGTCATCTCTTTCAGGGAAGACCCTGCATTTTTCAACAAGATAATGCCAGACCACATTCTGCATCAATCACAACATCATGGCTGCGTAGGAGAAGGATCCGGGTACTGAAATGGCCAGTCTGCAGTCCAGATCTTTCACCTATAGAGAACATCATAAAGAGGAAGGTGCAACAAAGAAGGCCCAAGACGATTGAACAGTTAGAGGCCTGTATTAGACAAGAATGGGAGAGCATTCCTATTTCTAAACTTGAGAAACTGGTCTCCTCGGTCCCCAGACGTCTGTTGAGTGTTGCAAGCAGAAGGGGAGATGCCACACAGTGGTGAAAATGGCCTTGTCCCAACTTTTTGGGGATTTGTTGACACCATGAAATTCTGATTCAACATATTTTTCCCTTAAAATGGTACATTTTCTCAGTTTGAACTTTTGTTCCGTGATTTATGTTCTATTCTGAATAAAATATTAGAAGTTGGCACCTCCACATCATTGCATTCAGTTTTTATTCATGATTTGTATAGTGTCCCAACTTTTTTGGAATCCGGTTTGTATATATATATAGGGATATATAATGTACTGTATATGTGGAAAAAATGCTGCAAATTAAGAATGCTTTCAGAAATAGAACACACAGCATTGCTGCTGCAACTACCACCACAGCTGCTATTCCCTGCTGCCACTAACACTACCGCTACACAGCTGCCACTACCACTATTACTACTCCTATTTATACCCCTAAACAGCCACACACATATCTACTGCCTGTCTGTTCTGTGCTGCTACTGCTGCCATTACTATTGCTGCCACATACCACTACTACCCTACCGTTTCCACATCCACACTGTTCTGCTGCTGCTCCCAATTAATTGTCATTTGACAATTAACAGTTGTGCATGTAGTAATATGGGCCGGCATTCAGCCTCTGTTAAAGGATTTGTCCCACAAAAAATATTCTACAGTTTTCAAACCAGCACCTGGTTCTGAATACTTTTGTAACTGCACGTAATTAAAAAGTTAGCATAGCCACTGAGTTATTCAATAAAATGTATCAGTATAGCACCACCTGCTGGTTGTTTTTTCTTATTTCTTTGACCTGCGCACATGCTCAGTTTCATCTTTCAACTGACTCCTGGGCTGAGATAGGATGAACTGAGACACGCTTCCTTAGCTGCAGCAGAAAGGACACTCCCCTTGAGCTGCCAGCCTGATATAAATCTAGCAGAGCAATGAATGGGGAGATCTCTGGATCCATGTGAGGTACAGGGCTGGTTCTAGCTTTGTTAAGCCTCATTCACACGTCCGTGTCCGTGCTCACATTGGTGAGCAGGTGGTCAGTGAAGGATCCTTGTTGGGTCAGTGTGTCCATTTTTTGCTGTCTGTGTTGTATCCATGTTTCACTGACACTGAACAGCTGAAAAATCATTTTTAACGCATCTCTTCTTAATGATCCGTAAAACACGGATGCAACACGGATGGCATTTGTGTTGCATCCGTGGTTTTCACAGACCCATAGACTATAACGGACACGATGGATCCGTGAACATAGACAAAATAGAGCATGCATCCGTGCTAAAAACACTGACCCACGGACCGTGCTAAAACACGGATGCCTAAATACACACATTGAAATGAATGGGGACGTGTGCTGTCCGTGGAGAACACGTACAGCACACGTCAGTGAAACACTGAAGTGTGAATGAGGCTTTAGAAAGTGATTATGTACAATATGATGTCTAATTGGCATTTTTTACATTAGTCATGGGATAACCCCTTTAAGGTATAATTTTTGGATGCTTGTGCAGAACAAACTACTGTTTCCTCTGACAATAATTTGTGTATAGCAAAATATTTCCAGCTCACTTGCTCCACTCCATAGGTGTGCAAGGAACCCCGGATCAGAGAGACACTTTCTTGAAAAAAAAAACTGAAAAATCAAGCACATGCACTATGGACAAAATCCAATCCCTTTATTATAATCCTTTAAAATTCCATGAGCTGATCAGAAAGCTTTCTGATCAGCTCATGGAATTTTAAAGGATTATAATAAAGAGATTGGATTTTATCCATCGTGCATGTGCTGGATTTTTCAGTTTTTTCAAATTAATGTGTGTATGTATAAAAAGGGGCATGGATCTGCCCTCGCTGAGGCATAATTTCTGTTCGCTTGGTCCTAACAAGTGACTGTAATTTTATCTAGTGTTGAGCGCGAATATTCGAATTGCGAATATTTTTCTCGAATATCGCGATTTTGAGATTTCGCGAATATTTAGAATATAGTGCTATATATTCGCGAAATCGAATATTCGTTTTTTTTTTAGTTTTTTTTAATGCTCCATTCAGTGCCCGTTGCCGTGCTCATGGAGCGTCCCCATCACCATGGGGACGCTCCATATACTAGAATGTACTGTCGGATTAGAGAATTACGTTGAAATCACCATGCGATTATTTCGTGTTATATTAATGGCATCGCAATTTCAGCTTCGCACTGCTATATTCCATATATGTGTATTTTACGAAATTTCGTACTATTGCTCTAACTTCGTCTTTTAGAATATTACGAATATTCTAAAAGACGAAGTTAGAGCAATATTACGAAATTTCGTAAAATACACATATATATTGTAATTTAGCTAATATAGTGCTATAATCATTTTTTTTTCTCTAATTTTTTTCCCTCTTCTGAACTTAAGTTTTGTAAAATATGTACACTGTTAAAAAAAAATAATATAGCAGTATATTAGCTAAATTACAATATATATGTGTATTTTACGAAATTTCGTAATATTGCTCTAACTTCGTCTTTTAGAATATTCGTAATATTCTAAAAGACGAAGTTAGAGCAATTGTAGGAAATTTCGTAAAATACACATATATGGAATATAGTAGTGCGAAGCTGAAATTGCGATGCGATTAATATAACACGAAATAATCGCATGGTGATTTCTACTTAGTACTGCTATAGTCCATCAGTTGAAATCGCCATGCGATGAATATAACTCGAAGTATAGTACTGCTATATTCCATATTCGCCGAATATGGACTATAGCAGTACTAAGTAGAAATCACCATGCGATTATTTCGTGTTATATTAATCGCATCGCAATTTCAGCTTCGCACTGCTATATTCCATATATGTGTATTTTACGAAATTTCCTACTATTGCTCTAACTTTGTCTTTTAGAATATTACGAATATATTAACAGTGTACATATTTTACAAAGCTTAAGTTCAGAAGAGGGAAAAAAAATGATTATAGCACTATATTAGCTAAATTACAATATATATGTGTATTTTACGAAATTTCGTAATATTGCTCTAACTTCGTCTTTTAGAATATTCGTAATATTCTAAAAGACGAAGTTAGAGCAATAGTACGAAATTTCGTAAAATACCATTGCCTTATACTATTATACTAGAAAAATCGCAACACGCGATTAAAATAATCGCATATTATTCGCGAAAAATTGAAATAATTACGAGTATTCGATTTCGACGAATATAACACGAATATTCACTCGAATATTCGCGATATATCGCGAAATCGAATATGGCACCTCTCGCTCATCACTAATTTTATCCCATATTACTATATGTATTTAAATACCATCTACCCACGATAAGGGATAATCAAGATAAGACAAATTTTGGAGGATTGCTAACATGAAAAAACACTCGTGACAGCACGGTGCTTTTAAACACGTTATTTTCAGGACAATTGGAGAAACTTCAATGTGCATAGAAACGATTTGGACACAAATCAAATTAAAAAATTCAAGAAATTCACTCATCTCTAATATAGGCCTAAAAATGACATGGTGCTCCAAATGACCAAAGGGACTATGGGCACCCTGTAGCCATGCACCCTCAGGCACTTTTCTAAAATCTGTGAGGTTAGGCATCCCAGCCTAAGGAATGCAGTGTGACAGTACAGGTGCAAGGAGAATTGTGTACATCCAGAGAGAACAGTAAACTGGGAGGCTGATGCCATCAAGTATTTACCGCAGCATGAGCATTTGTCTTGTTTTTAAGGTGCCATGCCATCAGGGCGATAATTCATTCACTGAAGATGCCAAAAAACGTTAACGTCATTACAAATAACCTGAAAATTGCAAGTTAAACCTGTAGATAGGAGCTGCTAACATTGTGCTAATGTGCCCCATTATCCAATATCACTGTTCATTTATCAAATGTAGAAACCCCACAGGATGCCAACATTTTGATCCAGATTAACTAATGTGTTGCAAAAATCTGTCTAAAAAGTGGTACAAATTGGTGCAATTTGACATATCAAGAATTTCTATATTTCTTTTTCACATGCTAGATGAGGGGGTGGGGCTTAGTGAAAAGGGACAGAGGGGACAGGGCCCAAGACGTTCAACAGGTGGAAATTTTGGAAATATATTATGTGCATAAGATGCTTTTATGCAATATTGCAATACTTGATTGAGGCAATGGTGTTGCTACCTGCTGCCCCTCGACCAGTGAACCTAAGCCAAGAAATCCTCATTTTAAAAGGAAACTGCTCAAGCAATCAGTCGATCACCATGGATCTTCTGAAATCTATATCGATCAGTTGATATCACACATTTTCCCCTGCAGCGGCCACTACATTGGATATAGTATTGCAGGAAGCTCATTCTTATGAATGATCAGCCAGACAGTTAGATGACTATGTTGGGCCCATCAAAGCTTTCATATGTGCTCTCAAAGTAAGTAATTCTTCTCTATAATGTCCATACAGTGGCATGCAAAAGTTTAGGCACCCCTGGTCACAATTACTGTTACTTTGAACAGTTAAGCAAGTTGAAGATGAAATTATCTAAAAAATGTATAAAGTTAAAGATAACACATTCCCTTTGTATTTTAAGCAAAATCAATTTTGTATTTTTATCTTTTACATTTTCAAAATAGCAAAAAAGAAAAGGGCCCGAAGATGACGTTTGGGTACCCTGCATGGTTGGTACCTAGTAGCACCCCCTTCGGCAAGTATTACAGCTTGTAAATGCTTTTTGTAGCCAGCCAAGAGTCTCTCAATTCAGTTTGAGGGATTTTCAACTATTCTTCCTTGCAAAAGTCTTCCAGTTCTGTGAGATTTTTGTGCCGTCTTGCATGCATTGCTCTTTTGAGATCTATCCACAGATTTTCAATGATGTTCAGATCAGGACTATGAGGGCCATGGTAAAACCTTCAGCTTGCACCTTCCGAGGTAGTCTCAGATTGCCATTTCCTCAGTTTTGAATGTAATTAAGAAATGGCAGTTAACAAGAACAGTGAAGGTCAAGAGAAGGTCTGCAAGATTAAGACATATTTCAGAGACAGCTACTTGTAGGATTGCTAGAAAGGCAAGTCAGAACCTCTGCTTAACTGCAAAAGACCTTCAGGAAGATTTAGCAGACTCTGGGGTTGCAGTACATTGTTCCACTGTTCACACCTATACAAATATAGCTTTCATGGAAGAGTCATCAGAGCAAAAGAACCTCTAAATAAGCCTGATGCATTTGGGAAAAAAATTGTTAAAATGGAACTCTGGCCACAATGAGCAAAGGTATGGTTGGAGAAAAAAGGGTACAGAATTTAATGAAAAGAACACCTTTCCAACCATTAAGCATAGGGGCTGGATCAATCATGCTTTGAGGTTGTGTTACAGTCAATAGCACGGGGAACATTTCATGGGTAGAGGGGAGAATGGATTCAAAGAAATTCCAGCAAATTCTGAGGCAAACATAACACCAACTGTAAAAAAAAAGCTGAAGCTGAAAAGAGGATGGCTTCTACCTGGGGCATTGCTAGCTTATCTCCAGGTCCAGTTGCATGTTGTCCATTTGTGACAAATCCAATTTAATGGGCAGGTTTTGTCACCACACAGAGAGATGTTTTTTTTTTTTTAATTAAGGGGTACTGGGCAACAAGCAAATAACCCCCTATCCCACCATGCCACCATATAATACCATTAGTTCCAATAATAGGAAAGTCCAGTTGTGTAGAACCATCTACACCCAGTACAATTCGCAATGCTGCTTTGCACAACAGACAATTTGCTCCATGTTGTCTGCCAGGAAATGAACTCCCCATTACAGGTAACACCTTGTCAGCAGCGGGTGTCAGCTGTAAAAAACAGCATATGGCCGCTGAAAAACAGAACAGATCTGTTTATTATCAATCTCTTTAACCCCTTTGTGACACCAGCCTTATATACAGAATTAATGATATTATCAGGTATGATGTTTGTGTCCCTTTTATGCCCTGCCAGAGGCAAGGCCTGATAGGGTGCTTGTCAGTTTTTCACTGACACGCATGCATTGCAATATAGAAGTGCTTAAGAAAAGTTATATAAGATATAATAATATTTGGAAGCAAATAAAATATCCCAAGTAAAACAAATGCCTGATTATGGCAAAAAAAATAAACATGTCACCATGTATCTGTAAAACCCCCTCCTCCCCCAAATTTTTTTATTAATCCCACACAGGGGGAAGTATAAAAAAGGCAATTCGAGAATTACAGGTTTTTTTTATCACACCTGTCAAAAATGAAATAAAGTGGGATCACATAAGTTGTATATGTTTTTCAAGCAAAAAGACAAGCTGTCATAAAACTCTGACATCACAGAAACAGAAAAATGAATTATTCGAAAGAAAAAGAAAATTCATTATTTCATTTGTGCCACAATTCTGGCAGAAGAAAGTCTCAAATTTTGGCAAATATTTTAACCTTTTCTGCAGATACGGGATAACCTAACGTAACCGGAATACCCCTTTAAGAATTGTAACTTTTTCAAAAAGTCACACAAATTCACTTCAATAAGAGGGGGATGTAAACATCTCTAGGCAAATTTCAAGATGCAACATCTTTAACATACAGCATGGGGTATTTGATAAACTTGGTGCAGAATGACCCTCATGATAAGGGCTCATGAACACAAATGTATTTTCCTTCCGTGTCCGTTCATTTTTTATTTATTTTTTGAGGACTGTAAAATACATACAGTCATGTACATGAGCTCTAAATCTTCCTCAAAGCGTTTTTATCTGCAAGAGTAACAAGCATAAAGAAACTGTAAATTTGGTATCTCTGCAATCTTACTGACCTGCAGAACAAAGTTATGCCATTTATACCCAAGCTGGGGGTATACAACGTGAAGTGCTGTTTTCACCCCCATCCCTAAAAAATAATTTCAGAATTGCTGTTTCTGGAGCAGAATAGTAATAATAATATTTTTTTTTAATTTATATAGCACCACCATATTCAGCAGCGCTTTACAATTCAGAGGGTACATGTAAAAATTACTGGGTAATATACAACTGATACACTTGGCATGAAGATCTTCCTCCTGAGGAAGTGGGGGTGACAAAAAAGGTATAGTTGATTGGTATTTGTCCGAAATTGAATGATGCATGCCGAGTTAGTGTTTTGGGTATTACTATCAGAATATAGTGTTCAGTTCTGAAGAATAAAAGTTGGGAGGGGGGTTGGAATAGAGGAAGATTCACTTTAGGGATCATGAAAGCGTGCCTGAAAAGATGTGTTTTGAAGCATGTTGGAAGCTAAGGAAGTTGAGAATTAAGGGGCAAGGGCAGAGCATTCCAGAGAGTTGGTGCAGCTCAAGAAAAGTCTTGAAAATGGGACTCAGGGTTACGAAGGGGGGAGAGTATGTTAGTCTTAGGTCATGGAAACAACATAGAGCCCAAGTAGGGTGGTAGATGAAAATTCGGGAGGCGATGTATGGAGGTGCAGCACTGTGGAGAGCTTTGTGGTTAGGGCACTGAACTGTATTCTGTGGTGGATGGGCAACCAGTGAAGTAACTGGCACAGGCTACAAGCATTGGTGTAGTAGGTGAATATATAGATGAGCCGGGCTGGAGCATTTAGGACAGACTGAAGGGTGAGAGTTTAGTGATGAATTATAGTAATCTGGACGAGAATGATTCAAGGCGACCACAAGAGTTTGGGCCGTTTCCACTGTAAGGAAAGGGCGGATTCTGGTGATATATTGAGGTGCAGATGACAAGACCGTGCAAGTGATTAAATATGGGGAACGAAAGAAATGTCTGAGTCAAACATAACCCCAAGATAGTGGTAGTGCTTCCCAACAGTTATGATTGTACCACAGACTGAAGTTGAAATATCAAGTTTAGGTGGGTGATAGGGGAAAGACAATTAGTTAAATTTCAGATAGAGAGAGGACATAATGTTAGAGACAGCTGCCAGACAATTACTGGTGTTTTGCAGTTAAGCAGGGGTGATGTCAGGGGATGAAGTGTATAATTGGGTGTCATCAGCATAGAGATGGTACCAAAAACCTAATCTACTGATGCTCTGTCTGATATAGGCTGTGTAGAGAGAGGACCTAGAACTAAACCCAGAGGAACCCAAAACATCAAGAGAAAGAGGAGAAGAGCCCGTGCCAGTGAATTCTACACTGAAGGAGCAGGCAGAGAGATAGGAAGAGAACTGGGAGAGAGCAGTGTCTTTAAGGCCAATTGAGTGGACCATGGTGAGGACTAGTTTGTGGTCTACCTTATCAAATGCTGCAGACAGATTCAGAAGAATCAGTAGAGAGTAGTTGCCATTCATTTTTGCTGTCAGGAGATTGTTAGACACTTTAGCAAGGGCAGTTTCTGTAGAGTGGAGAGGGCAAAACCCAGATTGAAAGGAGTCAAGAAGAGAGTTTGAAGAAAGGTAGCTTATTAAGCAAGAGCAGATGAGATGTTCCAGGAGTTTAAAGATGAAGGGGCGGTTAGAAACAGGTCGCTAATTAGCAGCACAGGTTGGGTCAAGAGATGTTTTTTTTTTGTAGTGGGGTTATAACAGAATGCTTGAAAGATACCAGAAAAGAAAGAGAGGTGAAATATTTCTTAGGTGAGTAATGCTGGAGAGAGGGACTGGAGGAGGTTTGAGGGGGGAGACTTCTTTTGTTATAGGATCAAAAGAGGAGCCAGAACACAAGAAAATGTGAGAGGGAGGAGGATCAAAGTTGGTTGGGGACTGAGATATTATTTTCTTCCAAGCAGTATTTGGAGCAATAGGTACTACGTGAATTGTACTATTCACCCGGAGTTGTGATTGGCACTTTTTATGTACCTGCAAATCTCTGCTATAATACATTGTCAGGACTGCTGAGCTAATGCCCAGGACGACCTCTCCATTATGAGTGCAAGCTCAGCAGACCTGACATTGCATTATAGTGAACTTTACAGATGAACAGCAGGGGAATGGGGGGACAAACAAAATCTGTAATTTTTATGAACATTCTCTGACCACCTGCAAATCCTACTGTACTACATTGTCAGGACTGCTGAGCTCATACTCATTATTGCGTGGACCTCTTAGCACAAGCTCAGCAATCCTGACAATGTATTCCAGGGTAGCTTTCCAGGTGCACAACATGGGAATATACATAAAAATAACCAATCGTGATTCCGGAGGAACAGTGCTATTCATGTAGTACTGCTCCTAATAGTGCTCTACGAAGGTGACACCCTTTAATCCCTTCCCGACATCCGCTGTACATGTACGGCGGGTGTCGGGTCTTTAAAGATGGCATCTACTTAAAAGCAGAGCAAGCGCCATAGCCACCTGTTGTTTCACACAGCAGACACCAGAGGACAATAATGCTGATCTCAAACATATAACCCCTCAGAAGCTGTGGTGAAATGTGACCACGGGATCTGTAAGGTAAAAATCCCAAAAGCGTTCTCTACCCAGGCAGGAATGTCTTCCGCTGGCTGAGATCGGGGAAAGCATTCCTTAGTAGTGATAGGCCTAAGCCTGTGGAAGGCTTTTAGGCCTATTACTGCTATATTCCAATGCAGGCCTGCAGGTGGCAGCAATGCAATGGAATACATTGAATTTTGCATTCAGTATTGGATAAAAATCAGTTAGTGAATATAAATGGCAAAATTATTGCATGTCGGGTCCCCTTGGGGGCCTAAAAAAAGTTAAAAAAAGATAAAATAAAAAAGACCCCTTCCCCAAAAATCAAAATCAAATAACCATAATAAAAAAAAAAAAACATCATAGGGATTTCCACATCCGAAAATGCCTGTACTAGTAAAATATAAACATATTCATCCCATACACAAATGGCATAACGTCAAAAATATCAAAAAGTTACACACACTTCTGGACAGGGAGAGAAAGTTGTGAAAACACAAAAATGAAAAATCATCATGCATTACATGTAAACCAAAATGGTTCCATTAACTATGGTTCCATTAAGGCTAGGTCTACACGATGACATTTGTCGCGCGACAAAAAGTCGCGCGACAGATAGGGCGCAACATTCGTCGCGCAACATTTTGTTGCACTAATGTCGCGCGACAATTTTTATAATGGCAGTCTATGGTGTCGCACTGCAACATGCAACATGCTGCGACTGCGACGCGACAATCGCAGAAATATCCATCTCGAATGGATTTTCTGCGACTGTCGCCTCGCAGTCGCAGCATGTCGCATGTTGCAGTGCGACACCATAGACTGCCATTATAAAAATTGTCGCGCGACATTAGTGCAACAAAATGTCGCGCGACAAATGTTGTCGTGTAGACCTAGCCTTACAGGTAGTGTAAGGGTTACGCCCGCTTCACAGTGACAGACCAAACTACAGCTCTGAAAAAATTGCTTCTTTCTAAAATGGTTAAGTGGTGAACTACAGCTTGTTTTTAATTAAAAAAAAGTTGTATAAATCAGCTGTTCATATTTTAACACAAAAGTTGATATTTTGACAGTTTTTCTCAGATTTTCCACCAGCGTAATAACACCACATTGCCCGATAGTGCCCTAAGCTCCATTAACATCAGTCAAAGCGATTCTTGCAAACCCGCCACCCCCCCCCCCCCCCATTGATATCTAACAGGAGCACCTCAGTTTTCAAGGTAGATAATGTTCAGTTAAAGAGTTAACTGTTGCTTGTTTTTGATACAAATGTTATGGATTTGCATAAATCAGCTCTTCATATTTTAACATGGAAGGTGATATATTTTAATCCCTTGATAAAAATAGTCACCACAAGACGGCATTATGTTAATTTGTATAATATGTCAGCGCGCCGAGCCATCCCGCTGCAATACGCGTTACAAGTCAGCGTGTCAGAAACATAAATTAGTATATCATTGTGTCAGATGGAAGGCAATGGCGGCGGCCCCGGCGTTACTATTATCAGAGGAAATGCAATTAATGATGGGCTGTCAGGCATCAGAAGCACATGTTAAGTGTATGGTAAGTGAGCAGTGTTTGACAGTGCTGAACTCCTTTAAAGGGGAACTCCAGTGGAAACTGGGCTTTGCCATACGGATCCAAAAATTCCTTCAACACAATGGGAGTCATTTAGTGGCCGTGCAACAATATTTAGTTACATGGTTGGGCAAAGCAGGGGCGTGGCATGGGCTATGCTGGGGCCGTCACTCCTTCCCAGGCAGACAGGGGTGTAGCTATAGGGGGTGCAGAGGTAGCAGTCGCTACCGAGCCCAGGAGCCTGAGGGGCCCAAAGACCCTTGTTCCACATAAGAAGACATCGGTATTATAGAAAGTGCATGCCGGTCAAGTTACACCACCCCTACAGTAGAAACTCCAAAAAAGTGACCCCATTTTGGAAACTACAGGATAAGGTGACAGTTTTATTGGTACTATTTTAAAATAAATATGATTTTTCATCGCTCGATTACGCTTTTTGTGAGGCAATGTAAAAAAAAAATGGCTGTTTTTAATTATAGTTTTTTACAGCGTTCACCTGACAGGATAGATCATGTGTTATTTTTAAAGATAGTTGTTACGGACACGACAATACCAAATATGCCTATTTTAATTTCTTTGTTTCAGTTTTACTTAATAAAGCATTTAAAAAAAAAATCATGTTTCAGTGTCTCCATCTTCTGAAAACCATATTTTTTACAATTTTTCTGCCGATAGTCTTGTGTTAAGGCTCGTTTTTTGTGGGAAGAGCTGACGTTTTTATTGGTACAGTTTTTGGGTACATATGATTTTTTAATCGTTCAATATTATACTTTTGGGGGGCAAAGTGACCAAAAAATTGTTCTTTTGACACACATTAAATTTTTTTACGACATTTAACTATGGTAGGGGGTAGGTCATGGGGTAGGGTAGGTCATGTGATATTTTTATAGAGCCGCTCATTATGGACGCAGATAAAATATATCTATTTTTATTCATTTTTTACAATGTATTTTTTATTTATTAAAAATCTCTTGATGAAGGGAAAAGGGCACATTTTTTTTATAAAACTCTTTTTTTAAAATTTTATTTTCACCTTTTATTTTTGTCCCAGTCCAGGGTTTTTCAACATTTCAGGGTCTGATTCATGTTTCAATGTTCACTGTAGTACAATACATTCTGTATTGTATTACATTGACTGTCAGTGTAATACATTGACAGTGTGCCTGTGAGACCCAGCCTGGGGGCTGGGCCTCACAGGCTTCCATACATGGCAGCAGCCTCCCTTTGCGATCCTCTTATATGTCAGCTTTGATCGTGACATACAAGGGGTTAAACCATCGACATCTGAGAATAGGAGGTCCTGTTCCCCCAATCTGATGGGGCAGCAGGTCGTGCATTCGCCCTGCCTCCTCATATGGGACCGATGTACTCGTCTGTTTTGGGTGGTTCCATGGAGAATGAATGGAACATCAGAGCGCATGCTTGACCTGCCTCCCCAGCAGATTGGAGGAATGGGACCCCCGTTCTTGGGATTGGTGGGGTACAGCACTCAGAACCCCACCAATCAGTGCAGCTAGGAGATAACCTGTAAACTTGGCACAACCCCTTTAAGGAGGTCAGCCCCATGGACGTGAATAGGACTGAGCTGTAATACCAGACACAACCCATAGACGGCTGTAGAGCTGTTTTTGGAAGACAGCTGTGCCGGTTCAGCTCAGCTACATGAGGTAAAAACCCTTCATTGGAGTCCTGTAGAGATTACATTGCAGTAACGAGCTGACAACACTTTAAAGAGATTGATAATGAATGGGTGGTTGTTCTGTTTTGCAGCGGTTGCACTTTTCAGGTTCGATGCTGTGACCACAAGCTGCTCGCTACAAGATAATGAAATCATACATGAGCCAATGCAGTGACAGCCAAGTGACCAGATAAATAGATAATTTAGTGCTGCCGACAATCCAGAAATCAGACCCTACTTCATCATTTCAAGAAGTAGAAAGTGCACAAACTTAAAAGAGAACCTCGCTGACGGCTCTGGTGTTACGCTCCAGGCACAAAATCTTCCTCACCATCACTTTTATTCCAGTGCATTCTGCTAGGAGGTTCAGATGATCCTGATTTCCAGATTTCTGTAAATAAAATGTAATCATCATATAAAGGAAAATGTTTGGGTGATGCCACAAGTACAAGACACAAGGGGAGAGTCATCAAAACTGGTGTAAAGGAAAATGTTTGGGTGATGCCACAAGTACAAGACACAAGGGGAGAGTCATCAAAACTGGTGTAAAGGAAAATGTATGGGTGATGCCACAAGTACAAGACACAGGCGGAGAGTCATCAAAACTGGTGTAAAGGAAAATATTTGGGTGATGCCACAAGTACAAGACACAAGGGGAGATTTGTCAAAACTGGCTCAAAAACAGATGCAACACGAACCACACATGGACGTCATCCATATTTATACAGATCTGCGTTCAACAGACCTCAAAATACTTATGGTCATGAATGCACCCTAAAGGGCATCCGTCAGCAGACTTCAGTAGGTGCATGATTCAGACTGAACATTCAGGATGCTTTTAAAGGAGTTGTCTCTCACTTCAGCAAATAGCATTTATCATGTAGAGAAAGTTAATACAAGGCACTTACTAATGTATTGTGATTCTCCATATTGCCTTCTTTGCTGGCTGGATTCATTTTTTCATCACATTATATACTGCTCTTATCCAGGGGTTACCAGTCACGACCACCCTGCAATCCAGCAGAGGTGGACGTGCTTGCACAGTATAGGAAAACGTGCCGGCCTCTCTGGTGAATTGCGGACTGCAGCACGAGCACAGACGGCTTACGTTTGCGTAAATGGATCCTTAAAGGGCATCTATCAGCAGATTTCTACCTATGAAACTGGCTGACATATGTGCTTTTTGAAGACATTGGTCCCATGTTCATTTGTGCCCACATGGCAGAGAAAAGATATATGCAGATGATCCTCTAAGAGCAATGGAGGCGTTGCCATTACACTTAGAGGCTCTGCACTCTCTGCAACTGCTGCGCCCTCTGCACTCTGTTTGACAGGGCCAGGCGTTATGATGTTTAAACGGCCTTTCCCGGCCATCAAAGTGCAGGGGGAGCGTCTAGGTGTAATGGTCACGCCCCCGTTGCTCCCAGAGGCTAATTTGCATATAGTAAACCTTAATTTTTCTCAGCAATGCGGCCACATTCGAACATGGGACCAACACAGATGCCTTCAGCGGTACATACCTGCTGACAGGTGCCCTTTAAATGTATCCATGTTACACCTAATAGCGGCATTAGGCAATGCTTTCCAACCTGGGGCTGCCACAGGCTCAGGGTGTAGTGGGTGTAGCTGGACAGCTGCAGGTTGATAAGGGACTTGTCTTCTTCTTACACCTATATAACCGTACATGGTTTTCAGTAATCCACTCCTGGGGGCAGCAGCGCTAGTTCTTTGTGCTGTGCCCCCCGCCTCACATATCCAGCACCAGGCAGATAGAAGCGCACAACATGCAGCGCTGCAGAGCTCAGAATTTGCTCGTTCTTTAATAAAAGGATATCATCATTGTTTCCCAACCGGCGCACATATATTACTGTCATTACTGCTGCGCTGCTCCAGGCTGAACTTGTTCCCTAGAAGTAAATTTACTGTTTTGCAGTTTTTGGAAATCTCGGTTTCGGTGTGGAGCTTTCCTACTGTCAGATGTTGGGAATTTTCTCTACTTTTATTTATTGATTCCTGTTGCCCAGTATATGATCTTTACTTCGTCCTCGACGCCTTTTTAAGTTGGCAATATTTACTGCAAGGAAGCGATCAGAAGGAAACAGTCTTAATTAAAGATCTCCCGCTGTTTAGTGTGTAAGGCTCCCAGGTATGTAGATCTACAGTATGCATCTCCATGGTTACAGACTACAATCAAACACTTTGTAGTCTGATCCAGGAATCATAGGTCATTCTAATCTGTCTGTTACCCCTTCTTGTTAACCTACTGTCCCAACAATAGAAAAGATCACATGGAAGACCAGGGATTAGACTATGTAACAAAAAAGACACATAGGGGGTCATTTCTGAAATCGGATATGTCAGCAAGTCACAAGTCATAGCAACTGCAACATTTCTGCGACATTAGGTGATCCTCACCACTTTTCACAGCGGTCTATATTTAAGAGCAAAAAGTGAGATTAGACCTTAAAGGATAACTGTCACACTTAGACCCTAATTTCAATTTTCATATATGTAGTTACTAATAACATGATATTCCAGAATCAGTTACTATTAGACTGACTTACCCCATATTTAATTAGATTCAGCCCTTAGCAACCAGTCTGCATAAAACTGCAATTTCACCATTCAGTTAAGATGGCCACCACTGCCCTCACCCTGAGGCTAATCCCGCCTGCCCTCACTAACCAGTAACAATAGCCCCCCAA
Organism: Bufo gargarizans; assembly: GCF_014858855.1. NCBI lineage: Eukaryota > Metazoa > Chordata > Amphibia > Anura > Bufonidae > Bufo > Bufo gargarizans. Next base: position 130,929 of record NW_025334667.1, on the reverse strand, counting down.
AAGTGTCAGTAACCAGAGCCCTCCCCCTAAAGGGTTAATCTCCTGCAGCATAAAGGGGTCCTCTTACCACATGTTGCTTTCATTTATACACTGAGCAGACGGCAGATCTCCCTTCCCTGGTCTGCGCTGCTTCAACTCTGCATTGTCCCAGTCTGCTGAGTGAGGGAGCGTCTGCCAAGCGCAGGGACAGGGAGAAGTGCACACAGCCCAGGCACTGCTATCAGCTGCTGGGGAGGACCTGGCTTTAATCATTTACTTACCTGGATGTCTGTAATGTGACCTTGCATGCAGCGTGCTTCTGCGTCCTCCGTCCTTCAACACATAGACGGACCTGCATAGCAACCTGATTTTAAAGGGAACCTGTCACCAGGATTTTGGCCATAGAGCTGGGGACATGGGCTGCAAGATGGCCGCTAGCACATCCGCAATACCCAGTCCCCATAGCTCTCTGCGCTTTTATTGTGTTAAAAAACAGTTTTGATCCATATGCAAATGACCTGATATGAGTCCTGTAGCCGGAGATGAGTCAAGCGGAAAGGAGCCCAGCACCGCCCCGCGTCCTCCGAATCTCCTCCTTGGTGGCTGACATCACAGAGCTGGAACGCCGAAATCTCGCGATGCGCGAGCTAGCGCATGCGTAGTTCGTTCCCTGTGCTGATGCCAGCACAGGGAATGAACATGATGCCGACACTGCGCATGCGCTAGCTCGCTCATCGCGAGATTTCGGCGCTCCAGCTCTGTGACGTCAGCCAGCAAGGAGGAGATTCGGAGGACGCGGAGCGGTGCTGGGCTCCTTTCCGCTGGACTCATCTCCGGATACAGGACACATATGAGGTTCATTTGCATATGGATCAAAACTTTTTTTAACACAATAAAAGCACACAGAGCTATGGGGACTGGGTATTGCAGATGTGCTAGCGGCCATCTAGCAGCCCATGTCCCCAGCTCTATGGCCAAAATCCTGGTGACAGGTTCCCTTTAAGCACAGGTAAAAGCAGGCAGTACAGGGAACAAAAATGTGGAATTAAGGGGTAATTGAATACACAGTGAAAAGTTGAAATAGGGCCTCCAAGGTGATACTAATCACCACAATCCAATACTCCAAAAAAATAATAATATGACAGTTATACTTTAATTATGGCTCATTTACTATGTGTGAGTTTTACACCTACAGGTACATTACATTTACGCCACATATATTATTAAGGTGCACCAGTTCATAAATTTGGTGCAGGAACACAAAGCAAAGCCAGACTTAAAACGGACACAAAAACAACCTTAAATAATAAATGACCCCCATAGTATGCTTAGGAGCTGTAGATAGAAAATAGCAGGAGATTTTAAAAGAGATTTTTAAGTAAGACAATCTGCACAGTTGCTTCTTTGTTTTTTTCTTATTTTAGCCTGACATTGCCTTTAAAATGACTTCTTCTTTCACTGAATTTCTTATTGTCAATAAATGATAGATAGATAGATATGGATAAATAAATAAATAGATAGATAGATAGATAGAAAGATAGATAGATACTATAAATAATAGACTAATAATAAAGAGAGATATAAAGATAGATATAAGATAAATGGATAGATAGATAGATAGATACTGCAGATATAAAGATACCATAAATAATAGACTAATAATAGAGATATATAGATAGATAGGTATAAGATAAATACATGGATAGATAGATAGATAGATATATAGATAGATAGATAGATACTGTAGATCAGTGATGCCCAACCTACGACCCTATGTCATGCGGCCCGTGCTGCTCCCTGGAAAAAGTCTAAGCCGTACTAATATGTCTTAGACTTTTCCCTGCCATTTATCAGCGCAGGGCGCGCTATGAACCACACAGGCAGCGCAGCGATGCTGCCTGTACCTAAATAAACCAATAGCAAGGCTCCTTACAGCAAGAAGCTTTGTTATTGGTTGGTATAGGCGCTCACCGGAGGTCCTGCAGCAGGGGATGCCAGCAGGACCTGGAATGAGGAGGGGCCGGCTCCAGGGGTGGCTGTTGTAAGGAGAGCGGGGCGTGCTGCCCGAGGACCTTGAGAAACATAACAGGGCTGCTGGAGAGGTAAGGAGCCGTGGACTCATGTGACTGGTCCTCGTTAACCCTGCTCCCTTCTACTCCTATCACCCCACTAGTGACCCTGCTCCCCCCTCCTCCTGTCACCCCACTAGTCACCCTGCTCCCCCCTCCTCCTGTCACCCCACTAGTGACCCTGCTCCCCCTCCTCCTGTCACCCCACTAGTGACCCTGCTCCCCCTCCTCCTATCACCCCACTAGTGACCCTGCTCCCCCCTCCTCCTATCACCCCACTAGTGACCCTGCCCCCTCCTCCTATCACCCCACTAGTGACCCTGCTCCCCCCTCCTCCTGTCACCCCACTAGTGACCCTGCTCCCCCCTCCTCCTGTCACCCCACTAGTGACCCTGCTCCCCCCTCCTCCTGTCACCCCACTAGTGACCCTGCTCCCCCTCCTCCTATCACCCCACTAGTGACCCTGCTCCCCCACCTCCTGTCACCTCACTAGTGACCCTGCTCCCCCTCCTCCTGTCACCCCACTAGTGACCCTGCTCCCCCTTCTCCTGTCACCCCACTAGTGACCCTACTCCCCCTCCTCCTGTCACCCCACTAGTGACCCTGCTCCCCCCTCCTCCTGTCACCCCACTAGTGACCCTGCTCCCCCTCCTCCTATCACCCCACTAGTAACCCTGCTTCCCCACCTCCTGTCACCTCACTAGTGACCCTGCTTCCCCCACCTCCTGTCACCCCACTAGTGACCCTGCTCCCTCCTCCTCCTGTCACCCCACTAGTGACCCTGCTCCCCCCTCCTCCTGTCACCCCACTAGTGACCCTGCTCCCCCTCCTCCTATCACCCCACTAGTGACCCTGCTCCCCCCTCCTCCTATCACCCCACTAGTGACCCCTGCCCCCTCCTCCTATCACCCCACTAGTGACCCTGCTCCCCCCTCCTCCTGTCACCCCACTAGTGACCCTGCTCCCCCCTTCCTCCTGTCACCCCACTAGTGACCCTGCTCCCTTCTCCTCCTGTCACCCCTCTAGTGACCCTCCTCCCCCTCCTCCTATCACCCCACTAGTGACCCTGCTCCCCCACCTCCTGTCACCTCACTAGTGACCCTGCTCCCCCTCCTCCTGTCACCCCACTAGTGACCCTGCTCCCCCTTCTCCTGTCACCCCACTAGTGACCCTACTCCCCCTCCTCCTGTCACCCCACTAGTGACCCTGCTCCCCCCTCCTCCTGTCACCCCACTAGTGACCCTGCTCCCCCTCCTCCTTTCACCCCACTAGTGACCCTGCTTCCCCACCTCCTGTCACCTCACTAGTGACCCTGCTCCCCCTCCTCCTGTTACCCCACTAGTGACCCTGCTCCCCCCTTCTCCTGTCACCCCACTAGTGACCCTGCTCCCCCTCCTTCTTTCACCCCACTAGTGACCCTGCTCCCCCTCCTCCTGTCACCCCACTAGTGACCCTGCTCCCCCTTCTCCTGTCACCCCACTAGTGACCCTGCTCCCCCTCCTCCTGTCACCCCACTAGTGACCCTGCTCCCCCCTCCTCCTGTCACCCCACTAGTGACCCTGCTCCCCCTCCTCCTATCACCCCACTAGTGACCCTGCTCCCCCCTCCTCCTATCACCCCACTAGTGACCCTGCCCCCCTCCTCCTATCACCCCACTAGTGACCCTGCTCCCCCCTCCTCCTGTCACCCCACTAGTGACCCTGCTCCCCCCTCCTCCTGTCACCCCACTAGTGACCCTGCTCCCCCTCCTCCTGTCACCCCACTAGTGACCCTGCTCCCCCTCCTCCTATCACCCCACTAGTGACCCTGCTCCCCCACCTCTGTCACCTCACTAGTGACCTACTCCCCCTCCTCCTGTCACCCCACTAGTGACCCTGCTCCCCCCCTCCTCCTGTCACCCCACTAGTGACCCTGCTCCCCCTCCTCCTATCACCCCACTAGTGACCCTGCTTCCCCACCTCCTGTCACTCTCACTAGTGACCCTACTTCCACCTTCTCCTGTCACCCCACTAGTGACCCTGCTCCCCCCTCCTCCTGTCACCCACTAGTGACCCTGCTGCCCCTTATCCTGTCACCTCACTAGTGACCCCTGCTCCCCCCTCCTCCTGTCACCCTACTAGTGACCCTGCCCCCCCCTCCTCCTATCACCCCACTAGTGACCCTGCTCCCCTTCTCCTGTCACCTCACTAGTGACCCTGCTCCCCCCCCTCCTCTGTCACCCCACTAGTGACCCTGCTCCCTCTCCTCCTGTCACCCCCACTAGTGACCCTGCTTCCCCCTCCTCCTGTCACCCCACTAGTGACCCTGCTTCCACCTCCTCCTGTCACCCCACTAGTGACCCTGCTTCCCCCACCTCCTGTCACCCCACTAGTGACCCTGCTTCCACCTCCTCCTGTCACCCCACTAGTGACCCTGCTTCCCCCACCTCCTGTCACCTCACTAGTGACCCTGCTTCCACCTCCTCCTGTCACCCCACTAGTGACCCTGCTTCCCCCACCTCCTGTCACCCCACTAGTGACCCTGCTTCCACCTCCTCCTGTCACCCCACTAGTGACCCTACTTCCCCCACCTCCTGTCACCCCACTAGTGACCCTGCTTCCCCCACCTCCTGTCACCCCACTAGTGACCCTGCTTCCACCTCCTCCTGTCACCCCACTAGTGACCCTGCTCCCCCTCCTCCTATCACCCCACTAGTGACCCTGCTTCCCCCACCTCCTGTCACCCCACTAGTGACCCTGCTTCCCCCACCTCCTGTCACCCCACTAGTGACCCTGCTTCCACCTCCTCCTGTCACCCCACTAGTGACCCTGCTTCCCCCACCTCCTGTCACCTCACTAGTGACCCTGCTTCCCCCACCTCCTGTCACCTCACTAGTGACCCTGCTTCCACCTCCTCCTGTCACCCCACTAGTGACCCTGCTTCCCCCACCTCCTGTCACCCCACTAGTGACCCTGCTTCCACCTCCTCCTGTCACCCCACTAGTGACCCTGCTCCCCCATCCTCCTGTCACCCCACTAGTGACCCTGCTTCCCCCACCTCCTGTCACCCCACTAGTGACCCTGCTTCCCCCACCTCCTGTCACCTCACTAGTGACCCTGCTTCCACCTCCTCCTGTCACCCCACTAGTGACCCTGCTTCCACCTCCTCCTGTCACCCCACTAGTGACCCTGCTTCCCCCACCTCCTGTCACCCCACTAGTGACCCTGCTTCCACCTCCTCCTGTCACCCCACTAGTGACCCTGCTCCCCCCTCCTCCTGTCACCTCACTAGTGACCATGCTCCCCCTCCTCCTGTCACCCCACTAGTGACCCTGCTCCCCCCTCCTCCTGTCACCTCACTAGTGACCCTGCTTCCCCCACCTCCTGTCACCCCACTAGTGACCCTGCTTCCCCCACCTCCTGTCACCCCACTAGTGACCCTGCTTCCCCCACCTCCTGTCACCCCACTAGTGACCCTGCTTCCACCTCCTCCTGTCACCCCACTAGTGACCCTGCTCCCCCCTCCTCCTGTCACCTCACTAGTGACCCTGCTTCCACCTCCTCCTGTCACCCCACTAGTGACCCTGCTCCCCCCTCCTCCTGTCACCTCACTAGTGACCATGCTCCCCCTCCTCCTGTCACCCCACTAGTGACCCTGCTCCCCCCTCCTCCTGTCACCTCACTAGTGACCATGCTCCCCCTCCTCCTGTCACCCCACTAGTGACCCTGCTCCCCCACCTCCTGTCACCTCACAGGGAAGAAGCTAAACAGATTCCGACTATGATGGGATCCGTTCAGTTTCCGTTCGGGATCCTGTCTTTTTACCGGGCACAAAAATGCTGCGTACAAGGCTTTTTTGTCTGGTCTTTTGACAGAATCTGCAGCAGAGACTCCAAACGCAGATTTGAAGTCCTTACGTATTATGTACTTTAGAGAGACAAAAAACATGCAATGCGACATTTGACTGCAATATAAAGTACAAAATTGCATAATAATAACAAGTGCTACACTATACGTGCGAGATACTTGGCAAATCGTTTTGTACAAAACTATCCGAGCCCGTCTGCCAAGCGTCAAGGCGATCTCTGTTAGACGGGTTCCTACGCTAAATTCTACCTGTTAGGTGCCATAACAGCTACCATACACTTCAGGGAGTGTAGGTTCCACATTCCTACATTGAATCCTACCTGTTAGGTTCCAAGATGGCTACCATACACCAGGGAGTGCAGGTTACACAGCAGGCCCACTCCACAACACCACCGGCGCCAAACAGCTACCAAGGACTTTATGTACTTTAGTAATGCCCACACGTGGCCCCTCACAGTGTTTGCAATTCTTTCTGACAAAGCTCCCTGGTTCTGGCCTGCGAAATGTATACCATGTCTAGTGCAGCGCTCAGACGAAAAATTTGTTGGGCACCACTGCTGTAGATAAACAGAGACTATAAATATACATAGATAGATGTAAGAGGATTATATAGATAGATAGATAGAGAGAAAGATAGATATGAGAATAGATAGATAGATAAATAGATAGATAGTTTATGAAATAAATTCACATATTTTCATTAATTTACTACATAGTGAATATTATAACCCTGGCCAGTCGGATCTTAGTTGCTGTAGAATGAGAACACATTTATTAACTCTAGCAAACACGAGAGATATGCTTTATGGCTGCCTGTTACTTTTTCACTATTATTTTACAAGTTCAGGATTTTTTTTTTGCTTTTGACTAATGCAAACTCACAATTCTTCATACATTAATCCAGGGCCAGAGGAAAGGATGGAACAAGATCAGCTTTATCTGTTATTGACACAGAGGGGTTCAACAAGATTAATCTCAGTGTGTGATGGCGTCCAGGACATGGCCTTCACTTATCAATAAACCAGCTAGGTGTGTAATTGAGAAAAAGTTAAACTTTTTACAAGCTGTGCTAATCAGATGGAATTGGAGGGCTACCACTTTAACGGCCTGTCACCTCTCCTGACATGTCTGTTTTGGTACATAGGTTGATTTCTGACCTTATTCTGTTTTCCCTTGGTCCAAAAAGTGGCACAATAATGGGGTATTTCTGCATCTGTGTATTAGTAGGACAGTAAGAATTTTTTAATTAAATAGAGAGGTCTGAGCCTATATAAGGATGCCTAGCTCCTTCTATCCTGTGTTTATTATAAAGAAGTAACATACCTACTGTGGGAAGGTTGTGCTGCTGTTAGGAATAAGGGAAAAAAGATTAACATTAGAAATCAATGCTTCCCTTATGTCTTACTAGCAGCACAATAATGGGGATTTAGTAAGAAGTAAGCTCATACGGAGGGTCCTCTTGTGTAGTTGAACTCAAAATTGACTGCATGAGAGCCATCTCCTCTGCAAACCAAAAATTCAGCATACAGTGCGAGCTCCAAACTGCACGCCAAATCTGAGCCTACAGGATCAGACTTTATTCAGCCCAAGAAGAGGACACTGCTCTAGCTAAGGGGGCTCTAACAAAATTTGGTAAACCAGGCCAGGGTATGTATGGCGTATCTTAAAGGGCATCTGTCAGCAGATTTGTGTTGGTCCCATGGTCATATTTGCCCCCATTGCTGTGAAAATGATGTTTTAATATAAGCAAATGAGCCTCTAGGAGCAACTGGGGCGTTGCCATTACACCTAGAGGCTCAGCTCTTCTGCATCTGCTGTGCCCTCTGCATATTGATTGACAGGGCTAGGCGTGATGACGATGCTTATACTGTCTGGTACAAATATGCTGACAGATGCTCTTTAAGTTCTTTGTTTCCTCCAGAAATAAAGTAATGAAGTAATACAATCTCAACCTTCCTGATCTCTTACTCCAGGCTAACTAGATCTTGGGACATCCAGAATAAGATATAGGGAATGGAAATTATATTTCTCATTAGAGGAAAGTTCAGGGCAGACACTGGAAGGTGATGACCTGATTGAAGCTTACCAAAGAACAATCTCTTACTGTAAAGTTTGGCAATAGCATTAGAAAAAACCTTGTCAGGAGGAATCTGAAGTACAGATCCACTTACGACCAGGCTAGGATCTTCCGTCTTCTCATGGCAAATGTTATGGTCAGGAAGGAATAACATTTAAAGGGTAAGTATTTATGTGGGACCGCTTCCAGAGCTTCAAAGGGAAATGAGCCTAAGCCTTTAAGAACTAAGGCTAAGTCCCATTTTGACACAAGTCCCATTTTGACATAGATCTGAGTACAGAAGGCCACATTTCAGTAAACCTCTTAGGAACCCTTTCCAGGATAATGATTAAACCAAAGGATAGACATGTTCAAATTTTAGGCTTTTTAGGTTGATATACTGTCACAGTGCAGTTCACTGACAGTTTTGGCTGTGTAGGCTGGCTGTAGGCTCGCTCGCGTACTGGCTGCAGGCTGACACCTGTGCATGCTGGTTGCTTGGGACTGCGTGCTGGCTGCTGTATTGTGTGTGAACTGTGGCCTGTGTTTGTGGCTTCCCGTGTCTGCATCTCTGTGGTTCCTGTCTCCGGTGCCGTGTAGGCTGGCTGCATGCGCTTTGTGTACTGGCTGTGGATATTCCCATGTACGCTGGTTCTGCAATGCGTGCTGGCTGCGGCCTTGTGTGTACTGGGTCTGAGTGTGGATGCATTTCTGTTGTGTCACGGGATGTTTGTGCTCTGGCGTACTGGCTGCAGTGGACTCCATGTATGCTGGTTGCCAGTTGCAGCCTGTGTGTTCACTTCTCTGTTCATGTAGGCTCCCCTCCATGTTTGGTTCTGGTGGGGTTAACATTCCCTGGTCTGGGTGTGGCTTATCAGGTGTCCTCGTTATGCAGATATATCTACCTGTGAGCTGTGGCACTTGGTGACCCCACAGGTCTGTCTGTCTTCTGTCTTGCTGGGTATAGCACCTTGCTGCTGACCGAGGGGGTTTTGGCATCTGCCCTTGTTTGTGGTGTCGCCTGGTAATGCATTGATGTTGGTGTTGTTATCCTTGTCCTTTCCTTGCCTGTTCTTCTGTACCTGTTCTCTGTCTAGATCCACTCTTTCCATGTCTAGCCTAGCAGTGCTCGAACTGCGTCTGATAGTCTGGCAGTGCTAAACTGCTTCTGATCCTGTCCTATGTCTAGCCTTGCAGTGCCTACTGCTTCTGATCCAGTCCGTCCCTTGTCTGTCCTGCAGTGCCTTTCTGCTTCTGTTCCTGTGTTTGTCCTGCCTTTGCGAGAGGGCCCCTGGGTTTTCTGGAGGGAGGGTCTCCAGTCTGTGTGCAGCTCTGCCTGAGACCGCCATGCTTCCATTACACTTGGGGTCAAGGCATCTGCTTCTGTGCTGGTTCCCGTTCATCTTGTTGTTTGATCCATGTCCTGTGTTTGCTTGGATTCCAGTCCTGTTGTCTGTAGTTCTATTATTGTCTGCTCCGCTGGTGCTTGCACCAGCTAGGTTCTCTGTAGGTAGCGGCCAAGTGTATCGGGACCTTCCTGGAGATGCAACCAGGAAAAGGATATGTTCGGCCTCTGGAGGCTCTAAATTTACCTGCAGTGCTGCTGCAATGATTTTCATTTTATATCAGATAAGGTCTCCTTTATTTTTTATCAAAGAGTCTACTTGATTCATACTCTAAGATACAAAGGTTTACCTGGAAGATTTATCCCTGGTCTAAACCAGAGTGCAAACTTACCTTTGGTAACCTAAGCCATGGGCTTGGCTGACAACTTATCTGTTGGGAACTAGCATACACAGCTAACATATTGTAGCTGGAACCCTAGATCTGAAGGATCAATCTCCTTAGGTCTTTGGGGACATTATTAGCAACCTGAAGGTAGGCTTCTCTAAGTACACTCTCAGTGAATTGACCATTGGCCCCACCCCAGCAGGTACAATAGAAGGGCTTGATAATATGGCTATAGCTGTATCAACGTTTGGAGTAGACCCCACTAAGTTGCACTTTTCAGGTCTGAAACTGTGTACTTTTGCACTTGAACAAGGACAGGCACCTTCTCCTTAATAGATAATTCACTCTATGCAGAACAAAGATCTTAACATGCAGAAGAAAGATCTTAAGAGGTTAACACTGGCACAGATGAATAATGAGCAGATGACTTTCTAGCTCTTTAAATTTGCAACACAATCTTACTTTTTAAAGCACAGCACCTGGTGACTAGAGACATACTGTAGGTCCCCCATCCAGACTAGAACACAGTCCCACTCGCTTTGCTTCCCATGAGCTGTACCTGTTCAGGATTGAGAGTCTGCCCATAGGGAATCAGGACTAAATTGTTTAGTAAGGACCATTTCCATTTTGACATCATAGCTTTTTTCAAAACTTCAACCATTTTGAAGGCCCTAGGTCCCCTAGAGGTGGAGACCTGAGCTTCCCTCTGGTCAAGTTCCTGGTTCCCTCGCAGATGGACATCAACAATTTATGTTTTTGTTTTATTTCCCCGGAATAAATATTCTCCCTTTATTCTTATCCTCCTCGTCCTCAGTAGAGGGAAACACTTTATCATTGCAGAGATGGTTCAAAGCAAGTTCACATGCGTGACATTCTGGCACTTTCAAAATTCATAGCTATCAGACAAGGGTGTATCATAATCCTTGCAGTTCAAGTTCTTCATTTGGAAGTTGATTTTCTTCCTGCTGAACCTCTGTTACCAAGAACAAAAAAATGTGGAAAATGAAGGGCCCCTCTGCCCCAACAAGTGTAAAGTCCGAAGGGAGCCTTGAAATCGAGTGGAAGTGATCAATTATCGAGTAGTGTAAAAACATTGAACGATCGAACGAAGAGCGATTATTGTTTAGTTTGTCATTCTTGTGATCGCTGATGTAGACACCTAAATCATCTTCCATGGTCCAGAATTCCACAAGTGTGAACAGGTATTGATTACGGCACAGACAATTCCACAGTGGTTGGAAATGCAACAGTTTGCTTGACAAACGATCTAGTACATGATCGTACTTACACGATACTCACGCATATCTATAGCGTTCCCGTTCAAACTTTAAAGACGCAAATAACGACTCGTTAATCGCTCGATTGAATCAATTATACTCATGTAAAGGAGCCTTAGGTCAGACTGCCTACAGGGGATGAAGCCACTTTATGTTCCCACTCCGTTCCTGCATACAAATGTTGTACAAGTGCCAAACTGAACATTCAGTAGCAGGCTGCTTCAGCAGCAGTAGCGTTGATGGTTCAGAAACCAGTATTGGGTCAATGCAACTCCTAGAAAGTCCAGCATAAAGAAAGTAAAAAGGAAACATACCAAGAAACAAACAAGCAAACCATCTGTCTACCTCCACACAAGACAGAAAAGAAAAACACAGGAGGGGGCTAGATATCCTTATATAGGCTTATAAGATCCTCTATTTAATAAGCAATTAATCTGATTAATTTAAACTTCTATCTGCCCTACTAGTACGCAGGGGAAGATACACCCCATAAATGTGCTGCTGGTAGGGCGTAAAGACATTTTGTATTCCCTAAGAGATAACAATTCTGGAGCATTTGTTCTCACTTCATTCTGCTATTCCTCCTGGAAATGTCTTAATAAATTAACTTTTCAGTTCCTTAAAGTTCCTGGGTGGGTGGATCTGCGGTATGTATAAATGGGTGGGTCTGGTTTGGGGGCTGTATAAATAGGGGATTAATGAGGTCTGTATAAACAGGAGGTCTGGTCTGAGGACTGTATAAATGGGAGGTCTGGTCTGAGGTCTGTATGAATGTGAGGTCTTTTCTGAGGTCTGTTTAAATGAATGGTCTGATTTGAGGTCTGCATAAATTAATGGTCTGGTTTGAGGTCTGTATAAATCGGTGGGTCTGGTCTGAGGTCTGCATAAATAGGGTGTCTGGTCCGGGTTCTGTATAAATAGGGTCTCTGGTCTAGGGTCTGTATAAACTGGTTGTTCTGGTTTGAGGTCTGTATAAATGGGAGGCCTGACCTGAAGTTCTGTATAGATGGGTTGTCAGGTCTGGGGTCTGAATAAGTGGGTGGGGATCTAGTCTGAGGTTTTTATAAATAGGGGGTCAGGTATGAGGTCTGTATAAATGGGGGTCTGGTCTGTGGTCTGTATAAATGGGGGGTCTGGTCTGAGGTCTGTATAAATAGGGGGTCTGGTCTGAGGTCTGTATAAATAGGGGGTCTGGTCTGAGGTCTGTATAAATAGGGGGTCTGGTCTGAGGTCTGTATAAATAGGGGGTCTGGTCTGAGGTCTGTATAAATAGGGGGTCTGGTTTGAGGTCTGTATAATGGTGGGTCTGGCCTGAGGTCTTTATAAATAGGGGACCCCCTGACGAAGGTACGCCGAAACGCGCGTTGGGGTAGCGCCACCCTGGGTCTTCTTGCACACGGTCTTCTCAGGTGAGCTCTGGTTCACCCTGCCCCCCGCTGGTCTTGTGGTCATTTGTGTCTACTCACACTTTGTCCCTCATGCTACTTACTTCTGCAACTTTATCCAGTGGGGATGCAGGAGCTGACCTTGCTCTACCTAATATTGTATTTTACTATTCACATATTCTTTCCATGGGTTGGGCACTGTACCCAGGATTCTTCTTTCCCATGTTAGACATGATTGTACTTTGATCTTTTTATGTTTATTCCGTGTGTACCTTTCTTCCCAGGGTGGCGCTCTGCTTTTTCTCCGCCCTCATCACCTTGTTTCACGGCATCCCATGCATTTATTTATCTCTTTTTGTTATTTTAAACATATGATAATAAAATTTATATATTTTTTGGTAATATGAGCTCTCTTTTCATTTGTTTCTGCTTTATAAATAGGGGGTCTGGTCTGTATCAATAGGGGGTCTGTTCTTGGGTCTTTATAAAAAGGGGGGGTCTGGTTTTGGTTCTGTATATAAGGGTGGGACTGGTGTCTGTATAAATGGGGAGTCTAGTCTGAGGTCTATATAAATGGGGAGTCTGGTTTGAAGTCTGTTTAATCATAGGGGTCCAGGGTTTATACAAAAGGTTTTTGTGGTCTGAGCTCTGTATAAAGTGGGCTTAGTCCCAGGTATATATTAAAGGGGTTATCCAGATTAGTAAATCTCATGGCCCACGAAAAGTACAGCTTTCTGAGTAGGAACCAGCCTGCAGGATGCAATTTCTCAGTATAGAGCAGAGTGGATTTTGGGGTTATTTGCAGTACTGGGTGCAGATCCCAAGCTCCACACCTCAAACTTGAACACCCAGAGGGACACACCAATTCCATGAAGCCATCAGCAGATGGCAGGCTTCAGCATATGGATCATATGTCAATCCGCCCTGTAGATTCCTGTGTACGCAGAGGTCATTTATGACAGCAGAATCTACCCCGTAATGCCACTATATTCTAAATTATGTGTTCTAAGCCTTAAGTCTCATACGTCTCCTCCAAATCCAAGGCTAAGACCTTCTTCTCGTGAGACCGTGTAAAGATTCATGTAATTACCAGCCCAGCAACATCTCCTTCCTTTTCTTAAATGAATAATGGAATAAAATTGTCAGTTTTATCCTGGAGTAAACATATTTAATCTGCAGTGCGATCTGCGTTCTGCCATTTGACCTTTTACACGGCACGAATGGAAATAAGTCTGGCGGGTTCATTACTGGGAGAAAGTTGTACGTTCCCAGTTACGCTGATGAGCAGTTTATAAATATGAAGCTCTAGGTCCGGTGATCCGTAACCTCACTGTGCAACCACCACCGCCTCTGCACCCATCATTACAGCAGACCTGTCAGATGGTGAAGTGGTTAATTGGGAGAAACTTCGGTATAGGATTGTTATTTCCCGTCCGTCTCTTATTGAGGCGTGGGATACAAGTCGGCCTCACACATGTTGGACATGGAAAATAAAAGTTAGTATTCCGTAATAGTCCTTAGTAATTGTTCTAGGGGAAATATCAAGAGGATGATAGACCCTATGGGAAGCTGTTTATTTGAAATCATCCTTTCTGAAATCTCTATGGTATGAAGCAATAAGACAAGACGTATGTGGTGGGTTTCCAACTCTTAAAGGGGTCCTCCGAGGTTTTGAGATGGACAGACGAGATGCAGAAGACTCACCTGTTATCGGCGCTACAGATCCAGTGCCAAACCCTTTTCTCCTCTGCTTCCGGTGTTCCGGTGTGATGTGCCATCTACATGCACATCACCGCGGACAGCCAATCGATGGCTTCTGTGGTTATGTGTTTTAGCGACTGATCCATCGCCTTAGCGGTCTGGTGCCGTGCCTTCACGTGCCAAGGCTGCGGCCACTGATGGCCAGCAGCAGTGACATGCAGATGGACAGTGGGGAAGGTTTATCATAACTGGTGCAAAGGAAAACTGGCTTGATCCTTTCATTTTCAAAAGGAGTGATGAAAAATGAAAGTTGGAATCTGATTAGTTGCTAAGGGTTTTCCTTTACACCAGTTTTGATAAATCTCCCCCAGTATCACACACTTCCAGAAGCAACAGAAAAGGAAGATCGGCCCTGATACAAAAAATGCCTACCAAACCTGTCATCCTAGCTGCCCTCTTCATGTGAGATCATACATATTAACATGTTTTTCACTCTATAAGACGCACCCAGGTTTTAGAGAAGGAAAACATTTTGAAAAAAATATTTTTCATCAGACGTCAAATTAAGGCCCCACACTTCATCAGACCTCAGATCAGACAGAAAATAAATTAAGCAACTTACCTATGCTGCTTTGTAAGGCGCCGACACTCAGGAGATCCAGCACACTCTTCCTACAGTCATGCACGGTGATTTGACGTTGCAGAGTGTCGGGACACATCGTGGCGTCGGCAGCACTAGCAGCGCTACACTCACCGCTCCCCACACCACCTATGTATTTGCTTTATAAAGACACATTTTTCCCCCCAAAAGCATGTTATAGAATGAAAAATACAGTATTTATCAAAATGACCCTCCCCGATTATGAAACCCATTTGAATAATTTACCTAAGTGTCAATAGAGCTATAATTTGAAGAAAAAATATTTTGACATTTTTTTGCAGCTTTCCCAATAAAAAAAATCTATCTATCTACAAACCGGATTCCAAAAAAGTTGGGACACTATACAAATCGTGAATAAAAACTGAATGCAATGATGTGGAGGTGCCAACTTCTAATATTTTATTCAGAAAAGAAGATAAATCACGGAACAAAAGTTTAAACTGAGAAAATGTACCATTTTAAGGGAAAATTATGTTGAAACAGAATTTCATGGTGTCAACAAATCCCCAAAAAGTTGGGACAAGGCCATTTTCACCACTGTGTGGCATCTCCCCTTCTTCTTACAACACTCAACAGACGTCTGGGGACCGAGGAGACCAGTTTCTCAAGTTTAGAAATAGGAATGCTCTCCCATTCTTGTCTAATACAGGCCTCCAACTGTTCAATCGTCTTGGGCCTTCTTTGTTGCACCTTCCTCTTTAGGTGGATGTCCATTTCTTGGTAGGTTTGCAGTCCATTTCGGATGTTGGATTGAACAATGCTCCATGAGATGTTCTGAGCTTAGGATATTTTTTTAGAACCTAACCCTGCTTTATACTTCTCCACAACTCCCTGACCTGTTGAATGCACACGTCCAACTGTTCAATGTTTCAGTACTTTTTGCACAAGCTGTTCTCTAACAAGGAGCTTAACAGCAAAATTCACAACAGGTGTTTGATCCATGAATCGCCAAATAAATGTCCTGGTTCAATTAGAGTTGGTATTTAAACAGTCCTCCTCATCATGATGTTCACATTTGGACATCTTGAGACCAAAACGACACTTAACAATGGATCAACAGTACCTCGCTATTGCGAGGCTTCAAGCAGGATGGAAGTGGCCACTGAGCTTAGAGTGTCAGAGTGTCATCAGCAGGTTGCAACAGAGATTCAGAGAGACTGGAAGAGTAACAGTAATGTATAGGAGTGGAGGTCCTATGGCCACATCCTACAACAATGACCGCTTCATTGTGAACAATGTCCTGCAGAACCGGATGATGGATGCCACACAACTCCAGGTACATTTAAGGGAGGTGAGAGGCATCAAGTGTCACGTCAGACCGTTTACATCAGCGTGGTCTGTGTGCTAGACGATCTGCAAGGATACCTGACCACACCACGAGGCACAGGCGTCATTAATCCAGTCATTGTGCCTCTGCATGAACAACTCAGGCCTCATTTCATCTTCATAGAGGACAATGCGCCAGCTCATTGAGGTCACATCATTAGGGAATGGCTCCTGGAGACTGGGGGACCTGCACTTTCTCCAGACCTGAATCCCATTAAAAACCTATGGGCCGCCAATTAGGTAAGGTGAGGTAATCGCCTCAGGTGACATGGCCCTGGAGATAAGTGGGGGGCGGAGGCACAGGACAGGGGAAGATCAGTGCTTCCATTGTGGAAGAGCTCATCTCTGTATTCATCTGTACAGATGATTTCTGTGGCGGAGCATAAGAGAGGCGTCTCTCTTCCCGTTCCTCTGATAGGCTGCAGGCCTAGTGCCCGTAGCCAATCAGAAGACGGTGCAGGCGGCGCAATTACGTAATTGTGCCGCCTGATCCGTACAGTGCAGGACACAGGCCGGAAGAGGCCTGCATCACATCGCTGTCAGCCTCATGGAGGTAAGTATAAGTGTGTTTTTTATATGGCACAATGCAGAAGAGGAGCACTATGGGGGCATCTGGGGGCACTAAGAAGGGGCATTTCTTACTGGCACATTATGGGGAAAGGAGGAGAGAAGCACTATGGGGGCATCTACTGAGGGCACAAAGAAGGGCTATTTTATATGAAGGGCACTATGAGAAAGGGGGAGAGGAGCACTATGGGGGCATTGACTTGGGGGCATTATAAAGTAGTATTTTATACTGTCTCACATTATGTGGGCACTATGGGGTCATTAGCTCAACTGGGGGCACT
The DNA here is from genome assembly GCF_014858855.1 of Bufo gargarizans. Lineage (NCBI taxonomy): Eukaryota > Metazoa > Chordata > Amphibia > Anura > Bufonidae > Bufo > Bufo gargarizans. Next base: position 114,051 of record NW_025334667.1, on the reverse strand, counting down.
AAGAGGGGGTATTTTTTGTACTGGCACACATAACAGAGGTATTTTTGTACTAGTGCACATTATAAGGGAGAATTTTTGTAGTGGTGATCATTTAAAGGGGGCATTTTTCTACCGTCACATTATAAGGAGAATTATTACTACAGGGGGCATTATGGTGGGCTTTATTACTACTAGGCAGGGCCGGCCTTTGGGGTGTGCGGGCTGTGCGGCCGCACAGGGCGCCATAGTAACAGGGGCGCCGGGCGGCCGTCACAGCCCGCCGAACTCTAAGTGAAGTCTGTCTACTACAGTACAGTACTACTACTTACTAGTACTGTACTACCATTAATATATTTTGTCGCCGCCGCCCGCCGGCCATCTACAGCACATGAACATTACATGAATGAGTCAGTCACGGTCCGGACTAGAGACTGAGTGAGGAGGGGGCGGGGCCCGCGTCTGCTCTGCGCTCCGCTCTTCTGCCTGGACAGAGCAAAGCAGACCAGACTGGCTGCTGGAGTGTAACGCAGGCCGCAGCTGCCGCACAGGCAGAGAGAGAAGAAGGAGGCGGAGCGAGCGCCAGCCAGCAGCAGCCACAACAGAGAGTGAGACTCCCACAGTCCACGGACAGCATAGGTCAGCAGATGTATTTATAGTTATGGGGGAAAGGAATATGTTGTGGAGAAAGGAATATGTGCACTGTTGTGGGGAAAGGAATCTGTGCACTGTTATGCCCATAACAGTGCACAGATTCCCCTCTCCATAACAGTGCACAGATCCCCCTCTCCATAACAGTGCACATATCCCCCCTCCCCATAGCAGTGCCATAGACAGATCCCCCTCTCCATAACAGTGCACAGATCCCCCTCTCCATAACAGTGCACATATCCCCCCTCCCCATAACAGTGCCATAGACAGATCCCCCTCTCCATAGCAGCGCCACCCACAGATCCCCCTCTCCATAACTGCGCCACCCACAGATCCCCCTCTCCATAACAGCGCCGCCCACAGATCCTCCTCTCCATAACTGCGCCACCCACAGATCCCCCTCTCCATAACAGCGCCACCCACAGATCCCCCTCTCCATAACAGCGCCACCCACAGATCCCCCTCTCCATAACAGATCTTCCTAGGCCATTATTCAAATAATCGTTAGCTGCAGCCCTAGCAGATACATAGAGGTCCTTACTGTCACAGGTCGTGCATGCTCACCACTGCTCCCTATGGTTATTTTCCCTCTCACTTTCTATTCCTCCTGTCTCTCTCTCTCTCTCGGCCTATCCATCTGCTCAGGCCCTCACCTCTCTTGGTTTCCTTGATTTTCGAAGCAGCAGCCTGAAAGCTATCCAGAGGCGGATTCAGGAGCTGCAGGTATCTGCTATAACCCGCAGAAGCCATTGACATAGATACTGCCCTGGCCAATGCCTCAGACCTTCCATACAATGGTATAATGATGAGCGATCGGTCACTCCCTCCATCATAGGCTGCCCATGGTGACACATACTGTAGTGACCAGTGGCTCTAGCAGGAGTTAGAACGGCCATGATGTAAAACTACCACTCACGTATTGTCTGACACTGCACAGACCTGTTTTCTTCTCCTCTACCTAACATCTCACCAAATCTACCTTTACCTGTCCCCTTCTACCACTACCCTATCTCCATTGTCAGCAGAATTGGTAAGGTGCTGCACTTTTTGGGGGACTTAACGGAATGGAAGGTTTTAAATGGAGCCGATATTGGAGAAATGGGTGTGACCACTGAAGGGGTGTGGTTACTGAGGGGCGTGGTTACTGAGGGGCGTGGTCACTGAGGGGCGCTGTAAAGCTTTCTCGCACAGGGCGCCTAAAGGCCTAAGGCCGGCCCTGCTACTAGGGGACTATGGGGAACATGATTACTAGTATGAGCACTATGGGAGCATGGGGACATTTTGGGGGCACTGTAGGGTCACTATTACTACCAACCAAGTGCACTCTGGCAGAAAATTAGTACTATTGGTGGGACTTTAGAGAGCACTATTACTGGGGGGGGGGGGGGGGGGGGTACCCTGGCACACTGACACACTATCAGCTTAGCACAGTTATTTTGGGGGGACATTATGTTTACACTATTGGTGTCAGGGACACTTATTAAAAAGCACTATCTGCATTGTACTAGTATTATCAGGGGTTTATCTGTTTCTGCAGCACGGTATTGGGGAGCACAGTGTGCACAGTATTGAAGGTGGTAGGATGATTGAAAAGTAGGAAACTAAGGGTACTTTCACACTTGCGTTTTTCTTTTCCGGCATTGAGTTTCGTCCTAGGGGCTCTATACTGGAAAATAACTGATCCAGCATATCCCCATGTATTCTGAATAGAGAGTAATCCGTTCAGGATGCATCAGAACGTCTTCAGTTCAGTCTTTTTGACTGTTCAGGACGGAGATAATACCGCAGCATGCTACGGTTTTATCTCCGGCCCAAAAAACTGAACACTTGGCTGAATGCCGGCATTTTTTCCCATAGGAATGTATTAGTGCCGGTCTGCGCATGCGAAGACCGAAAAAAATGTGAAAAACAAAAATTCTGGATCCGTTTTCCCGGATGACACCAGAAAGACGGATCCAGCATGTCAATGCATTTGTAAGACGGATCAGGATCCTGATCCGTCTTACAAATGCCATCAGTTGGCATACGTTTTGACGGATCCGGCAAGCAGTTCCGGCGACGGATCACTCTGCCGCAAGTGTGAAAGTAGCCTATGATGTCTTTTTGTCAAAGTGCAGAGACGAGAGATGGGTGAAAAATCATCATGGCGGTCTGGTCTGAAAAGAAGAAGATGAGGAAAGAGAACATCAGAAGAGACGTCACTGGATATAAGAGGTATGTGGCGCTGTATTACCCTGTATGTTTTGTAGTGATATACGTAATGTTAGGAGGGAAGGGGTTAGGTTGAGAATTTGGTATGAGGGCGGGGGAAGGGGACACGCTGTTTAAATTGTTGCCTCAGGCAGCAGAAAGGCTAGGTGCACCCCTGCCAATGGGATCAGCTGAGCTGTCGTGTAGAGGCTCGTATCTCTGTACCTCAGAACCTCAATGACCTGAGGTTCTTGGGTGGGAAGAGAGGGATGCCATGCCTCAGCAGACAATAAGTTGACTTATAAACAGCAGATGTCGTTGTCAAGCTGTAACTGATGCTGGAGTCCACATGACAAGTTATTGAGGCACTGACATTTTTGTGGAGGTATACCCACCGCTGGTTTTGGCTTTTGTTACAATAAATTGTTTGAGACAAGGAAATCACCATTGCTGCTTCTACTTAAATGCCCAACTTTCATGACATAACATAACTGTATCGTGAATTTGATACGTTTTCCATAAGTTTCACCCGAAAGCCAAATATAAAAATATAATAATATTTGCAAAGACAGGTGCACTTTGCGGTCTTACTAAACCCTCAAACTGATGTTAAAATTGAGAGATTAGCCAACATATCCTACTATGGAGGACATGTCTGCGCCAAGGTTTCTCAAGTAGCTCGGGTCCTAACACTCACCTACCTGAGCCGTGAGGTCTGACTCACAGACGACTCATCAGTTACCTCCAGCATGCAGCCATGAGCTACTTGAGAAACCTTGGTGCGGTGCTCAGACTCAGACATGTCCTCCATAGTAGGATATGTTGGCTAATCTCTCAATTTTAACATCAGTTTGAGGGTTTAGTAAGACCGCAGAGTGCACCTGTCTTTGTAAATATTATTTAATTATTATATTGGACCTTAATCCTAGTCATTGTTACAGTGGAATATATGATAAAGGTAACATTCTTCTAAATCACTGAAGCTAACATATTGAAGTATAATGAATTTAACAAGCCTATAGGTATATCTGCTTAAAATAAGTTGATTACTCTCACAGATGTTTATTGTGGTACTTGTGGTTCGCTGCGGGCATTCTCCACCGTATGCATTTCTGCTGGGCATGTGGGTTTGAGCGCTTCCTGCTTGTTTAACACCATGCCATTTTTTCAGTTTGTTTGTATATAGAAATGCCTGGAGGTGTATAAACTCCAATTTAAATGTGCCTGTTTTCCATCCACAGGCTACATTTAGGTGCACCTGCAAGGCCTGGGCCATATCAGCCAGTCTTGAGTGGGACTCGCAGATTCCTCCCTCCTCCCATTGCTAGCATGGCTACATGCTGGAGGTAACTGGTGAGTTGTCTGTGAGTCTGACCTCACGCTCCTGTAATTCGCCCACTGGCCCCTGGTATTGCCCATACGGCTCAGGTAGGTGAGTGTTAGGACCCGAGCTACTTGAGAAACCTTGGTGCGGTGCTCAGGCTCAGACATGTCCTCCATAGTAGGACATGTTGGCTAATCTCTCAAATTTAACATCAGTTTGAGGGTTTAGTAAGACCGCAGAGTGCACCTGTCTTTGCAAATATTATTATATTGTTATATTGGTTATCACATCCACATAATTGTTATCTTGTGTAGGATGTTTATTGAGGTACTTGTGGTCCACTGCGGGCATCCTCCACCGTATGCATTTTTGCTGGGGATCGCCATTAGCAACGGGCCACAAGTGCAGTATTTGCTCCCCTGTATATATCTGCACAACTGCATGTGGGTTTGAGCGCTTCCTGCCTGTTTAACACCATGCTATTTTTTCAGTTTGTTTGTATAACGAAAGCTATCCCTAACTTTTTGTGAGTAGTGTATGTATATATAAATGGAACAAAAAGAGAAGAGGCAGCACTCCGGAGTACGTGAAAAAATTGATCCCGTTATTTCACCAAATGCAACGTTTTAACTGCTCAATGCAGTCTTTGTCAAGCAGTAACTGCAAGTGCTTCTCACATTTAAATATGGTGTACACATGAGATCAAACTAATGACATCATAATGAATAAAATTGTGACAAAACATGATTTTAAGTTACATATCGTGACAATCAATAAAAAAGTACAGGATAATTACTCAAAATAATTTTTTCTAATCATATCAAATATCAAGTCATCATACCGAACCCAAAGTGTACACAATAAAAATATGATATTCATGATTGTGTCAATGATCAAAATATTATGCACCTGTGCAGTTCAATTAAAATCGAGAATTTGGGCATAACATGGATAAACACACCAATATTCAGACACACCATCAACGCGTGGTAAACAGCGTTCAGGGAACGCTAGTGCGCCTGTGTCGGCGCATCATGATAATAGGAAGCACAAAGAAAATCCAAAGTGTGGCTTCAAGACTATCCACTGCGCATGTGCCCGTGCGTAACCTCATACGTCACCTGCCCACTCTCACTATGGGTAAGTCCATGCATTCACAACAAAGTACACATGCTCCGAAGCTTGTGTTACTAGGAAATCATATATAAGCAAAACTGACCACATCCTTATTGCTCTAAGTGGGAGCCTAAATGGTGAGCAAAATATGTATATATAAATCACTGGTCATTCACAGAATAAATTACTGAGTGCTGTATAAGAAAGCACCAAAGATATAAATCATGATAGGCACTACTCCAGACCAAAGGATTCCAATGAGGGACACCCCAGGTCGTTGTAACCCCCCGATCCGGAGTGCCCTGGGGTCGGTAGGGTCCAAAACGGCATTTATGCAGTTCTGACCCCCCCACCCACGGATCCCTATGTTGTAGTATTATGCCATTAGATGAATACCCACAATGCTTGTGCCATAGAGTGTCAAGGGACACCACACACGTGGGACCCCTGATACCAATTTCGACACCTCAATAAAAGTTAATATAAGGTTATTAATCTACCAGTGAATGACCAAAGATCTACCAATGTAATATAAAGAGAAACAAACAAACTATTGTTACCTCATTCACCATAATGGTCATCCCAACTACGCAGTAAAGTGATAAAAATAAAAATAAATTAAACCATAACTTTATTGTGAATGAATGGAAACTACCCACAGAACATAGTAACATAGTAACATAGTATATAAGGCCGAAAAAAGACATTTGTCCATCCAGTTCGGCCTGTTATCCTGCAAGTTGATCCAGAGGAAGGCAAAAAAAAAAAACTGTGAGGTAGAAGCCAATTTTCCCCATTTAAGGGGAAAAATTCCTTCCCGACTCCAATCAGGCATCAGAATAACTCCCTTGATCATCGACCCCTCTCTAGTAGCTATAGCCTGTAATATTATTACACTCCAGAAATACATCCAGGCCCCTCTTGAACTCTTTTAGTGAACTCACCATCACCACCTCCTCAGGCAGAGAGTTCCATAGTCTCACTGCTCTTACCGTAAAATTCATAATCTTAAAGGAATATAACAAACAATATCATAAAGGGTGGTCTGAAGTCGCCGTGATGATCCAGGTGATGGCCAAAGATTCGGTCACCTCCACGTCTGAGTATGGGAATCTGGTCAATAATTCTAAACCGGAGGTCTCTCTCTGAATGTTTTTCCTCCGTAAAGTGTTTAGACACCGGTAAATTCATCCTCTTTTCTCTAATGGTGAACCGATGTTAATTGAGACGAGTTTTTAGATCCCATGTCGTCTCCCCAACATATAAGAGACGACATGGGCATTCGAGAAAATATATGACGTGTGTTGAGTCACACGACAGATACTTCTTGATGGAAAGCACTTTTCCAGGGACCGGATGACTGAAAATGGATCCCTTAACATTAATGGGCAATTAACGCAATTATGACAAGGAAAACGGCCTGTACCCAATGAAACTTTCTTTGTACCAATATCTGCCCGTACAAGACGATCTCTAAGATTATGCGTATGGCAGTAAGACAAAAGGGGAGGTCTATTTTATTCAGCGATATGCTTAAAGATGCTCCTTAGTATTGCCCAATGTTTTTTAATGATCTTACCAATCTGTGGACTATGGAGTGTATAATCAGAAACAAAAGCGATCCGAGACTCCCTTTGGTCTTTTGTCTTTGACTGAAGTAGGGAATTTCCTAGTCACATTGGCGATCCTATTCCTATAATGCTTAATTAAGGATTTAGGGTATCCTCTTTGTATGAACTTATCACCCTTTTCATTTAATCGTATGTTAACCAGTTTTTCATCATCAACAATTCTTTTCACCCCCAAAAGCTGACTGTGTGGTAAGGACCTAATCATAGGTTTCGGATGACTACTATCATATCTAAGCAGGGCGTTATGATCTGTGCTTTTAGTAAAAAAATCACTATAAAGGTGTCCCTCCCTTAGTGTAATCGAAGTATCCAGAAACTGCCCCTCCGTATTGGAGTATGTGAGGGTGAATTGTATCTTATGATCAATGGAGTATAAAAAATCTCTGAATAGTTCTAACTCATATGCAGTGCCTGTCCAAATGAAGAAGACATCATCTATGTAGCGCCACCACCCCAAAACTAGATTGAAGTGGTGGCTCACATAGACATGCCTCTCCTCAAACTGGTTTATAAAAATGTTGGCGTACGTTGGCGCCACATTTGACCCCATTGCGGTACCACGCAGTTGGATATAAAATTCATCTTGGAACAAAAAATAATTGCATTTCAAAAAACATATTAGTAGTTCAATCAAGAACTCCATACAATCATTGGAGTATCCAGAGTTACTAAGACATTCTTTGACAGTGTCAATGCCCCTGTTGTGACTGATCGAGGTATATAAACTAACAACATCAAATGAGGCTAAAATGGCACCTTCAGGGGGTTGTAGATCACATATTGCATTCAAAAAAATCTGTGGTGTTTTTAATATATCCTGGTGGTGTGGAAACTCTAGATTGAGTATTATTTAGATGCACTTGTGTAGCCTGCGTCACATGCCTCAGTGATAGGTGGGATTCACAGCCTCCTCCCTCCTCCCACTGTATGTGTGACTTCATGCTGGAGGTAACCTGGGACCTATATCTGCTTCCCTCCTCCCCTTGTATGTGTGATGTCAATTGCTGTGTGTGGGACTGTATGCTCCTGTAATAGCCCATACGGCCCCTGTAATTGCCCATACGGCGCAGGTAGGTTAGCGTTAGGTCCCCTGCCACTATGAGAGACCTTGACAAGGTGCGCGGGCTCTGGTATGTTCTTAATATAAGAATATATTGGCAAAAGTCAAATTTTTCATATCAGAGTGAGGGTTTAGCCATATATTCTCAATTACATTTACCATTGTAGTGCAGCAAATTTTTGCAGTGTTTTGTCCTTAATCTATCACCTTGCTGAAATAGCATAGGGTCATAATATACAATCCAAAAAAATGGCAATACAGGATACAAAGAATCTCGTCCAGATACCATAGGGCGACCCGGCGGATTTACCAAGGATCTATGGATTTTTGGCAGTATATACAATACTGGTGTTTTAGGAAGTTGAACATATAGAAAAGACCACAACTTTTCATCAATAATACCCGCTATTTTTGCCGAATCTAATAACTTCCTTATTTTCAGCAAAAAATTTAACTTAGGATCACCACTGACTCTTTGATATACCTCATGATCTGCTAACTGCCTCCTAATTTCCCTGATATATGCATAAGTATGCATTACAACCACTGCCCCACCCTTATCCGCTGGTTTGATGGTCAGCTCAGGGTTATTGGATAGATCCTTAAAGGGGTTGTCCAAGTTATATTTATTGATGACCTATTCTCAGAATAGGTCATCAATATCAGATCGGCTGGGAAGGGGTCCAACACCCAGCACCCCCGCCGATCAGCTTTTTGAAGGCCGTGCCAGCGCCTTCATTGTTTGCCTGCTCGCTGTCGCCTCTGCAGCGGTGAGCAGGTGTAATTTCACCCAAGCCGTCCCATTCATTTCAATCGTACGGATCGCTCCTATACAGTACCATTGAAATGAATGGGACGGCTTGGGTGTAATTACACCTGCTCACCGCTGCAGATGCAACAGCGAGCAGGCAAACAATGAAGAAGAGGCAGCCCTGGCACGGCACGCGCCTTCTCCTCAAACAGCTGATCGGTGGGGCTGCCGGGTGTCGGACCCCCGCCGATCTGATATTGATGACCTTTCCTGAGGATAGGTCTTCAATAAATATAACGTGGACAACCTCTTTAAAGGGAATTGGATTCATCACTAGTTATGCACGTCATTTTTCAACATTTCGAGATCAAGTTTAACCGCATTAACAAAAGTATCAATGGCAACATGATTGACTGAAGGGTAAAAGTCACTTTTTAAAAAATGATCAAAAGATTCATTCATAAATAGGTTGTGCTGTCCCAGTTTGGGTTTCTGTATCATTAAACCAAACTTTCAACTTGATTGACCTGAATAGTTTGTGCAGGTCCAACTCAAGTTAAAACCAATCAGTAGTGATCTGTGGGTAAAACAAAAGACCCTTTCTTAATAAGGTGTTGGCTTTTGTTACAATAAATTGTTTGAGATGAGGAAATCACTATTGCTGCTTCTACTTAAATGCCCGACTTTCATGATATAATATCACTGTATCGTGAACTTTTTATGTTTTCCATAAGTTTCACCCGAAAGCCAAATATCCCTAACTTTTTGTGAGTAGTGTATACAGTATATATATATATATACTGCAAAAACTATTTATAATAAATCACAAAGAAGTGTCTGGTCGTTAAGAGGCACAATGCAGCATTATGTTTTATTGATGTTAATCTCCAAATAAAGGCTCATCCTGGTCCTCCTGCTTCATGAATATAGCAATATAGTGTTGACCAATGGAAAGTCCAGTACCATGAAAGAGTCCCATATTGCTACGGGTGGGCCCATTTAAAGGGGTTGTCCAGAATAAATATAACATGGCTGCTTTGTTCCTAAAACAGCACCACCCCCGTCCATAGATGGTGGCGGATATTGCAGCCCTGTTCCATTGAAGTTGAATGGGGCTGAGTTGCAATACCACGCGTTTCCTGTGGACAGGTGTGGCTCTGTTTTAAGAGGAAAACAGCATTTTTTTCTCTAATCTTTAAAGGGGTTCTGCACTTTCATGTAACTGATGATCTATCCTCTGGATAGATTATCAGCTTCTGATCGGCGGGGGTCCGACACACGGGACCCCCACCGATCAGCTGTTTGAGAAGGCAGCGGCGCCCCAGCAGCGCCGCAGCCTTCTCACTGTTTACCGCCGGCCCACTGACGTCTTGACTAGTATCAACTAGCGTGGGAGGGGCTAAGCTCTGTTCACTTGAATTGAGCTTAGCCCCGCTTACGCTAGTTGATACAAGTCGTGACGTCAGTGGGCGGGCGGCCCGGCGGTAAACAGTGAGAAGGCTGCGGCGCTGCTGGAGCGCCGCTGCCTTCTCAAACAGCTGATCGGAGGGGGTCCTGGGTGTCGGACCCCCGCCAATCAGAAGCTGATGATCTATCCAGAGGATAGATCATCAGTTAAATGAAAGTGCAGAACCCCTTTAACATTTGTACCTCTTCTTTGTGCACCGCTGCTTTTACTTCGCAAATTCTCAGCGCCATGCGTCCCCATGATGCAGTAAGGTCGATTTATTATAACCACATGGGGACCAATGCAAAATCTGTAGTAGCAGGACCTTCACCTACCATAAAACTGGTGTCACCATTGTGGTCCCCTCAGTCCCTATGACCAGGGTGCAACTACCCCTACCGCGATGCAATGGATACCAATTAAAATCCAGTTCATCCCGGCGACTAGATATTACACGAAACATCCCGACAAAGGGAGAGATTGGGCTTTTTGTCAACCTTCGCTTGATTTTCCTTCTTTGGCATAAAAAGATATTTCTAAATAATTGTAGGTGGCGAGGATCGTATTTCTCCCCCGTCATTTCCCGCTGCGCACACATGCTGCTGCTTTGTTTTCATACATAATTGACACAGAGGTGACGGATTGAAAGACATTTCTCTCCCCTCTCCCTCCCCCCCAGGCCTGCCATATAGTGATTTGTTAGCTTTCCTATAATCCCTCCTGTCGCCATAAGAAAATAAATATTCCCCCGGGGGATTTTTATTTTTTTTATTTTTTTTAGTGTATTATAATTTCATTATTTCATGGAGAGGCGGAATTTATTTTTTTCCGGCAGAGCGATAAACCTCCAGCGCCGGTGACAAGTAGATTTTAATATCAGCCGCATTAGGAATCCGTCTGTCTTGGGTGTGAGAGATCCCTTTTAATAAACAATGGGATTCCGTCACAGAAGCCGGAGCCGCGTCATAGGTCGGCGCAGTAAATGGAACACCAACGTGTGACATTTACGAAAGAATGCGAAACGGCTTCGGACGTGGTTTTAAATAGGCAAGGGTCACTTATGTGTGCTCGTCTTCTAACCCTCTATACTGGGACGCCACATACAATGCTGCCTGCATTAATAAATGATGGATTTGGAAATATCAGGCTATAAAGTACCGCCATCTCGTCAGTATATTACAGGGAAGTTCCACCTTATTGGCTACTACCTAAGGCCTCCTGCACATGAACGTGTGCGCCCCGTGGCCGTTCTGCGGCCCGCAAAATGCCGGCCGCAATGCACAAACACCGACCGCGGGGCAGCCGTAGCGGATCGCTGACCCATTCACTTTAATGGGTCCGTGATCCGGCCGTTCCGCAAAAAGATAGGACATGTTCTTTTTTTTTGCAGAACGGAAGTACGGGACGAAACCCCACGGAAGCCCCCCCGTAGCGCTTCCGTTCCGTGCTTCCTTTACGCACCATTGAAGTGAGTGGGTCCGCATCCGTGATGCGGAATGCACACGGAACGGTGCCCGTGTATTGCTGATCTGCAAATGCGGTCCGCAATACGGCAATGGGCAGCACACGTTCGTGTGCAGGAGGCCTAAGATGAATTTCGTTTTCCTTTACAAGAGGGAAGGAGTCCGTTGGTAACATCAAGTTGGCCTTTAGAAGCCTATGGCGCCACACGTTGAGTACTGTGTGCGGATTTACACAGCAGATGTGCATATGGTAAAAATCTCATCTGCACTTTGCTGAAATTTTGGGCTCATAAAATTTACCTGCAGTGCGGATTTTGAAATGCATATCCATTCTTTCTGCAGATTTTCTTTGCAGATTTCACTGTTTGCATTGCATAGGGCAAATCTGCAACAAAATCTGCATCCCCAGAAGTGCGGAGATTCAGCATTAATCTCTGCATGTAAAATCTGCACCAAATACCTTCCCATGTGCATGTGGCCTATACTGTAGGTTTTATGCAATCAACTCTTATGGAAGCACCTTCTGCACACTGTTATCTGTTTAAAGACTACAGACACCTTTGTGGTAAAAGGAAATGAATTTCAGTCCGTCACTTTCTGTCAGATGAGGGATCTCCTGACCCCATAAACAATCATTATAGCTACGGATGTAGCAGAGTTAACCCCTTAAGGACCCTGGTGGATGTGACTTGTGGACCAGCGCCGTACATATATGGCAGGCTGATCTGGCGGGTGCAGGAGCTGTGCCCGCCCGATCAGCAGCACAGGTTGTATTGTAATGCATTGCAGAGGGGATCAGACCCAAGAAGTTTAAGTCCCAGAGTGGGACAAAAATAAAAAGTTAAAAAGAAAGTTAAAAAAGTGTTTTTCATAATAAAAAAAAGTTTCAAGTAAAAAAATTAAAAATCCCAAAATAAAACACATAAAATTGAAAAAAAATATATATATATATATATATATATAAAAAAAAGAAAACCTGACATATTGGGTATTGCCGCATCTGTAACGACTGGCTCTGCAAAAATATCACATGATCTACTCCCTCACCTGAATGCCATAGAAAGAAATAAAATAAAAACTGTGCCATTTTTTTTGTCACCTTACATCGCAAAAAATGTGATACCAAGCGATCAATAAGTCATACGCACCCCAAAATCGTACCAATCAAACCGTCATCTAAACCCGCAAAAAATTAGACCCTACCTAAGACAATCGCCAAAAAAATATTAAAAAAACTATGGCTCTCAGAATATGGAGATTTGGAGACACTAAAACATGATTTTTTTTGTTTCAAAAATGGTGTTATTGTGTAAAACTTAAATAAATAAAAAAAGTGTACATATTCGATATCGCCACGTCCGTAAGAACCTGCTGTATAAAAATATCACATGAACTAACCCCCCAGATGAACACCGTAAAAAAAAAAAAAAAGCCATTTTTGTCAAAAATCACAAAAAGTGTAATACCAAGCAATCAAAGTCATATGCACCTTAAAATAGTACCAATCAAACCATCATCTCATACAAAAAAAAAATGAGCCCCTATATAAGACAGTCGCCCAAAAAATATAAAAAAATATGGCTTTCAGAATATGGAGACATGCTTTATTATGTAAAACTGAAACAAACAACCAAAAAAAGAAGTCATATTTGGTATTTTCGCATCCGTAACAACCTGCTTTATAAAAATAGCACATGATCTAACCTGTCAGATAAACATTGTAAAAAACAAAAGACGGTGCCAAAACAGCTATTTTTTGTTACCTTGCCTCACAAAAAGTGTAATATAAAGCAACCAAAAATCATATGTTCCCTAAAATAGTACCAACAAAACTGCCACCTCATACCGTAGTTTCCAAAATGGGGTCACCTTTTTGGAATTTCAACTCTAGGGGTGCATCAGGGGGTCTTCAAATGTGACATGGCAACTTAAGATTATCCCGGTGAAATCTGCCTTCCAAAACCTATATGGTGTTCATTTCCTTATGCACCCTTCCGTGTGCCTGTACAGCAGTTTACAACCACATATGGGGTGTTTCTGTAAACTACAGAATCAGGGTAATAAATAGAGTTTTAAAAATTGATTAAAATGGAAAATTCTGAAATTTCATCTACATTTTCCTTTAATTCTTGTGAAACACCTAAAGGGTTAACAAAGTTCTTAAAATCAGTTTTGAATACCTTGAGGGGTGTCCTTTCCAAAATGGGGTCACTTTTTTGGAGTTTCTACTTTAGTTGTGCATCAGGGGGTATTCAAATGTGACATGGCAACTTAAAATTATCCCAGTGAAATCTGCCCTCCAAAAACCATATGGCCTTCCTTTCCTTCTGTGCCCTGCCATATTCCCGTACAGCAGTTTACGACTACATATTGGGTATTTCTGTAAACTACAGAATCAGGGCAATAAATATTGAGTTTTGTTTGGCTGTTAATCCTTGCTTTGTTACTGGAAAAAATGGATTAAAATGGAAAATCTTCCAAAAAAGTGAAATTCTGAAAATTAATCTGCATTTTCCTTTAATTCTTGTGGAACACCTAAAGGGTTAACAAAGTTTGTAAAATCAGTTTTGAACATCTTGAAGGGTGTAGTTTCTAAAATGGGGCCATTCATGGGTGGTTTCTATAATGTAAGCCCCACAAAGAGACTTCAGACCTGAACTGGTCCTAAAAAATTGGGTTTTGTACATTTTTTTAAAAAAAATGTAAGATTTTCTTCCAAACTTCTAGTCCTTCTAACGTCCCAAAAAAAGAAAATTTCATTTACAAAATGATCCAAACATGAAGTAGACATATGGGAAATGTAAAGTAATAACTATTTTAGGAGGTACCATTATCTGTTTTAAAAGCAGAGAAATTGAAATTTAGAAAATTGAGAATTTACAGAATTTACACAATAAAAGCACACAGAGCTATGGGGACTGGGTATTGCGGATGTGCTAGCGGCCATCAAGCAGCCCATGTCCTCAGCTCTATACACAAAATCCCGGTGACAGGTTCCCTTTAAGGTAAAAAATGACTGGGTCCTGAAGGGGTTAAACTGTATCTGTCATGTTTTCATAAAACATTTTTTGCATATGTTTCTGCTGCTGCAGTATTATGCATTAAGCAATCATTAGTTTCCTCACATACCACTGTTTTCCTTGAGTTTTTCCATTAGTCACGGCTATTTTAACCTCTACAGTATAAGGTTCTTCTCAAAATGGCTCCTCTGCAGTTCTCCGAGGCCTAAACTGCATTCCCTCACTTCTCATACATACTTGCTGTAGGCAGCAGTTTCCTGACAGCCAATCATATTGAATTACTGAGAGACACGCCTCCTCACTCTAGAGCCTAATGCAGGCCTGTAGTGTGGAGGACCGCCCCTCTGTCTTCTGTTTACACTAAAAGGAACACAGACAAGCCCTAGCAACATTCCTTTAAGGAAGCAGTGGAAAGGGACAGGGGACATTAATGAAAGTTGTTATTATAAGGTAATTACAGATACATGCCAAGTTGTAATAAACTAGCAAATATAAAAAATATGACAGTTGCACTTTAACACTCAAACTCTTAACTAAAATGTTGTTATATCCCACAGCAAAAATCATTGAGAAACAATTGAAGGTGTCGGCTTAACACAACTAGTTTAGTTAACATGTCTAGTTAAGTATGTGTGTTCACTCTACAACATCTGTAAATTTTATCTTAACTGATAGGAATATGGCTTAAATGAGTGCTTATGAGGTCAGGAGATCAGAGCTACACATGAGCAGTCAGCTGATTTGACTCAGAGTAAACAGAAAATGACAGACTAAACTTTAAGCCCTGCATCACAAAAACTGCAGAACATTTTTAAATAAAGACCGATAGCAAAAATGATTTTCAGCCCAAAATGAATAGAAAGCAGTAATGGAAAAAAAAATAGCCCTTAAAGGATTTTCCAATTTTAGGGAACTTAACCCATTAGTGACAACTAGTGATGAGTGAGCATGGTCGGCCGAATACCGATTCGGCTCGAGCATCGCAGTGCTCAGCACATCCGAGTGCTCAGCCGAATAATTCAGGTGCTCGAATACAATTTAATACAATAGAAGTCAATGGGAGACAACCAGGCACCCCCTGCTCGGAAGAGATGAAGGTGTCTGGTTCATAAAAACAGGTTAGAAATTGATGGAAGACCCATCAAAATGGTTTGGCAACAGCATTAACAGGATAGCTGGATGCGTCTTAGACTCCTATTATGTATGACATACGATAGACAACCACACAAAGGCTGTATGCCAAAAGCCAGGTATGTGCCCAAGCTATCCATGAGACAGATGACAGGCTTAGTCAGCATACCTTACAATGGCAGCCTTGTGCACTATGAGACATTCCAAACCAGCTCTCATCTGACTGAGAACCAGTAAACCTCAAAGTTATTTTGCATCTGTTGGGTGGCTTGGGTGGACCTGCACACCTAGATCAATATCATTAGGGCGAGTTTTCCGATTGTCCTAACATAATATTCAATAACCTTTCTATACAGTTTTGTCATGTAAAAATTAATTTGCATAAACATGGGTATATGGTAGAGACATGCAAATGAGCAGAATCTGCCTTGTTTTTCAGCTGTCATAAGACTATGAAAACCAATAGATGGCACTATTGAGTTATGAATAGCGCCCTCTATTGGTTTTACAGTCTTATGACAAGTCTAATATTCTTGTCAGAAGACTATGAACAAGAGTCTTGTAATAACACTATACAACTAATAGAGGGCGCTGTAATCATGACTCAAGATGCTCTAATAGAGGAATCTAAATTTTCTCTCTCTTCCTTCAACCAGCTAATCTGATAGCTCCTTATTAGTGTTGATATTCTAATCGCAATTTTTTTGCGTGAATATCGGCACTTTGAGAATTTGCGAAGAAGTAGAATATAGTGCTATATATTAGTAATCGCGAATATTCTAGTTTTTTTCCATCAGCAACCTCCCTTCTTGCTTGTGGGCCAATGAGAAGGCTGCAATGTCTTTGTCTGAGCTTAGCAACATCCCTAGCAACCAATAGGAAAGCTGCCCCTTACTATATAAGAACCTCCCCAGCAGCCATTTTCTGATGATTTATTGCAGATCTGAGAGAGAGCAGTGTCATTGCTGTGCTCGGTGCTTTCATCTGGATCCTATTCCTTATCCAATTACATTAGATAGTTAGCTCATATACTGTATATAATACAGACAGTTAGTGGGAGATAGTCAGTGTAGGTTGGATCCTGATATAGTGGAGCTGATAGGTTCCAGTGCAGGGTGTTAGGCAGTGTGATAGGTTCTGCTGTCCATACATACATGCTACAGACATAGTGCTGTGATGTCACAACAATACTTAGCTCATCAATCAGTAATATCTACTCAGACATGATAAAATGTGAAGTTGCATATATTGCGCAAAAATATGCGCATCATTAGTGCCGATTTGCACAATCGCGAAAATAATGACTGGAGATCACGAATTCTAGAATTCGCGAATTTATGGTGAATATTATGCTAAAAATTAGCTAAATATCACTAAAAAGAATATTGCCTATACCACTCATCACTACTCCTTATCTATGATCTCTGACATTATAAACACTCATTTTAGCTCAGTTCTTATTTTACTGATAAGAATGTGGCTTAAATAAGTGTTTATTACCTCTCAATAAATTAGAGATAAGTTTATTAGTTTACTGGCACAGTGTGAAAGTAAAAAGTACCATCCACACAGCAAGACAAACAGTTAACCCTTTGTAACAGAACTGCTCAGTATTTTTTAATAGACCAATTGAAAAAATGATTTTTAGCCCAAAATTAGTAAAATGCAATCATTAAAAAAATATATATCTCTGAAGGTGTACATAGCCTTTACACATGGGCATGGATCAATCATGCTTTGGGATGGTGTTGTAGCCAATGTTATAAACCATGAGTAATCTTTATATAAATGTGCGTAACTACCATAGCGGCAGACCATGCGACTGCTATGGGGCCCAGGGCAAGAGGGGGCCCAGTCTTAGTTGGGATCATCCCCTCTTCTACTGGAGATGAAAACTTGGCCAGGACTCTACCCTCTAAAGGAACAACTTTTAGCAAATGAAGCGGTGGAAAAATGGCCCAAGGGTCATTGAAAGGGGTTTAGGCAGAAACCCATCTGTCCTGTGTGGGGGGCCTGATTTGATCCTTGCTGTGGGGCCCTTACTTCTCTATGTACGCCACTGATCTGCAAATTTATTTTAAAGTGGTTGTCTCACTTCAACAAATGGCATCAACCAAGCCAGCAAAGTAGGCTATATGGACAATCAAAATACATTAGGAAGTGAAGTGTGTTGCTGGGACATGCATGAGTGTGGATGGCTGGATGGGAGTTGTAGTAGTTCTCACGGTTCTGACACTCTCTGGAATTGTGCAGTGATGTGGAATGGCACACTTTTCTTTCCTTCAGGGCACTCTCTGGTTCTGGAGTTCTCCTGCCTGGTGATGGTTGAGGCCCCCTTAATGGTGGAGGTTTTGAGGGATAGGACAGGATCCAGGTTGTCGTGACGCTAATACTTTGCAGTGTACTAGGGGTGCATGGAGCAATGAGGAGGCAGTTGTGCAGCAGAACAGTTCTTTACTGAAGAATTGGAATACAAACAGATCAGGACCGTTCTTATCTTGCAATGGACTGGCTGTTGGTACGCAGGATGCACTTTCCACAGATGTTACTCTACTGTTACTCTTATTCTACACTGCTCTGGCTAACTTGTACTTAAAGGGGTTGTCTGGCTTTTTCTTACTGATGATCTATGCTTGGGATAGGTCATCAGAATCTGATTGGCAGGGGAATGACACTCGGAGCCAAGAATTTTTCTTTTTTACGCACAACTTCTCCCAAAATCACTGACATCCAACATTTTTTATGAAAAAATTGGAAACCATAATGAATGATGAAGATTATAAGTAATGCATGTCTATAGCTCAATATACTGATAAGAACTCATTACCAGCATTTACTGTGAGATGTAAAATGATGATAATTACTACCAAAATAAACTAGTAAAATACCACGAGCCTCAAAATCACGAACACATCTATTTTTTTCATAGACACAGGAAAAAAGGGGCCTAATTTTACAGACTGTCCAGAAATTTCTGGCCGGTTGGCAACCCTGTCGGGGCCGCCACAGATCAGCTGTTTGAGAAGGCAGTGGAGCTTGCTGCTTCCCGCAGGCCAGTGACGTCATGACTGTCATGTGGCCTGGGCGCAGCTCGCCCATTAAAGGTGGACAACCCCTTTAATCATCTAGGCATGGGGTGTAATACTTCTTGAAAAGCAATGCAAGGCAACCCACAGGGTGGTTCACCCTAATGGCAGGCAATAACTCTTCTCCTTTTTGAATAGGCTGCTGTACTTACAGCACATAAAAAGAATAAAGGGATACAGCGGCTCACTGCTATTTCGTATGGAAAGGTGCTCACCCTCCGGCCTTACCCTCAAGACCAAAAAATTGATATACCGTAAATAAATAGATGAGGGGGCACACTCAAAAGGAAAACACTGTTGGATGATGTAAATTTAATTTGTTAAAAATAGTATAAAAACAAACCCCTAAAATACACATAAAACATATACATCAAAATATCTGAATATGAAATATGCAGCAACCAAATGCATGAGAATATAACAAAAACACCAGTGTCCCGCTTGGATTTGTAGATATAAATATAAATATAGCGATCACTGCAGTATAGTTGAATATCTACCACACAAGGCAATCTAATTGGAAATTGATGGAAACAGCACTGTGGCCCTTTAAGGTTGATGTTAGAAGGCCCGCACTATGCTGCTGCTATAGTGCCGTGATTTTAAACAGTGTTCCAATTAGGAATAGAATGTAGGTGCCTTTTTCCTTGATTATCAGGATTCAGTGTCCTTAGATATATGTATCCACTTAGGCTGCTAGTGGTGGCTTGGATTAAAGATCAAAGTCCAATACTTCGTTTTATGCAGAGCTGCGTATATACCCTCCAAAGTTACTTACTGGTTCTTGCCGCTGTGACTTCTTATCCTTACCCCTTCTTGCTGCGAGACTGCAGCACTGGTATCCCAGGTGGCCGTACACGGCCGGCTGTGGCGTCCCACGTGACCTGGTCTCTGGGGTTCCGGGTAGACGCTTGTCTATGACGTCACTGTTTGTGCGGCTGTAACTTTAATATTGGAGGTGAACCGATGATGTTTGTAGACCGCTAGTATTTTTCGATGATGTTTGGCGATCTGGCTGATGTTGGGGTTCCTTTCTTTGTTGGTTAGAATCCGCGCTCACTCTGATATGCCAGACGCGTTTCGAGGTATTACACCTCTTCCTCAGTGGCCACCGAGTGAGTGGATTCTCACTCCTTAAATACCGTATAGTCCCACCCATCAATCAACTCTCGTATGTATAATCTAATGAGTGGGATGGATTTGATTGCTGTTTTTCTTCCATCATAATATAAAATAGCAAAATTGAAATTCACATTGAATAATAACAATATAAATATAATTTAAAACATATTAAACACTTATATGAGTGGTCTGCATAGTCAAGACCTCATTTTCGAAGAAACCGCATTGAAACCGCATCAGTGTGAATTGTGTCTCACATGCGGTTTTTGTATTTTTATATTCAGCAGGATATAATGGTCCCTTTTAGGGTCAATGGACCCAAAAACGCATCCACCAATGTTGTCATTTGGTGCGTCTTTGTGCTTCCTCGTTATCAGTACCTATTTTTGAATAAGAAAGATACGGACCCCGACTCCAACACGACAAGAGACAAAGAAACATATGTACACAACACAGAACCATGTTCACGACTACAACCTGAGGGATCGTCCGAGGGAACACACACAAAACAGAGGACACTACCAAACACACAGACAAGAGTACAAACATCATCAAGACACAGCACACCAATACACACCAATACTGAACAGGTCACAAAAATACAATCACAACGAAGAATACGAAGGGGACGACATGCACAAAAGACGAAAACACAAGAGATAAAAATGCCAATCACTAATATAATAAATATCAGTGACACTACACTTACAGAAACTCAAGTGCAACTTCTCAATAAAGGGCTAAAATTTGCTCCTACCAACCCTATGGATAAATTTGCCACATACATAGGAGTTGAGAAATTTATTAGACGCCTATGTCTTAAAAAATACTTCCTTAAAAACCCAATCAATAGAGAGATAGATATGGGTAACAATGTAAAGAAATATCCACATACAGATCTTAAGGTTAGATCGAAGAAATATCCTAGGCAGGAAATCAGCAACGAAATGGCCACATTTAAGAACAATGTGGAACGTGATATAAGAAGAATAAAGAGTCGCAGGATAAATTCAAATCTAAACAGAGAAGAAATTAAAGCCATCAAATCCCTACAGGAAACAAATGATATTGTCATTAGGCCCGCAGACAAAGGCGGAGCTGTAGTAATATTAAATAAAGTAGACTACATAGAAGAATGCTATAGACAGCTAAGATCTGGCAATACCTACCAAAAATTAAAAGGAGACCCAACACAAGAATACTACAATATTCTTAAAAATTATTGTGTAAGGGGGGTAGAAGCTGAATTTCTTTCTGACCAGGAATCCAGGTTTATTCTGGACACTGAGAGGAGGGTTCCGATGTTCTATTGTGTCCCCAAGATCCACAAAAGCCTGGATACACCGCCAGGTCGCCCGATTGTGTCGGGCATTCAATCTATATCATGTAATCTGTCCAAATATATAGATCAGTGGCTTCAACCTTATGTCAAACAAGTGCCATCGTACATTCGTGACACTACAGACATTATTAAAACTCTGGAAGAGGTCACTTGGACGGATGGGTGGATCTTGGGGACACTTGATGTCGGATCTCTCTATACAATTATTGAACATACCAGGGGGATTCAGGCACTGCACCAACAATTGTCAGGAGGAGGACTCTCTGTGGAGCAATTAGGGTTCCTATTAGATGGAGTAAGATATATCCTCACTCACAATTATTTTGCTTTTGAGCAGGAGTTTTATCTTCAGTGTACCGGCACCGCCATGGGCACCAGATTCGCCCCCAGCTATGCCAACCTCTTTTTGGCCCAATGGGAGAAGGAAGTCATCTTGCCCAGGCTGGGGACGGATCTGGTGCTGTGGCGGCGGTACATTGACGATATCCTGTTCATTTGGTGCAATACAGCTGAATCCCTCAATTTATTCCTCAGTGATATAAACAAAAATGATAACAATCTGATATTCAGTCCAATCACCAGTAAAGAGAAAGTTGAATTCCTGGATTTAGAAATATGGATTAAAGGTAATCAGCTACAATGCAATACTTTTTTCAAGCCAGTGGCCAAAAATAGCTTCATCAGATTTGCTAGTTGCCATCTTCCCCGATGGCTGATTAATATACCAACCAGTCAGTTTTGCAGATTAAAGCGAAACTGCACGGTTGATAGCAAGTTTGATGAAGAGGCCACTGGCTTGAAACAACAATTTGTGGAAAGAGACTATCCAATTCAGATTATAGAAAAATCTCTAGAGAAAGTAAAAAAGATGGAAAGGAAGAGCTTCTTTGACATAGGTCCATCACAAATACGAGATGAAGAAATAAGAATCATTCTCCCGTTTAGTTCCCAACATAAAATGATAGAAAGAACCATCCGAAAACATTGGGAACACCTGCTAAATGATAAATTAATTGGCCCACTGTTAAGTGATGTGCCAAAAATAACATATACAAGAGCGAATAACCTAGCAGGCAAAGTAGCACCAACTGTCAAAATTAAAATGGATAGTCAACAACAACATAAACAAAAGAATTGGCTGACAACCAATGGATTCTTCAAGTGTGGGAGATGCTCCAACTGCAAAATCACTAGCTTCCCCAAAAAAACAAGTAGGGTAACATCCACAGTAAATACATTCAGTGTAGAAATACAAGAATGTTTGACCTGCGACTCTACAGACGTGATATACCTTCTGGAATGTGGATGTAAAAAACAATATATAGGGAGAACTAAAAGGACACTCAAAAAGAGGGTAGCTGAACATGTGGCAAATATAAAGAAAGGTTTAGAAACACACTCCCTATCGAAACATTTTAAGATTCAACACAATTGTGATCCAACCAGCCTCAAATTTACAGCCATAGAAAGGGTCAAAAAATTGTGGAGAGGAGGAAACCACATTGCTCACATGTCGAGACAGGAATCCCGCAGAATTTTTGAGTACGATACCATCGTCCCAAGGGGGCTAAATGCGGAGATGGAAGTATTCGGATTCCTGTGAATGGAGGTGGGCTGCTTGGTGGGGATGAGACACCACAGATTAGTCAGTTATAGACACTGTGGTCTCCCCTCCCCACCAGGCAGCTTCCCCCACATGCTACCCCTCAAAAATAGGTACTGATAACGAGGAAGCACAAAGACGCACCAAATGACAACATTGGTGGATGCGTTTTTGGGTCCATTGACCCTAAAAGGGACCATTATATCCTGCTGAATATAAAAATACAAAAACCGCATGTGAGACACAATTCACACTGATGCGGTTTCAATGCGGTTTCTTCGAAAATCAGGTCTTGATTATGCAGACCACTCATATAAGTGTTTAATATGTTTTAAATTATATTTATACTGTTATTATTCAATGTGAATTTAAATTTTGCTATTTTATATCATGATGGAAGAAAAACAGCAATCAAATCCATCCCACTCATTAGATTATACATACGAGAGTTGATTGATGGGTGGGACTATACGGTATTTAAGGAGTGAGAATCCACTCACTCGGTGGCCACTGAGGAAGAGGTGTAATACCTCGAAACGCGTCTGGCATATCAGAGTGAGCGCGGATTCTAACCAACAAAGAAAGGAACCCCAACATCAGCTAGATCGCCAAACATCATCGAAAAATACTAGCGGTCTACAAACATCATCGGTTCACCTCCAATATTAAAGTTACAGCCGCACAAACAGTGACGTCATAGACAAGCGTCTACCCGGAACCCCAGAGACCAGGTCACGTGGGACGCCAC
The DNA here is from genome assembly GCF_014858855.1 of Bufo gargarizans. Taxonomy (NCBI): domain Eukaryota; kingdom Metazoa; phylum Chordata; class Amphibia; order Anura; family Bufonidae; genus Bufo; species Bufo gargarizans. The sequence continues at coordinate 90,390 of NW_025334667.1, read as the reverse complement.
AGCCGGCCGTGTACGGCCACCTGGGATACCAGCGCTGCAGTCTCGCAGCAAGAAGGGGTAAGGATAAGAAGTCACAGCGGCAAGAACCAGTAAGTAACTTTGGAGGGTATATACGCAGCTCTGCATAAAACGAAGTATTGGACTTTGATCTTTAATCCAAGCCACCACTAGCAGCCTAAGTGGATACATATATCTAAGGACACTGAATCCTGATAATCAAGGAAAAAGGCACCTACATTCTATTCCTAATTGGAACACTGTTTAAAATCACGGCACTATAGCAGCAGCATAATGCGGGCCTTCTAACATCAACCTTAAAGGGCCACAGTGCTGTTTCCATCAATTTCCAATTAGATTGCCTTGTGTGGTAGATATTCAACTATACTGCAGTGATCGCTATATTTATATTTATATCTACAAATCCAAGCGGGACACTGGTGTTTTTGTTATATTCTCATGCATTTGGTTGCTGCATATTTCATATTCAGATATTTTGATGTATATGTTTTATGTGTATTTTAGGGGTTTGTTTTTATACTATTTTTAACAAATTAAATTTACATCATCCAACAGTGTTTTCCTTTTGAGTGTGCCCCCTCATCTATTTATTTACTTACAGCACATGTCCACTAAATCCACTGTGGCAAGTGGATATTTTTATAGTGGGCCAAACTGTTATTTGGTATGCTCAGTGCACTGGAGTAAACTCCTGAACATGGATGCTGTACTATCAATAAGAACTTTTAGACAGGTTATCTCTGCTGGACTTTCTTTACACCTCTCTGTTACATCTGGCTTGCTTTTATAGTTGTTCTCTCTGGCTCTGAATGGATCCAGCTCCGGGCTGGATCATGAGTCAGTGACATGTGCTCCTCACACTACTGAGCCTTAGCTCAGACTGAACTACCCTGTCTCTAGAATGTTCTTCCCTCTCTATACAGAAAGGGTGACACGAGCCCCATCTAGTGGTGGCTCTGAATATGGTCTATCAATACCTTGTGCATACAAAATACAGTAAATACATGTTATACACAGAAATACACTATTTTGCACTTTGCAGTGTACCCCGACTCTGGAGTGGGATGCTGCATAACTGCCTTATATTAACTTTGTCTTCATGATAAATGCCATTTGAGGAAGTGAGCAACCCCTTTAAAGAAGGAACCTGGAATTTCTGGAATTTTATAATGGTCTCCCATATTTCCGGGTCATGACTGGTCATGGACCTGAAGTACCAGACATAGCCACACACATAAGTATATTGCAATGAAAGGTCTAGGATTTAAGTCTATCCTAAGGACAGGCTACCAATAAAAAATAAAGGAAAACCCCTTTAAGAAGATGACTCAACTGCATGCAATGCATTTTGAAGGTCTCAGCCAAGACTCGGCTATGTCTTATTTTTCAGAGTGATGACCGCCAGCGAACCAGAAAGTGCAGACTCTTGTAAATGTAGTCAGAGATAAGAAGGGGAGGAATCAATTGAACAATTACATGGGAAATAAAATAAAACCCATATAGAGAAAATACATTGAATGGCTTTGGAGATGGCTTTAGTCTGAGAACATCCATGAGACCTAGATAATGGACAGCTATTACTGTCTCTTCCCCCGGCCCGCTGGAGTGACCCAGCTCAAGATGTCCATCGATTTTCACATTACTTTTTAATGTCACATATTAAATTCTTTGCAGATTCACTCAGTTAGGCTCATGGTTTATTATCGTTAGTGAGCTGGGGCTCGCTGTATAGGAGAATCGAACCATAAAGAACAGAAAACTCAGTGTTCAGCTCCTTTTTAGCAATGCAATATGCGAGACTAGATAAGGAATCCAACGCTCTTCACAAACAGTCCACTGATCTCTGCTCCATCACACGACCATGACATCTCAGGCCCTGCTCAAATCAATGAGATACAAAAAGGTAAGGACACCCAGATGAGGTACAAAAAAGGTAAAGACGCCCCATGTAAATTTTTTTTTTTTTTTTGCAGATTCTGGTCAATGGATGGAATATGGAGCAGGGCTGGAAAAGCATGATCTCCAATCCATGCTATCTTGTAACACACAGACCAAGATCTTAGGGGAGATCGCTAAAGGTCAGAGGTTCATATTACAGAAATACAAAAGTGATGTGGCTTACTGGAAGACTCAGAGGCAGTGCAACCGGCACAGACAAAAAGTCAGTGATGACTTGAACAAGTACCCTGCAGAGGCACAGATGCTTTGTGGTTATGGCCATTCAGAAGTACTGTACTTCTTACAAGGAGGAATGTATCGTTAACAGACACTAGGTTGGTGGTGGCTCGTCTGTTTGAGAATCAATAGCGTTTGGGTCCAGAAGAGTGTCTTTAAACAACATCTCGGGGCGTAAATCCAGAGGCCTTGGGATCCTTCCTTGCAAAAACTGTGTAAGTAGCGTCCAACAACATGGCGTGAGACATGGTTATCTCGGGCAGCTTGCCATACATTTAAAAGGGGACCCCTCCGAAAACTAAAGGGGAAAGCACCACCAAATCATAAACTACATGCAATGAACAGAACAAATAACTCCTTCTCATCTTTGTGCTACGTGGACAAAAAAGGATCACTTAATAGCCCATGACACTTGTCTTTCTTGACCTGAGATTGACAGGTGTCCCAGACTCAGTCATTTATACAGAAACTTATAGGAAGCCCACCGCTGGTAATTCTATACTGCATGCAAATAGCCATCACCCAGCACATGTTATAAAGGCTATACCTGTGGGCGAATTTATGCGCGCACGCAGAAACTGCAATTCAGAGGTGGTATTCCAAAAAGAATGTGAAAATATTATGACGAGATTAACAACTAGGGGATACCCGAGGTGGATGTTAGAAAGGGGATTCAACATAGTTTCAAACAAAATCCAGATTTGGTCTATTATTTGGTACCAAAAATACTCGCAAAATTTTTTTTGCAGATAAAATGTCTGTTACAAAAAGTATAAATAATGTAGGCAGCGGGGAAATTACAAATCATGATCATACAGAAACCAAAACAACAGAAACAAGAGACACAACTGATAAGGATCTGCCCATTCTGGTCCTGACATATAGCCGGCATATGAAGCATAGTACAGAAACATCTACCCATCTTATTTGATGACAATATTCTGTACAATGCTTTGAAGAATGGCTGTAAAATAGTATCCCAGAAAGCACTAACTATGGCAGGCTCCCTTTCTCCTTCCCTAACAAAAACAAAAAATTGCAGAGCGCGTGGTTTAATTACAAAGGCTTCACTAGGTGTGGCAGTCACCCTTGTAAAACATGCAAACATGTATTAGTCCAAAAAAACTTCCACAATGCTGACCACTCAACCACTTTCACCATAAAAACGTATATCAATTGCAATACCACGGGGGTGATCTATGTTATACAATGTATTGAGTGTGAAATGATGTATGTTGGCAGCACCATACGTAAATTCAAAACCAGAATACTTGAACATCTGAAATTTATATCACAAATCCATCTATTATCAACATCTCGGGTGCTGCCAGGGGTGTATCTATCAAGAGGCAAACAAGGCATTTGCCTAGGGCGGCACTTGCCAATGGGGCGGCAAAATGCCTTGTTTGCTTAGTGATAGTTACACAATATGCTAAATGTTTTTTTTGCCTCTTGTCCAATCCAATCCTTCACTATGCGAGCGGCATCGCCGGCGCTGCATAGTGAAGGAGTTGAAAGACTTACTTCCTCCTCCTCCTGACTTCCTCCCGACCTCCCCTGCCTTTTGCGTCCGTGCGTTGCCGTTGTGACATCACACGGGAGTGGAGTCACGGGCTGGCAACGCTAGGGTGAGCCTTATCTCCTCCAAGTGCAGAACTGATCCTGCACCTTGAAAACTGAGGCCAGGCACCGGCCTACAATGCACTGATCGTTATTCACTTTTAAATACAGAAAGGAAGATGTGAATCTCTAACAGGAAAGGGTGGAGCCTAAAGAGGAAGGGGTGGGGTTTACAGAGGAAGGGGTTTGGCCTTGACAGGAAGGGGTGGGTCAAATTTATATTAGTGGGGTGCCCAAGTTTAGTCTCGCCTAGGGCAGCACAAAACCAAGATACACCACTGGGTGCTGCCAAACATTTCATCCACACACATGGACATAACATGGGATCCCTCTGTGCGTTTGCAATTGAGAAAGTGATGGCACCAATTAGGGGAGGAGACTATCAAAAGAAAATACTCCTAAGAGAGGCTTTTTGGATTTTTGTTAAATACAAGTGTGCCAACAGGCCTCAATCAAAAGAAGGAACTGATGTACATTTACCAATAAGCTTGTTTTTTCTTTTGCATTGGAGCCCTGGATACAATTTCATGATGGTTCCAGGACGTCAGTCATCATGCAGTATTTCATCTGTGTTTTTTTTTTTATATGCATTTTTCTTGTGCATTGTCTTTTCTATTTTTTCATTTTCATCTGATTGTACATTTACTGTGACATGTTCCAACACGTTTATTCATTATATTGTATTTAATTTTATCACAAAGATATGAAAATTGCAGCTGTGGTCATCCACGTTATCCATTTTCGCATGTAGATTTTTCTACAAGCTTACATTTTATTTGAACCTTCAACATTTTGTACAGCCCTGTTCACATGATGCGGTTTCTCACACCCTGTGCTTTGCAGACAGACTTTCTTGCTTGTGCTGCTCTAGCCCAAGCGCGGGGATGTGGGAAGCGTATCATGTGGGGCCATTTTAATCTATGTTCTTTGAAAATGATGCTTGAGGTGTGAGTCTGCGAGCTGATTGATTTGTGACATCATGTTACCACCACCCACTAGATGGGGGAGGGTGCGTGGGTCTTTAAATTTCTCCAAGCTCCCAGACCACATTGTTACGACTAAGGAGAAGGTCTCCGAAACGCGTAAACAGCTTGTTTGCGATACTGTCCTGCAAATGATGTGATTTAATAAAGAGGAAGATTTTATGGGAAAAAAAATAAGTGCCGGAATCGTCCTTTTCTATTTCACTTGTGGCACATACCCCAAGTCTTCCACTCCTAGTACTAAGGACACAAATCCAAACAAAAAGGATGAGCATTGCCTAGGACACTTGGGGCACACACCCCATGTCTTCAAGTCCTAGTGCTAATGACAAGGACACAATCAAAAGGGTCAATCATCGCCCAGGATGCTTGGGACACATACCCTAAGTCTTCCGCTCCTAGTGGTAAGGACGGGGACACAATCAAAAAGGGTAAATTATCACCCAGGACACTTGGAGCACAAACCCCATGTGCCTGTTCTTAGTGACCCATGTGCTTCAGGTCCCTCAAAATACAAATACTGGGGCCACCACCTCATATGGCAGCATGATGTTCAGGGTCGGCAGTGGGGGGGGGGGGGCAAACTGGGTAATTGCCCAGGGCCCCCATGGTCTAAGAGGCCCCCTGCTTCAGTGCTGCTGTTAAGCTGAACGTCCCTGGAATCGGACGGTCTGACACCTGAAAAGCTGCACTTTACAATGCAGTGTAAGGCCCCCTCCCTGTACACATAAAACCAGCTATTACCACAGTGCTGCTCTGCAAACTGACAGCTCCGGACACCAGCAACACTTTTACTGGAGCTGTAGGACCTGTCATGATGTCACGTGCAGGATGAGGAGGATAAAGGACCTGCGATGAACCTCACCATCATGTGACCAGAACAGGAGGCGGAGCTATGCAGTAAAGTAATAAAGAAGAAGACCAGTGATGCATGGGAAGAAGTGAAAGATTCAATTTAAGTGCCAGGTAAGTGCTGGGAGTTGTAGTCCTCTCCTCTTATACCTCCTGTTATGTAATATCAGAGTACATTACAAGATGAGGTATGAGGAGAGGACTAAAACTCCCAGCATGTCCAGCTTGTTATGTAATATCAGAGTACAATACAAGAGGCGGTATAACAAGAGAGGACTACAACTTTCAGCATGTCCGGGCCATTATTATGTAATATAAGGGTACATTACAACACCTTGAATATATACCTCCTTTTATACCTCCTTTTATAATGTACTCTGACATTGCATAATACCGGCTTGGATATGCTGGGAATTGTAGTCCCATCCTCTTATACGTCCCCCTGTAATGTGTTCTGATATTAAATAATAATGGTTTAGACATGATGGGAGTTATAGTCTTCTCCTGTTATACCTCCTGCGGTAATGTGCTCTGCATTAGGGCCGGGACAATGGATAGGCGAGTGCAGTTATCAGCCTAGGGCACCACTTTGCTGCCCATAAAGGGGGGCGCACTCATGGCCGTCCAACTTCAAAAGCCTCAGCCTGTGAGGCATTAGAACAGAGCAAGAAGCCGCAATGACATCAATGCAACCTCCTGCGCTGGGTCTTGCATGATGACGTCATCACGTGAGACCTGGAACAGGAGTGGTGATGTCATTGGGACCGCATGCACCAGGACGCAGCAACACAAGCTACTGATAAAGCTGTGGTCTGCATCGCGGACAGCGGCGGGGAGACGGGAGGGAGGTGTTTATTTATTTTTATACTGAATGTCCGCACTGCTGGGGGCACCAGGAAAAGGGGAAGGAGATCATTATATATACCTTGCACTACTGGGGAGGAATGGAGGAGCATTATATACTGGCACTACGGGGGAACATTATATATATACTGGCACTATGGGGGGAAGCATTATATATTGGAACTAGTGGGGGGCACTACAGGGGGACATTATAGTTATATTATTACTACTAGGGTACTGTAGGGGCCCCGGCACCCCATGCTGATCAGCTGTTTGAGGAGACGCTGTGTCTCTCTTCCTGCTCACCGCTGTATGTCTATGGGACAGCAGCAGTGAACAGCACGCGCCGTCTGCTCAAACAGCTGATCGGCGGGGGTGTCAGGTGTCAGGCGTGTTTTTAGCAAATTATTACAAGATTTGGGGCCCCGCTTTTGATTTTGCCCAGGGCCACATTTTGTCTAAAACCGGCCCTGATGATGTCATATGTCATTTGATGTGACCCACTTCCTTCGATTGGCTGCAAATCTGAAATCACGATGAGCTGCATTACTAGGCAGGTGCCCTTTAACAGATCATTGGCATTGCCGCCATATTTCCTTGTACTAAGAAGATTAAGCTGAATGTCTTAAGTCAGTCCAGAAATCCCTTTGCACACCTGCCACACTCTGCTAAGTAGCCATCAAAGTCTTACATCATGTACGCTATTTTTATGGGCCTTCTGAAGTAGGACAGTATAATGTCGAGGTAATCCAGAGAATTTCGTAGATGAGATCTCGGCCGTCTCCCTGTAATCAATAGTAAGTTCTAATCATCTTCCACAAAGCCGCCTGTGAATGGCTTGAGGTGCTCACACACGTTGCTACTTTGTTATTTTAAGGTGCTTTTAAGCTTTTTTATCATCCCATTATTAAGGATTCATGGCGGGCGCGGTAATCCCAGAACCAATGCCGCTGCTACAAAAGTTCTGCTCACTGCGTAGAAGGGGAAATACACAATCGGGGGAACATGGGATATTCACATGTAAATGATACTGAATCTCGGCAGATTAAGATATTTTAAATTGCACATTATGTCCTGGAGCGACGAGCGAACAAAACTCCGGAATATTCGATTTCAGGCAGAGTTTGGTTCCGCTTCAGTAGAGTATTTTCTTAGGAGGGGGAAGAACAAGTAAAAACCAGTGTCTTACAATATGCAGATTTATATTTCATGAAATGGAAATGTTCTGCGGTATTTGATGACTTGTATGGACGGTAAGGACTGCTGCACTGTTAGCCAGGATCACGGTATATTATTCAATGAGTAACAGGGGTTTGTATGTTGTAATTGCTCATTAAAGAAATCTAACTTTTATAATATGCTAATTAGCCTCTAGGAACGGGGGGGCGGGGGGGGGGGGGGCGTTGTTCCTGCTCCTAGAGGCTCCATTCTCACATTCGTCTGCCAGCCCTGTGCTCTGGTGAAATCTCGTGCCGGTCAGTATTCTGCGCAGGCGCGGTGAGGAAGCTGGCAGCCGAATGCTGAACGGCACGAGATTTCACCAGAGCACAGGGCTGGCAGACGGATGCGAGCGCTGCCTGGTCCTGTCAATCAGGACTTGGAGGGAGGTGACAAAGGTGGGAGAACGAAAAGCCTCTAGGAGCAGGAACAACGCCCCCCCCCCCCCCGCTCCTAGAGGCTAATTAGCATATTATAAAAGTTAGATTTCTGCCGTAACGAGGGCATAGATAAAAGTAGGAATAGGCTAGTTAGGTTTAGCTGACATTAGCACATCGCTAGCTTAATAGGGTTAAATCTGGTGACAGAAACCCTTTAAGGCTTGCAACTCCCTCCCTATCACAGCTTACAGATGTGTCCATTCAGCTACAGCTCTCTCCTTATCCCAGCTCACGGGGTGTGTTCTTTCGGATGTTGCTCTCTCCATATCATAGTTCACTGTGTGTGAACTCTCTCCCTATCACAGCTCAGGGGGCCTGTCCTTTCTGCTGCAGCCATCTCCCTATCACAACTCAGCAGGGTGTGTCCTTCCTGCTGTCGCTATCTTGCTGTTACAGCTCAGGGGGTATGTGCTTTTTGCTTCAGCACTAACACAATCACTGCTCAGGGTGAGTGTGTCCTTATCACAAATCTGGAGCATTGTCCTTTCTGCTGCAGTCATACCCCTATCACAGCTCAGTGGGTGTGTCCTTCGTGCTGCAGCTCTCTCCCTTTTACAGCTCAGGGAGCATGTCCTTTATGTTTCAGTATCATCCCTATCATTGCTAAGGAGGCATGTCCTCTCTGTTGCAGCGCTCTCCCTGTAACTCTAGCTATCTATTCATGTCTCTCCCATGTTTTTACATTAGAATATTTTTTATAACATTTCGTGTATATTTTCTATTTTACCTAGAGACATTTTAGTTGGCGTTGCCAAGTTCCTGTTCCTTTTTTGAAGTATATTTTGAAAGGCTATGAAAGTCCCGAAAAGATTAAAGTTAGTGACACGAGGACCAAGGAGTAACAGACGAAGAACAGAAATCTGCTCTTGATGGCATTCACATAGAAAAGACATGATGTGTCAAGGCTGCAGTAGATGTAGATCTTAAAGAGACCATGCACAAGATACAGATGTAGACAAGCTGCATTTTATGTGTAGCAGAGCTGTATTCATCATCTGGTACAGCATGCTGTGGTATCTACATATTAAGTGCTATAAAACGTACAATATTACATATTACAGTAAAGCTTCACTTTGTAAAATACAATAGAAAAGTGGGCATTTTTCACTTCATTGGGACCAGAACTACATTGCATCACTAAGATTACCTATCAGCAAGCTTTATTGACCCCATAAATGTTCTCCAATTGCCAATTCTTGGGTCTCCAGTAGTGTTGATCGAGCATGCTCGGCCGAACACCATTTTGACTCAAGCACAACCTTTGAACTCACAACCTTCTACAGGGAGTGCAGAATTATTAGGCAAGTTGTATTTTTGAGGATTAATTTTATTATTGAACAACAACCATGTTCTCAATGAACCCAAAAAACTCATTAATATCAAAGCTGAATATTTTTGGAAGTAGTTTTTAGTTTGTTTTTAGTTTTAGCTATTTTAGGGGGATATCTGTGTGTGCAGGTGACTATTACTGTGCATAATTATTAGGCAACTTAACAAAAAACAAATATATACCCATTTAAATTATTTATTTTTACTAGTGAAACCAATATAACATCTCAACATTCACAAATATACATTTCTGACATTCAAAAACAAAACAAAAACAAATCAGTGACCAATATAGCCACCTTTCTTTGCAAGGACACTCAAAAGCCTGCCATCCATGGATTCTGTCAGTGTTTTGATCTGTTCACCATCAACATTGCGTGCAGCAGCAACCACAGCCTCCCAGACACTGTTCAGAGAGGTGTACTGTTTTCCCTCCTTGTAAATCTCACATTTGATGATGGACCACAGGTTCTCAATGGGGTTCAGATCAGGTGAACAAGGAGGCCATGTCATTAGATTTTCTTCTTTTATACCCTTTCTTGCCAGCCACGTTGTGGAGTACTTGGACGCGTGTGATGGAGCATTGTCCTGCATGAAAATCATGTTTTTCTTGAAGGATGCAGACTTCTTCCTGTACCACTGCTTGAAGAAGGTGTCTTCCAGAAACTGGCAGTAGGACTGGGAGTTGAGCTTGACTCCATCCTCAACCCGAAAAGGCCCCACAAGCTCATCTTTGATGATACCAGCCCAAACCAGTACTCCACCTCCACATTGCTGGCGTCTGAGTCGGACTGGAGCTCTCTGCCCTTTACCAATCCAGCCACGGGCCCATCCATCTGGCCCATCAAGACTCACTCTCATTTCATCAGTCCATAAAACCTTAGATAAATCAGTCTTGAGATATTTCTTGGCCCAGTCTTGACGTTTCAGCTTGTGTGTCTTGTTCAGTGGTGGTCGTCTTTCAGCCTTTCTTACCTTGGCCATGTCTCTGAGTATTGCACACCTTGTGCTTTTGGGCACTCCAGTGATGTTGCAGCTCTGAAATATGGCCAAACTGGTGGCAAGTGGCATCTTGGCAGCTGCACGCTTGACTTTTCTCAGTTCATGGGCAGTTATTTTGCGCCTTGGTTTTTCCACAGGCTTCTTGCGACCCTGTTGACTATTTTGAATGAAACGCTTGATTGTTCGATGATCACGCTTCAGAAGCTTTGCAATTTTAAGAGTGCTGCATCCCTCTGCAAGATATCTCACTATTTTTGACTTTTCTGAGCCTGTCAAGTCCTTCTTTTGACCCATTTTGCCAAAGGAAAGGAAGTTGCCTAATAATTATGCACACCTGATATAGGGTGTTGATGTCATTAGACCACACCCCTTCTCATTACAGAGATGCACATCACCTAATATGCTTAATTGGTAGTAGGCTTTCGAGCCTATACAGCTTGGAGTAAGACAACATGCATAAAGAGGATGATGTGGTCAAAATACTCATTTGCCTAATAATTCTGCACTCCCTGTACATTAGAGCCAAGAACCTTAACCACTACGCTATAGAGCTGCACGTTAACCTGCAGTTAAATATAAAATGATCCTTCTGCTATATAGGAATACTTACTACATGAGAAACTGCTATAAGGTTTTTCTGACACAGTTTGTGATTCAACTTTATAGCTGAGTGGTTAAGGTACTTGCCTCTAATGTAGAAGGTTGAGAGTTCAAATCCTGAACACCGTGATGTGCCAAAACGGTGTTCGGCTGAGCATGCTCGAACAACACTACTGGAGACCCAAGAAACTTTTCTGAAATAGAGGCTAAATTAGATTTAAATACACAGAGCCCCTGAGGAGCTGGTGCAGAGGATGGGAGTTGTACTGGCCCTGATGAGATGATGTTTTACGGTGTACTCCCTCAGGCCATTGCTCCCTGGGGATTCATGCAGTGGAAAAGTAATTTGAAGAATCAGGGCAGAAGTAAATGTATAAAAGTCTCTCTTTAATTAGTGCAGAATATAACAATGGGAAAAAAAAATCTTTGTAGAGTGAAACTAGGAAATAAAAAGAAACAAAACACAATTCCACTATTGTTTTTTCAGCATTCACAAAACAAAGTTTTGTTTTTACGGCATTCAATGCTCTTTAAAAATGATAGGGCGACCTTATTCCACATGTTAGCATGATTACGGTAATACCCAAATTATTTTGTTTCCATTTATGATTTACTAGTTTTAGGCTACTTTCACACTAGGGGGACAGATCCGTTTTGTATTGTGTCAGAGAAAACAGACCTGTCCCCATTGACTTGCATTGGGGTTCATAGCGGATCTTGCTCCGCATCCCAGGACGGAAAGCAAACTACAATATGCTGCGGTTTGCTCTCTGGTATGAGAATGAATCTGAATGTATTTTGGAGCGCTCCGTTCTGTTCAGTTATGTTTTGTCCCCATTGACAATGAATGGGGACAAAACGCAAGTGTTTTTTTTCCCAGTATTGAGACCCTATGACAGATCTCAATGCTGAAAAATAGAAACTCTAATGTGAAAGTAGCCTTAAAAATACAAAAATCTGTATTCTTTCTCAGTATCACCATATTCTGACACCCATAACTTTTTAATATTTCCATCTACGGAGCTGTGTGAGGACTTATTTTTTTTGCGGGGGGAGCTGTAGTTATTACTGGTACCATTTTGGGGTGTATATGACTTTTATATGACCAGTTTTATGTATTTATTTTTTTCTATTTTTCACTACACATAGTTCAAACATTTTCCAATGTGGCAATACCAAATACCAAATTTCTTGCACCATAAGATGCGCCTAGGTTTGAAAATAAAAAAATATATATTTTTCATCGGACCTCAGATCAGATGCCCAATTTTCATCAGGCCAAAGATCAGACCAAAGATCAGACTCCCAATCTTCATCAGACCCCCAATCTTCATCAGACTACAAATCAGACCCCCAATCTTCATCAGGCCACAGATCAGACCCCAAATCTTCATCAGACCACAGATCAGACCCCCAATCTTCATCAGGCCACAGATCAGACCCTTAATCTTCATCAGGCCACAGATCAGACCCTTAATCTTCATCAGACCACAGATCAGACCCTCAATCTTCATCAGACCTCAGATCAGACCCTAAATCTTCATCAGACCCCCAATCTTCATCAAACTCCCAATCTTCATTAGACCACAGATCAGACCCTCAATCTTCATCAGACCTCAGATCAGACCCCAAATCTTCATCAGATCCCTAATCTTCATCAAACTCCTAATCTTCATCAGACCACAGATCAGACCCCCAAGCTTCATCAGGCCACAGATCAGACCCTCAATCTTCATCAGACCTCAGATCAGACCCTAAATCTTCATCAGACCCCCAATCTTCATCAAACTCCCAATCTTCATCAGACCACAGATCAGACCCTCAATCTTCATCAGACCTCAGATCAGACCCCAAATCTTCATCAGACCCCCAATCTTCATTAGACCTCAGATCAAAAATAAATAAAAATAAATATCTTACTGCTCTGGACGGTGCCACCACTCGGGAGCTCTTCCTACAGTGCTGCACTGTGACCTGACGTTGCACAGCATCAGATGATAGTGTGCACTACTGTATGTCCTGACAGGGCTTTAAGGACACAGCACAGAGTGGTACCCAGAGAAGACCAGGGAGCTGTGGGTAAAGCCAGCACCCGCTATATCCACCGTTCACCTGTCCTACTATACTAATGAGCGCTTCCATAATGAAACGGTCATTAGTATTCATATTATAAGACGCACAGCCATTTTCCTCTACTTTTTGGGGACATACTGTATGTTTACTTTTTGTTTATTTTTTTATGTAAAACTGGGAAAAGGAGTCATTCGAATCTTTTAATATGTTTGTGGTTATTTAAACTTTCTAAACTGTAATTTTTAGTCCCTTCAGGGGACCTAAACATGCCATCCTTTGATGGGTTTTACCATAGACTACAATAGTACACTATGGGATTTCCGCTGGCTTCCTGTTGAGCCCTGCCGCAGGCCAGCGTATACTGTGCATACTTGGGTTTCTGCGCTGTATAAAATCCAAGAAAAGTTTAAGTTACATTTCTATTTGTAAATTTAGACCAATTCCTATAGGAAGTGCAGTCGCTTTGAGCGCTGGCATCACAGGCAGGAAGGTTTCGCTCAATCTGCGCTCGCTCCAGAGCAGATCCACAGTTTGATGTTTCCCTAGGCAAAGCGCAATTTGTTGGTTGGTTGAATGCACAGAGCTGTGAGAAATTAACACATTTGTGTAAGTGAGCCGGGACCTAACCTAGGGCTGATTTATGGTGCAGAAAATATTGCTTCATATGTGTCGTCTGTTGCAGAGCTTATTATTTTTGCATTTACATATATACTTTTTTGAAACATTTTTGCTGAGAATTTTCACCTTGGGAAAAAAAAAATTAACCCTTTTTTTTAGAATCCTTTAATTTAGCACCTGGTTCCCCGGCAGAGTGTCTCCCCCGACCCCTGCTGTACAGTATTGCCTCATTGATTGCAGCTCCCTGCACAGATGGATGCTGTGCAGGGGAAACTTTAAGGTGGACACGGCAGTCAATCAGTGCTGCTCATATTGAGGCACTGTATGGGAATGGAATGTGTTTATGGTATGACATTATCACGTAGGCACTATATGGCAGCTTTATGTGGGCAGCCTATGTCACTAATATGTGGGCACTGTGTGGCACTATTTTGTAGGCACTTGTATGGCAGTAATATGTGAGCACTGTGTGGCACTATTTTGTAGGCACTTGTATGGCAGTAATATGTGGGCACTGTATGGTATTATTGTGTAGGCACTTGTATGGCAGTAATATATGGGCACTGTGTGACACTATTGTGTAGGCACTTGTATGGCAGTAATATGTGGGCACTGTGTGGCACTATTGTGTAGGCACTTATATGGCAGTAATATGTGGGCACTGTGTGGCACTATTGTGTAGGCACTTATATGGCAGTAATATATGGGCACTGTGTGACACTATTGTGTAGGTACATGTATGGCTGTAATATGTGGGCACTATTGTGCAGGCACTTGTATTGTAGTAATATGTGGGAACTATATGGCACTATTGTGTAGGCACTTCTATGGAAGTAATATGTGGAAACTGTAACACTCTATTGTGTAGGCACTTAAATGGCAGTATTATCTGGTCACTATAAGACATCATTATGTAACCACTGCATTATAGTTTTATGTAGGCACTATATGGCAGTAGTATGTGGGCACTGTATGGTGCTATTGTGTAGGAACTTTTAAGGCAGTAATATATGGGCACTGCATGGCACTATTGTGTACTGTAGGCACTTGTATGGAAGTAATACCTGGCTACTGTATGGCATCATTATGTAAGCACTGCATGGCAGTTTTATGTAGCACTGTATGACGCTACTGTGTAAGCACTATATGGCAGTATTATGGGGGCTTGTATGCCACTGGTTGTGTTTACATATTTATTTTGCAATGCAAAATCTGAGGCAGTCGTTTTCCTCTGTCTTGCCAATAACAGATTTTAGAATAAAGGTAAGAGAGACTGTATAGTTTGGGAAGTTTTGCTCTTTCCTTTGCTAAGAACAGTCATATGTTCCCCTAAAAATATATGGAGGGAACCTAGATCATAAATACTGCAATGGTTAAGAGTCATAGTATGGGGGTGTTTATGACTATCCCTTTTCCCATTTCAGGCCTCACCTAATGTGACAGATTGAGCGGCACTAATTTAGCCTGCTTGCTGATGGTTTTCGAATAGCAAAAGATTTATCTACAGTGAACAAAGTAAAAAAATAAAATAAAATGAAAATAAATTATTGTATAAAAACAAAAACTGGTAATTAACTCATATGTGAATTAAAGTTGGACATTCAATATAAGTGGACTTGCCCTTTAACCAGGGGCGTTACTACCATAGCGGCAGACAATGTGACTGCTATGGGGCCCAGGACAAGAGGGGGCCCAGTCTTAATTGGGATTATCTCCTCTTCTACTGGGGGTGAAAACTTGGTCAGGACTCTACCCTCTAAAGGAACAACTTTTAGGAAATGAGGCAGTGGAAAAAATGGCCCAAGGGTCATTGAAAGGGGTTTAGGCAGAAACCCTTCTGTCCTGTGTGGGGGTCCTGGTTTGACCCTTGCTATGGAGCCCATACTTCTCTATGTACGCCACTGCCTTGAAAAAATTAACTTAAAGGGGTTATCCCATGACTAGCATAAAAAATGAAAATCAGACATCATATAGTACATGACACATACCCCCCAACCATTCCGGATCCGGCGGGACGGTCCCGGATTACAGTGGCTGTCCCGCTGTCCTGGTACGGGGGAGGTATGTCCTGCTTTCTGGCAGCTGTCTCTCTCTGCATCCAAAGGAAGCAGAGACAGTTGCCTGTAATGATGAAGCAGAGAGCCGGCATCAGCTCCCTGCTTCATCATCCCTCCCCCTGCTGGCTCTCCACTCCTCTGGTCTGTGCAGGGGGCGTGGCCGGCCAGCAGTCAGCCTCAGCCCCGCCTCCTTCACAGACTAGAGCAGCCGATGTCCTGCTGCTGCTGCTGCTGCTAGGAAGTAAGTATGTGGTATTTATATATATTTTTTTCTGTGAGAGGCACAATGTGGGCATATTACTGGGGGCACAATGTGGGCATATTACTGGGGGCACAATGTGGGAATATTACTGGGGGAAACAGCTGGGCAAATTACTGGGGGGCACAGCTGGGCACATTACTGGGGGGCACAATATGGGCATATTACTGGGGAGAACAGCTGGGCATATTACTGGGGGGCACAGCTGGGCATATCACTGGGGGCATATTATTGGGGGGCACAGCTGGTCATATTTACTGGGGGGCACAAAGTGGGCATGTTACTGGGGGGCACAGCTGGGCATATTACTGGAGGGCACAGCTGGACATATTACTGGGGGCACAATGTGGGCATATTACTCGGGGCATAATGTGGGCATATTACTGGGGGGCGCAATGTGGGCATATTACTGGGGGGCACAGCTGGACATATTACTGGGGGCACAATGTGGGCATATTACTGGGGGCACAATGTGGGCATATTACTAGGGGCACAATGTGGGCATATTACTGGGGGGCACAATGTGGGCAAATTACTGGGGGGGCACAGCTGGGCATATTACTGGGGGCACAATGTGGGCATATTACTGGGGGCACAGCTGGCCATATTACTTGGGGGAACAGCTGGGCATATTACTGGGGGTACAGCTGGGCATATTATTGGGGGCACAGCTGTGCATATTACTGGGGGCACAGTGTGGGCATATTACTGGGGGGCACAGCTGGACATATTACTGGGGGGCACAGCTGGACATATTACTGGGGGCACAGCTGGGGATATTACTGGGGGCACAGCTGGGGATATTTCTGGGGGCACAGCTGGGGATATTTCTGGGGCCACAGCTGGGCATAATTCTGTGAAAACACAATGTGGGCATAAATACTGTACGGTGGCATGAATAGGGAATAATTACTATGTGGGGGCATTAAGGTGACTGGGTGGGATTAGGTGTATAGGTTTTGGGCGGAGTTAGAGTCGGGGCCTAGTGTGGAAAAAATTTGCTGCGGCAAACTTCGTGCTCCGCACAATGTGGGAGGTATGCATGAAAATCTCTTTCTAACAAAGTTAGAACCAGCCCTGTACCTCACATGGATCCAGAGATCTCCACAGTAATTGCTCTGCTTGATTTATATCAATACCTACAGTCAGGTGCATAAATATTGGGACATCAACACAATTCTAACATTTTTGGCTCTATACACCACCACAATGGATTTGAAATGAAACGAACAAGATGTGCTTTACCTGCAGACTGTCAGCTTTAATTTGAGGGTATTTACATCCAAATCAGGTGAATGGTGCAGGAATTACAACAGTTTGCATATGTGCCTCCCACTTGTTAAGGGGCCAAAAGTAATGAGACAATTGGCTTCTCAGCTGTTCCATGCCCAGGTGTGTGTTATTCCCTCACTATTACAATGAGCAGATAAAAGGTCCAGAGTTCATTTCAAGTCTGTTATTTGCATTTGGAATCTGTTTCTGTCAACTCTCAAGATGAGATCCAAAGAGCTGTCACTATCAGTGAAGCAAGCCATCATTAGGCTGAAAAAACAAAACAAACCCATCAGAGAGAAAGCAAAAACATCAGGCCTGGCCAAAACAACTGTTTGGAACATTCTTAAAAAGAAGGAGTGCACCAGTAAGTTCAGCAACACCAAAAGACCCGGAAGACCACGGAAAACAACTGTGGTGGATGACCGAAGAATTATTTCCCTGGTGAAGAAAACACCCTTCACAACTACCCAGATATAGACTGGGAAACTGAAAGCTGTACATCCCATAAAGGAAACAGGTTCTTGGCAAAAACCAAAGACAATTACCTTTCCCAACTGGTTCAGGACCCGACTAGAGGGACGGCCATACTGGACTTAGTATTAACCCATAGGCCTGACAGAAAAACAGACGTGCAGGTTGGGGGACACCTGAGAAATAGTGACCACAAAGTAATAACCTTCCATTTATCATTCAAAAGAGCGTTTCTACAGGGAGGAACAAAAATACCAAACTTCAAAAAAGCTAAATTTAGCCGACTAAGAGAGGCCATAGGCCTAACTAACTGGGACAAAGTCCTCAAAAATAAAAATACTGCCACAAAATGGGATATCTTTAAAAGCATCCTAAAATCTCATTGTGAGAGGTACGGGAATAAAAGGTTAAGGAACAAAAAGAAACCAATGTGGATAAACAGAACTGTAAAGAAAGCAATAAATGACAAAAAGAAAGCATATAAATCACAAAAACAGGAGGGTAGCACGGAAGCACTAAAAAACTATAAGGAAAGAAATAGAACATGTAAAAAACGAATAAAAGCAGCCAAACTAGAGACCGAGAAATTAATTGCCAAAGAGAGTAAAACTAACCCTAGTTTAGAGTGACGAGGAGAAAGCAAAGCTGTTAAATATTTTATTCTCCAATGTATTCACTGAGGAAAATAAACTGTCAGATGAAATGCTGAATGTAAAAATAAATTCCCCATTAAAAGTGTCCTGTCTGACCCAGGAAGAAGTACAACAACAACTTAAAAAGATTAAAATAGACAAATCGCCAGGACCGGATGGCATACACCCCGTATCCTAAGGGAATTAAGTAATGTCATAGCCAGACCCTTATTTCTGATATTTGCAGACTCTATACTGACAGGGAATGTCCCACAGGATTGGCTCATAGCAAATGTGGTGCCAATATTCAAAAAGGGTCCAAAAACAGAGCCTGGAAACTATAGGCCGGTAAGTTTAACATCTGTTGTGGGTAAATTGTTTGAAGGTTTTCTGAGAGATGCTATGTTAGAGCATCTCAACGGAAATAAGCAAATAACGCCATATCAGCATGGCTTCATGAGGGATCGGTCATGTCAAACTGATTTAATCAGTTTCTATGAGGAGGTAAGTTCTAGACTTGACAGCGGCGAATCAATGGATGTCGTATATCTGGACTTCTCCAAAGCATTTGACACTGTACCACATAAAAGGTTAGTATATAAAATAAGAATGCTCGGACTGGGAGAAAACATCTGTAAGTGGGTAAGTAACTGGCTCAGTGATAGAAAACAGAGGGTGGTTATTAATGGTACACACTCAGATTGGGTCACTGTCACTAGTGGGGTACCTCAGGGGTCAGTATTGGGCCCTATTCTCTTCAATATATTTATTAATGATCTTGTAAAAGTCTTGCACAGTAAAATATCAATTTTTGCAGTAAAAGTAATTGACACGGAAGAGGACAGTATACTGCTACAGAGGGATCTGGATAGATTGGAGGCTTGGGAAGATAAGTGGCAGATGAGGTTTAACACTGACAAATGTAAGGTTATGCACATGGGAAGGAATAATGCAAGTCACCCGTACATACTAAATGGTAAAACACTGGGTAACACTGACATGGAAAAGGATTTAGGAATTTTAATAAACAGCAAACTAAGCTGCAAAAACCAGTGTCAGGCAGCTGCTGCCAAGGCCAATAAGATAATGGGTTGCATCAAAAGGGGCATAGATGCCCGTGATGAGAACATAGTCCTACCAGTTTACAAATCACTAGTCAGACCACACATGGAGTACTGTGTACAGTTCTGGGCTCCTGTGAACAAGGCAGACATAGCAGAGCTGGAGAGGGTCCAGAGGAGGGCAACTAAAGTAATAACTGGAATGGGGCAACTACAGTACCCTGAAAGATTATCAAAATGAGGGTTATTCACTTTAGAAAAAAGATGACTGAGGGGAGATCTAATTACTATGTATAAATATATCAGGGGTCAGTACAGAGATCTCTCCCATCATCTATTTATCCCCAGGACTGTGACTGTGACGAGGGGACATCCTCTGCATCTGGAGGAAAGAAGGTTTGTACACAAACAGAGAAGAGGATTCTTTACGGAAAGAGCAGTGAGACTGTGGAACTCTCTGCCTGAGGAGGTGGTGATGGGGAGTTCACTAAAAGGGTTCAAGAGGGGCCTGGATGTATTTCTGGAGTGTAATAATATTACAGGCTATAGCTACTAGAGAGGGGTCGCTGATCCAGGGAGTTATTCTGATGCCTGATTGGAGTCGGGAAGGAATTTTTTTATTCCCCTAAAGTGGGGAAAATTGGCTTCTACCTCACATTTTTTTTTTTTTTGCCTTCCTCTGGATCAACTTGCAGGATAACAGGAAGAACTGGATGAACAGATGTCTTTTTTCAGCCTTATGTACTATGTTACTATGTAACAGTTGGCCAGATCAAGAACACTCTCCAGAAGGTAGGTGTATGTGTGTCAAAGTCAGCAATCAAGAGAAGTGTCAGTATGGTAGGACCGCGCTGCTCCTCATTCACACAGAGCGTTTTTTCCTCAAATGCAGGTATTCACTTAATCTGGCTCAAGACAGACACCTTTAGATTGAATCACAGTGTGCTTCTACACAAATTGAAAAACTCAGCATGTCACCCGTGTATGGTTCAGAAACGCCCACACCTCTATGCTGGATTGTCGTAAGCTCCTCTGCAAGATGTCATAAACCGCACAATGGTGAGAGTACCTCCGGCTCAGTTAAAATATTCAGTTTTATTATACTCGCAGAAATAAAAGATTTTTCAGCAAATCATTACAGCAGTAGTCTTTCGCACAGCCCGACCTGGGCTTCGCATGTAGCTTCGTCAGGGGCGAAAATCTAACACACCTAAGGTAGGAGGTTATTTAACCTCCTCCCCCCATGTTACACACCTGGTGATTATAAATTGCATTATACATCCAGTTGCAAAGTAAGTTCTCTAAAAATACTTACAAGTAAAATCACATTTCCATTCCTATTCCAAAATCCAAATAAAATATTTATCAATTTTAAAACCTTTTCATACTGGCTTCCCTCACTGGGACTTATACTACAGACACATATTGGTCAACCAATGACATGCTTACAACTACTTCTCATTCATAAAAATCACACATCCATGTTAATCCCCTCCCCATGCTGGACAATCTGTTGCTCCACACTTTCACTGTTCAGGCGCACTACAATGCCAATGATTAAAAATATTCAGACTAAACAAGGCTTGAGATCAAATTCAATGTTCATCCCTTTAGGTTTTGGAATAGGAATGGAAATGTGATTTTAAAGGTGTCTGTCTTGAGCCAGATTAAGTGAATACCTGCATTTGAGGAAAAACGCTCTGTGTGAATGAGAAGCAGCGCGGTCCCACCATACTGACACTTTACAGTTGTGAAGAACCCACTTTATCCTAGGAGACCAGCAGCGCAAGTACCATTGAAACCTAGTGACTCATTTTTATCTTATTTTATAACAATCAAGAGAAGACTTTACCAGAGTGAATACAGAGGGTTCACCACAAGATGTAAACCATTGGTGAGCCTCAAAAACATGACTCCTGTAATGTAAGATTATCTGGCTCACTGAGCCACTTAACCCTGTACACCCCAATAAAGACAGGACCACATGATTTGGTGTAAAAGGCCGTAGATTAATTTTATTAACCAAATAAATTACCAAGTATTGTACATACCAATAGTAAAACACAAAACCAGGCCAATATTAACCAACCATTATTATTTCCCCAACAATCCAACATTAATCCACCATCAAACCAACATGTAACTTTCTTTGAACTGAAGGGATGCTAGAAGGCAATACAATTAACCAGATTCGTCTCTTGCAAACCTCCTCACATGATCCAGGTTTAATCCAACTTTTACCCTCGGCCCCACTCTCCGACCCAAGGGCACCAACTCTTGGAATTAAACCCCTGCCAGGCTATTAGCCCAAACAGGATCCCCCAGCTTGCCATTCACCACAACGTCCTAGATGCACGCCGCAAGAGATATAGCCATGCACCTAGTCCCAGTTTTGCCTCCCAGGATCCCTCTTTTAACCTGCCACAAGACGAACATAGGTGTCACCTCACCTATGCTCGTCCCTCCACACCTTAAAGGCCATTTCCAAGCCGTCCTGCAACCCCGAGCTCCACATATCCATCCCAATGACGTTCAAATGAACCCCATCACGCCTCAAAAACATAGCGGATACCCCTTCCAACTCCTTATGCCTCACCACAAAACCGCCCTGTCTCCTCACAAAACGGCCAACCTCCCGATTCACCTTAGCCCGCGCCCTGTTAACCTTGTCAACAGACCTCACCATTCTCCACACGCGCCTAGCAACAATATCCAAATAAACCACCAACAATCCTGGAAAAACTGCCCACAACCTCAACAAATCTAACTTCATGTCCTGAACAACATCCCGGGATCGACGGACGGACAAGTCGTTACCCCCAACGTGTAACACCACTATATCCGGTGGCCGATCCAGCGACACATGATAACAAAATTCCGGGAGCACCCGCCCCCACAACAAACCCCGTATACCTATCCAACGAACCTGCAAATCACTGACTCCAAAACCCAACTGCCGACCGTTCAAACGCACGTCCGCTCTGTGAGCCCCCCAATACACGTACGAGTGACCAAAAACCCAGGCCAAACACGGAACAGACCCTGGAAAAAAACAAAACAAACAAACAAACACAATTAGTCAGCAACAAACCACACCAACCCTTAAGCCTAAACCCACCGAACAAACAGCCCCCACACCCTTTCAGCCCACATGTGACAGCAAATGCGGACGGATGTATGACTGGAAGCTTGCGGACTCCCACCTACCGATGCGCCGAATCACAGCCTCCCCCAGGCCCCACCTCGCGGCCTCAGTGGCTGCACCTATCCTGAACGAGTGGGACGCAAACTCACTAGCCACCAGACCTTCTTTCGCCAAACATTTCCGAAATACCGCCACAAACTGAAAACGAGACAAAACCGCCCCGTTTTGATGCACTAACAACGGCCCTGGAATATCCGGCCTCACCGCCAAAAAGTCTTCAACACATCGAACCGGGCAAACCACCGACTCCCCCAGAGATCGCAAAACAAGGTGAGTGCCCCTGCCCTTAGATTTCCGCAAGAAACACCGCAACCCATCTGCACCCACTGTCATGTCACTCCTCTGCAAACCACCTGCCCCAAGTTTACTCCGCGCTACCAACTCAGAAACCCTAAAAGCGCCAAAAAACGCCAACGAAAAAGCCGCTCTAAACAAGTGCACTTCATAACCATCTACACACAGCGTACCCACCTGCCACCACAGACGCAACAACAAGTCGTAAGATACCGGGCGTTGCTTGTCCCTGGTATGAGTAGACCTCCAAAAACCTTTCAACGCCTGACGCACCAGGAAACACTGCAACACGTCCCTTAAACCCCGCATGCGGAACCAAAAAGCTATTGCCGACACCCTCTTAGCCACCACCGAATAAGGCAAACCGTCAGTGAAAGCCAAACCCACAAAATAAATTAACAGCACCCGGAAATCATCTGCCGTATGGCACCCTCCAACCTTCTCTATCAACCGTTCCCACAATGACCACACAGAAGAATACGCAGACCACATACCGGAACTCACTGATTGCCGAATCAATGCTATGGTGACCCCAACGCCACGCTCCAAATCCAATGAGGACAAGGCCGCCCCTGCTCCGCTGCCTCCGGCACCAATCGACGAAAGCGATCCCACTGAAAACGAGAGAGAGCGTCAGCCACTGAATTGTGCACACCCGGCACATGAACGGCAACAAAGCACCCATTCAACAGCAAACCCCGCAAAACCAAATGCCCAAGCAAACGAATCACCGGTGGCGAACTAGCAGATTGTGAATTAATAGCCTGAACCACTCCCATGTTGTCACAGCAGAAACGCACCCGCCTATTCCGCAACAGATCCTCCCACAATTCAACCGCCACAATAATAGTAAACAACTCCAGCAACGCCAAATTGGAAAGGAAACCCGCCCTGCGCCAATCATCCGGCCAAGCCTCCGCACACCAGTCCCCTTGACAGTAGGCACCAAACCCACAGGATCCCGACGCATCAGTGAATAGTTCCAAGTCAACATTAGAGATCTGCCCTCCCATCCATAATGACCGACCAATATACTGAGCCAAGAATTGCTCCCAGGCCGCCAAATCCGCCCTCACCTCTGCAGACACTCGCACGTAATGGGACGGGGCAACCACCCCCGCCATGGCCAAACGCCGACAGAAAACCCTGCTCATGGGCAAAATCTGGCACGCAAAATTCAGCTTATCCAAAACCGACTGAATCTTACGCAACTGGACCTTCTTAACCCTTTGCAAACTCCCAACCTCTGCCACCAGATCAAGCAACTTATCCTCAGGTAAACTACACTCCATCCGCACCGTATCAATCACAATGCCCAAGATTTTCACCTAAGTTGCAGGGCCCTCCGTCTTCTCCGGGGTGAGCGGTACCCCAAATGCCGCCGCCACAAGTTCCATCGTGTGCAGCAAAATAGAACAAGTCCGACCGCCTGCCGGCCCCAAAAACAAAAAATTGTCCAGATAGTGCAGCACCGACTGACTACCGGACTCCTGCTTTACCACCCATTCCAAAAATGAACTAAAAGTCTCAAACAATGAACAAGAAATAGCACAACCCATAGCCAAACAACAATCAACGTAAAACTGCCCTTCCCACTTGAAACCCAACAGGTGAAAACTCTCCGGATGTATAGGCAGCAAACGAAATGCTGCCTCTATATCCGTTTTCGCCAATAGCGCACCACAACCCAAACGTTGCACCCACGCGACCGCTACATCAAAAGACGTATACGACAGGGAACAAAGCTCCTGATCGATACCGTCGTTCACAGAACTCCCCGCCGGGTAAGACAGATGGTGAATGAGCAGAAACGTATTCAGCTCTTCCAACGGCGATATGCGCAATGCCGGCAATGGAATATCTAAAAAACGCCCCCACTACTCTGCCCGCACTCTTCGGAGCAGCCTCCGGTCCCTTCCCCCTTCCACATTTGAAACACCGGCTAAAACTGTGGGAACCCCCACATCCAGAGCACTCGTGCTTAAAACGGCAGTCAGACAGGAACTTACAGTGCCCCTCATTGAACAGCCAACAGCAACCCTTTTTGCCGCCAGAGGGTGACTCTGCCGTTGAAGAACCCCCCGACGTCCCGCGAAAGGACTGAGGCCCACCCTTGGGAGCAGCCATAAGACGCATCCACAGACCTATGTCCTTGTGATCCCATTGTATACTCGGCCGTATGGCCCGCCGCTGGCGGAACTGCTCATCATAGCGCAGCCATGCCACCCCGCCATACACCCTATACGCCTCCCCAATCGAGTCCATATAACCAAAAAGCGCAGAGCAATGCTCCGGCGCCTTATCCCCAATCACGCTGGTCAATATAGCAAAAGCCTGGAGCCAATTTGAAAACGTGCGCGGTATCTAACGGCAGCAGCGAAAAAATCTCCACATATTCATCCCTGTGAATCTTCTCCCTAACCTCCAACTTCAAATGAGCCCCCAACGGCCCCTCAAAACACACATACACCTACCCTTTAGCCGCATCTGCCAACCTCACCAACTCAGCAGACCCATCCTGGACCGTGCAAGACGCCGACACCGCTGCCACGGGCACAACCGCTGTAGGCTCCACAAGTACCGCAGGAACGGAACTCCCCCCAACCCCCACTGATTGCTCAGCCACCCCAACAGATCCCAAACCGACCCTATCCGTCGGAGCCCAAACCTTCGCAGGAGAAGGCGCCGCTCCCGATCGAAACCGCGCCAACAAAACCACCAAACCATCCAGCAAGTCCCTTACCGCCCCACTGACCCCAGCAACCTGCGACACAACCGACCCCCCGACATCCCCCCAACCCCACCACGCTGAGCCCCACTCTCACCTGGCTGTCCTTGGGGCGGGATCCCAACAGCCGCAGACCGCCTCCGTCCGTGTTCCTGCACGACCCTGGAACCGTCAGCCGCCGCATCCGGCTCAGCCACAGTCCCGGACGACGCCTCGCGTCCGTCTTCTGAATCTTGGGACACCTCACCGTCCTCCACCGAATGCCGCAACGGCGACTTGCCTTCACATTCCTCTGGAGCAAGGTCACTTTCTTTATCCCTCTCATCATCTGACCCACCGGAAGGTGGCCGTACCACACGGTCTTCCACTGCAGCTGCAGCACCTTTCAATTCATTTCCAGCATCTCGTCTTCCCTGGAGGCTCCCTCCCCCCACCTCTGCCAGCCTTGAGGGAGGAGCCACAGCAGTCTCTCTGTTCTCTCTGCAAGCTGAGTACCTCCGGCTTCCACTAGAGCGCCTCGTTGCCTGCACCACCTCCGTCCTGGATCCACTGACTGCCCGCCTGTCAGCGCTGATTCCTGCTGTTATAGCCGACCTGGAGCCCACTCGCCGGCCCTGCACAGAGTCTCTGTTCCCAGGTGAGTGCCCAGGGGATCCGCCGCAACCGCTTCTTCAGCAACACCCAACGCCTGAGAGCGAGGGCGGGGGCTGACCCGTCCCCCTCTCGCTGTGCCCGGCCGCCGGGCAGGATTCCTCCCAGCGCGGCTGCCGGCAGCACTAGCACCACTGCCCTGCAGATGCGCTGGAGGGTCCCTGAGGGGGCTCCTAAGGCTCCGCCGGACACGCGGTGTGCATTCGGGGCTCAAACGCTCAAGGGGCCTGGATCTCCTAGCCCGCTCCCTACCGACTGGGGCCGACTCCTCCTGCCTGCCGCCATGTAACGCCGCCCATAATATCTCCTGTAGCCACTGCTCACCATTGCTGGCCGCAGCAGCCCTAACCTGGTCGATTAACTGCTCGATGGAGGACATGATGGCACACGCACAACTTCCTTCCCTCAGATCAAACTGCCTACAAACTCCTTTCCCAAACCCTTAAATCTATGGCGCGAAAATGCTACTCCTTCCCCACCAATCCCCTCCCATCACCTAACCTTGTCCTACCATTAACCCTGTGTGCCATCACCTTCCACCGCAGTCAAGCCATATTTCGCTATGGCTGTGCCCCGCTCCATTGCTTTTCGGAAGGCCAGATTAGAGTTTGCCAAACGACATCTAAAAAAGCCTTCACAGTTCTGGAACAACATCCTATGGACAGATGAGACCAAGATTAACTTGTACCAGAGTGATGGGAAGAGAAGAGTATGGAGAAGCAAAGGAACTGCTCATGATCCTAAGTAGTGATGGACGAACATCTGCCGGGACAGTATCACATTCATTTTAATGGCAGGCGAACCTGAAAAACCTTCAGCTCATATTTGCAGCCAAGAAATAATTACTAGAAGTGCACAAATAGTCCCACAACATGGACAGTGACATATCAGATGTATTGTTCGAATTTACGATCTCCATTCATTATTTTTTTTCACTGCCAAATATCGGGGGGGGGGGGGGGGTCACTCAGCTTTCCCAGGCTATTCCTCTGCACATATGTGCAGTGTCCCAGGGGGTCAGTAGTGTAGCTTTAGGTATGCTGGGCTTTATAGTGCAGGGTAACCCACTAACCTGGGACTCACTGTCGTCTTCAAACGGGTCAGCACTGGAACAGGCAGGTGATGAATGTCGTGACGCCAGTGTCAATTGAACGGTGACACACCGTGTAATGATATGTGGAATAATGGAGTAACCACGTGATAGCCAACCAAAACTGGAACTTTACTGGTTTTCGGTAATCATCATGCATGGACATAGGTGGAAACGCAGTTCCATTAAAGACAGTTGGTGTATATAAGTTACAGACAGGCCGGCTGTAGCAAGGTGATTTTCAGAGGGTTATAAGCAGGAGTTGCAGTACAGGCGGCTTGCACTCTATTCCTGACTGATCCTGAAACATGTGACTTATTCTCCAAGGCCTGATACCCTAGCTCTGGCGTATCCTTGGGTTGGTCTTTATCAAATACCTCCTCTGTCGCTCTGAGTACCTCTTGCCTATTAGATTGACCTCTGCTTCATTCTGTGTCTTCAGGCTGTTTAACTATGGCCTTCCTGCTTTGACAAATCAAGGACTCAGGAGGGGAACCTTCTCCTTGGATCTGGAACCCGGTTACAGGGCTTACACTACCCTCTCCTGGTCTGCAGGCTCCAGGCCTGCTCTACGCTCACAGGCCCATGGCCTGGTCTTGACTCAGACACAGTCTCCTCTCCTTGTCCTTCTTCTCCTCTCTGCCCTCTTCCTACTCCCTGACTGGGCCTTATATACACTAGGGTTCCCTAGCTCCCTCTAGTGACTTAGAGCTGGAATAACACCCCTAGCCGGCCTGCACATGCACATTTCACAGTGACAGGGAAGTACATAGCATTACATTAGGAAGATGACTTATACCAACCTCCCCATAAATAAGGGGGAACGACAGCACACAAGTGACCCTTCTGTAGTGACGGGCTTTCGCTCCTGTACACTACATATGTCATTCAGAACAGGAGGAAAGCTGGGTGCTATTATGTAATGTGACTCGGCTTTCCTGATGTCCTGCATGGCACAAGTGCAGAGGCAGGAGAAGATATGAGGGGAGGTGGGAGTAATGTCACTCAGCTTTCTCAGATTATTCTCATGTCTCTCCACATGTGCCATGCAGGGCAGCAGAAAAGCTGGGTGCTATTACATCATGCAATGTCCCTCAGATTTCCTGCTATCCTGCAAGGCATAAATGCAGATAATAAGAACATGGTAAGGCAGGGGGGAGGGGTTCACCCAGCTTTCCCAGAGACTCCTGTCTCTGCACATGTGTCATGCAGGATAGCGAGTAATGTCACTGTCTCCCAGCTGTCCTGCATGACACAGAGTATATGGGAAGGGGGGCACTCACTTCCTCAAACTTTTCTCATGTCTCTGCGCATGTGCCATGCTGGACAGCAGGAAAGTTGGGTGGTATTACATCATGTAACGCCCCAGATTCTTGTCAATATATGCTGAACACCGCCGGGAACTATCAGATCCCATTCTCTATAAGGCGACTTTCACACTTGCGGCAGGACGGATCCGACAGGCTGTTCACCATGTCGGATCCGTCCTGTGGCTATTTCGCGCGACCGCCGCTCCGTCCCCATTGACTATAACGGGGGCTGAGCTCTGGCGCAGCATGGCGGTGCACGGCGAAAGCCGCCGGACTAAAAGGTACTGCATGTCTGACTTTTTAGTCCGGCGACTTTCGCCGTGCACCATATAGTCAATGGGGATGGAGCGGCGGTCAGGCGGCACGGCGAAATAGCCACAGGATGGATCCGACATGGTGAACAGCCTGTCGGAACCGTCCTGCCGCAAGTGTGAAAGTAGCCTAATGGGTCTGTTGGGATCCGGCATGAGTACTGCCATTTTGTAGAACAAAATACTTCTGCATGAGGTGGGGCAGGGGAGAAGTTAGGGAGGGTAGTAAAAGGAGCCAGGGTGTATAGTAGGAGGGACTAGGAACGGGCATGGGGGCCCAATCTAAATTCTTGCTATGGGGCCCAATGATTTCTGTGTACGCCCCTGAGTAGAGGTCTGGCAGAGCATCACCAGGGATGAAACCCAGCGTCTGGTGATGTCTATGCGTTCCAGACTTCAGGCTGTAATTGACTGCAAAGGATTTGCAACCAAGTATTAAAAGGTGAGAGTTTGATTTATGATTATTATTCTGTCCCATTACTTTTGGTTCCTTAACAAGTGGGAGGCACAGATGCAAACTGCTGTAATTCCTGCACCGTTCACCTGATTTGGATGTAAATACCCTGAAATCAAAGCTGTCAGTCTGCAGGTAAATCACATCTTGTTCGCTTCATTTCAAATCCATTGTGGTGGTGTATAGAGCCAGAAATGTTAGAATTGTGTCTGTGTCCCAATATTTATGGACCATATGTATACCCTAAATCATACACAGTCCAAATTTATCATAAAACAGTCATTCCTTTATTTTATCATCATATTGCTATTAAAAACTTAGCCGGTTGGCGAAACACATTGGTTGAGTGAGGGACACTTGTATGGCAGTTGTACTTTTGGGTGGATATTTGGTCTTCAGTTTAAGTCTCATTGTTGGAGAATTGTTAAGACTGTTTTGTACTTGGACATACTTTTTTGGTAGTGAGTAGGGGTTATTTCTTGAATTGCTTTAGCCAATTTGACAAGTGTTTGTTTATTTCAAGGATGAAAATCGGTAAAATCCTGATGAGCGCCCTGAAGGCGCAGAGGCAATGAGGTCAGTTACTTCACCTTGACCTTGGGGCGCCTCATCTGAGGCATAAATTCAGCGCAGACATCATCCTTGTTGGGAGGCCGTAGATGGCGGCTTTCTCCTGCCGCTGCAGTCATCGCTTTATTGACTGGTATGAAATACGCCGTGTGTACGCCGGAAGGAGACATGATTTAAATAATATGTCACCCCCGTTTTCTGCCGTACATCACACGCTCCTATAGTGACAGGTTTATAGATGGTCATGATGTTGGTGTGCGGTAGAAGATGACATGACATGTACTGGAGTTTTAATAATTGATGGGAACCCGCAGGCCGGGTGGTGGATGTTGTCTGACGTGACAGTGTGCGAATGCAGGACAGAAAATACTGTACAGCACATTGCAGGGATTTTATTACCGTAGCACCCACATATGCTGTAGCAGTGTACGGCATGCAGCGCTCCTATGTAAGGTGCACATTTAAGAGCAGACTTCTCAGTCCATAAATACTTTCAATTCTCCCTAAAACAACTCTGCAGCATTTCTTACAATCCTGGATTGTGATTTTCCTCCGTTATTCCTCCCAGAAATTGAAAAAAATGACTGGGTGTTATATTACTATTCCTCTTGTCGCTCTGAATAAATCACGAAACAATCAGAGCTAACACTGAGAGAATGTGCAGAGACACACGCTATTCACTAGTGGAATAGTAACACCCAGGTAGCAATTTATGCGTACATTTCCAGGGGGAATAAGAGAGAACAGAGGCGTAACTAGAACTGACTGGGCCCCATAGCAAATCTTTGTACGGGGCCCCCCACACACACTTCTTCACAAAGACTTTTTATTTACTGTATTTACTGTCATTTTTAGCACGACTGTTTTTTGACATTTCCAGTTCCTGACGGAGTTTATATTCAACTCAACCCCTTTAAAACCTGCGCTGCAATTGTAATAGACCCGTCTGATTTACCTTTACATATCCAAGTATTTTAGCCTCTGTACCTTTCATACCACATACATGGACGCAGTCATACACGCACTCTCCACATACATGGACGCAGTCATACACGCACTCTCCACATACACGGACGCAGTCATACACACACTCTCCACATACACGGACGCAGTCATACACGCACTCTCCACATACATGGACGCAGTCATACACGCACTCTCCACATACATGGACGCAGTCATACACGCACTCTCCACATACACGGACGCAGTCATACACGCACTCTCCACATACATGGACGCAGTCATACACGCACTCTCCACATACATGGACGCAGTCATACACGCACTCTCCACATACATGGACGCAGTCATACACACACTCTCCACATACATGGACGCAGTCGTACACGCACTCTCCACATACATGGACGCAGTCATACACGCACTCTCCACATACATGGACGCAGTCATACACGCACTCTCCACATACATGGACGCAGTCATACACGCACTCTCCACATACATGGACGCAGTCATACTCGCACTCTCCACATACATGGACGCAGTCATACATGCACTCTCCACATACATGGACGCAGTCATGCACGCACTCTCCACATACATGGACGCAGTCATACACGCACTCTCCACATACTCTCCACATACATGGACGCAGTCATACACGCACTCTCCACATACACGGACGCAGTCATACACGCACTCTCCACATACACGGACGCAGTCATACACGCACTCTCCACATACACGGACGCAGTCATACACGCACTCTCCACATACACGGACGCAGTCATACACGCACTCTCCACATACACGGACGCAGTCATACACGCACTCTCCACATACATGGACGCAGTCATACACGCACTCTCCACATACATGGACGCACTCATACACGCACTCTCCACATACACGGACGCAGTCATACACGCACTCTCCACATACACGGACGCAGTCATACACGCACTCTCCACATACACGGACGCAGTCATGCACATACAGGGGCACACTTATACACACAGTCACCACATACATGGACGCACACATATACCATACACATATATAGACACCCAGCTTTCCTTCTGTGCCTCTCCCCCATACTCTAATGCCTCTGCACTTGTGCCATGCAGGATAGCAGGGAAGCTGGATGACATCTCATGATATAATTCACCCAGCTTTCCTACTGTACTGCAGGTCACATGTGCACAGTCTGGGAAAGCTGAATATAACCCCAGTTCCCCTGCCACTCACATCACTGGTGCAGTTGTGGCAATCCAACTGGTGTTCACTGTTCAGCATGCTGGGCAGGGAAGGTTCAACTTCAGGCAGCAGGAATCGCGGGCAGAAAAGGGGGCGGGGCTATTATAGCTCCGCCCACATCGGGCCGTCCTGTTGCTGGTCACTGTCCATCATAAGAAAGGAGGGGAGAGGCGGAGCAATGTCACTGATGTCAGGTCAGTGACAGAGCGACTCAGATAGAGATAGCGCTAATCTGACTGGCGCCAGTGCAGCAGCACTCCCTCTCCCTCCCTAGTCCCTCCACAACAGGTAACCCCCCCCCCCCTACACGGCCTGGCTCGGCCCCGCCCCCTCCACAGTTCGGCCCCGCCCTCTTCACCGCCTGAGTCCGCCTCCTCCTCCCTCTAGTTACCTACCTCTTCTGCTCGTGCGGCAGTGAGCCCCAGGCCCGCCTGCTTCAGCCTCCAGTCCTGACCTGACTACTCCTCCTTGCCTTCCCCCCAGCCAGGCCCGAGCCGCGGACCGCCCACGCCCCGCCCACTACACTGGGCGGGCGGTCGGGCCTGGCTGCCTGTGTGTTTTTACTGTGCACTGTGACTTAATAAAAAAAAAAATAATAATATATGAATGCGGTCCGGACGGGCCCCCAGTGGCGTAGGGCCCCATAGCCACTGCTATGGTTGCTATGGCGATCCCTACGCCACTGAGAGAGAAGTAGTATAACTAGGGATGAGCGAACTCGAACTGTATAGTTCGGGTTCGTACCGAATTTTGGGGTGTCCGTGACACGGACCCGAACCCGGACATTTTCGTAAAAGTCCGGGTTCGGGTTCGGTGTTCGTCGCTTTCTTCGCGCTTTTGTGACGCTTTCTTGGCGCTTTTTGAAAGGCTGCAAAGCAGCCAATCAACAAGCGTCATACTACTTGCCCCAAGAGGCCATCACAGCCATGCCTACTATTGGCATGGCTGTGATTGGCCAGAGCACCATGTGACCCAGCCTCTATTTAAGCTGGAGTCACATAGCGCCGCCCGTCACTCTGCTCTGATTAGCGTAGGGAGAGGTTGCGGCTGCGACAGTAGGGCGAGATTAGGCAGATTAACTCCTCCAAAGGACTTGATTAACTGATCGATCTGCAGCTGTGGATCATTGAGCTGCTGATCCTCAATTGCTCACTGTTTTTAGGCTGCACAGACCGTTTGTCAGTCACATTTTTCTGGGGTGATCGGCGGCCATTTTGTGTCTTGTGGTGCGCCAGCACAAGCTGCGACCAAGTGCATTTAACCCTCAATGGTGTGGTTGTTTTTTGGCTAAAGCCTACATCAGGGTGAAGCTGTCACACCAAGTGCATTTAACCAGCAATAGTCTGTTCATTTTTTGGCCATATACAAAATCAGGGGCAAGCTGCGCCTGTCACCAAGTGCATTTAACCCTCAATGGTGTGGTTGTTTTTTGGCTAAAGCCTACATCAGGGTGAAGCTGTCACACCAAGTGCATTTAACCAGCAATAGTCTGTTCATTTTTTGGCCATATACTAAATCAGGGGCAAGCTGCGCCTGTCACCAAGTGCATTTAACCCTCAATGGTGTGGTTGTTTTTTGGCTAAAGCCTACATCAGGGTGAAGCTGTCACACCAAGTGCATTTAACCAGCAATAGTCTGTTTATTTTTTGGCCATATCCCAGTCTAATTCTGTCACTAAATCCATACCGGTCACCCAGCGCCTAAATACTAGGCCTCAAATTTATATCCAGCTAAATCTGTCCCTAGTGCTGTAGCTGGGCGAGTTATTTAGTGTCCGTTCAAGCACATTTCTTGTTCTGGGTTGAAATACAATTCCCAATTTAGCAATTTCATAATTTAGTGGTTTCTGCTATATCAGAGCTATTTGAAATCTATCCCTAAAAGGGTATATAATATTCAAGGTGCACATTGGGTCATTCAGAATAACTTCACACACACCCGCTACTGTGTATTTCCAAGTCTAATTCTGTCACTAAACCCATACCTGTCACGCAGCGCCTAAATACTAGGCCTCAAATTTATATCCAGCTAAATCTGTCCCTAGTGCTGTAGCTGGGCGAGTTATTTAGTGTCCGTTCAAGCACATTTCTTGTTCTGGGTTGAAATACAATTCCCAATTTAGCAATTTCATAATTTAGTGGTTTCTGCTATATCAGAGCTATTTGAAATCTATCCCTAAAAGGGTATATAATATTCAAGGTGCACATTGGGTCATTCAGAATAACTTCACACACACCCGCTACTGTGTATTTCCAAGTCTAATTCTGGCACTAAACCCATACCTGTCACCCAGCGCCTAAATACTAGGCCTCAAATTTATATCCCGCTAAATCTGTCCTTAGTGCTGTAGCTGGGCGAGTTATTTAGTGTCCGTTCAAGCACATTTCTTGTTCTGGGTTGAAATACAATTCCCAATTTAGCAATTTCATAATTTAGTGGTTTCTGCTATATCAGAGCTATTTGAAATCTATCCCTAAAAGGGTATATAATATTCAAGGTGCACATTGGGTCATTCAGAATAACTTCACACACACCCGCTACTGTGTATTTCCAAGTCTAATTCTGGCACTAAACCCATACCTGTCACCCAGCGCCTAAATACTAGGCCTCAAATTTATATCCCGCTAAATCTGTCCTTAGTGCTGTAGCTGGGCGAGTTATTTAGTGTCCGTTCAAGCACATTTCTTGTTCTGGGTTGAAATACAATTCCCAATTTAGCAATTTCATAATTTAGTGGTTTCTGCTATATCAGAGCTATTTGAAATCTATCCCTAAAAGGGTATATAATATTCAAGGTGCACATTGGGTCATTCAGAATAACTTCACACACACCCGCTACTGTGTATTTCCAAGTCTAATTCTGGCACTAAACCCATACCTGTCACCCAGCGCCTAAATACTAGGCCTCAAATTTATATCCCGCTAAATCTGTCCTTAGTGCTGTAGCTGGGCGAGTTATTTAGTGTCCGTTCAAGCACATTTCTTGTTCTGGGTTGAAATACAATTCCCAATTTAGCAATTTCATAATTTAGTGGTTTCTGCTATATCAGAGCTATTTGAAATCTATCCCTAAAAGGGTATATAATATTCAAGGTGCACATTGGGTCATTCAGAATAACTTCACACACACCCGCTACTGTGTATTTCCAAGTCTAATTCTGGCACTAAACCCATACCTGTCACCCAGCGCCTAAATACTAGGCCTCAAATTTATATCCCGCTAAATCTGTCCTTAGTGCTGTAGCTGGGCGAGTTATTTAGTGTCCGTTCAAGCACATTTCTTGTTCTGGGTTGAAATACAATTCCCAATTTAGCAATTTCATAATTTAGTGGTTTCTGCTATATCAGAGCTATTTGAAATCTATCCCTAAAAGGGTATATAATATTCAAGGTGCACATTGGGTCATTCAGAATAACTTCACACACACCCGCTACTGTGTATTTCCAAGTCTAATTCTGGCACTAAACCCATACCTGTCACCCAGCGCCTAAATACTAGGCCTCAAATTTATATCCCGCTAAATCTGTCCTTAGTGCTGTAGCTGGGCGAGTTATTTAGTGTCCGTTCAAGCACATTTCTTGTTCTGGGTTGAAATACAATTCCCAATTTAGCAATTTCATAATTTAGTGGTTTCTGCTATATCAGAGCTATTTGAAATCTATCCCTAAAAGGGTATATAATATTCAAGGTGCACATTGGGTCATTCAGAATAACTTCACACACACCCGCTACTGTGTATTTCCAAGTCTAATTCTGGCACTAAACCCATACCTGTCACCCAGCGCCTAAATACTAGGCCTCAAATTTATATCCCGCTAAATCTGTCCTTAGTGCTGTAGCTGGGCGAGTTATTTAGTGTCCGTTCAAGCACATTTCTTGTTCTGGGTTGAAATACAATTCCCAATTTAGCAATTTCATAATTTAGTGGTTTCTGCTATATCAGAGCTATTTGAAATCTATCCCTAAAAGGGTATATAATATTCAAGGTGCACATAGGGTCATTCAGAATAACTTCACACACACCCGCTACTGTGTATTTCCAAGTCTAATTCTGGCACTAAACCCATACCTGTCACCCAGCGCCTAAATACTAGGCCTCAAATTTATATCCCGCTAAATCTGTCCTTAGTGCTGTAGCTGGGCGAGTTATTTAGTGTCCGTTCAAGCACATTTCTTGTTCTGGGTTGAAATACAATTCCCAATTTAGCAATTTCATAATTTAGTGGTTTCTGCTATATCAGAGCTATTTGAAATCTATCCCTAAAAGGGTATATAATATTCAAGGTGCACATTGGGTCATTCAGAATAACTTCACACACACCCGCTACTGTGTATTTCCAAGTCTAATTCTGGCACTAAACCCATACCTGTCACCCAGCGCCTAAATACTAGGCCTCAAATTTATATCCCGCTAAATCTGTCCTTAGTGCTGTAGCTGGGCGAGTTATTTAGTGTCCGTTCAAGCACATTTCTTGTTCTGGGTTGAAATACAATTCCCAATTTAGCAATTTCATAATTTAGTGGTTTCTGCTATATCAGAGCTATTTGAAATCTATCCCTAAAAGGGTATATAATATTCAAGGTGCACATTGGGTCATTCAGAATAACTTCACACACACCCGCTACTGTGTATTTCCAAGTCTAATTCTGTCACTAAACCCATACCTGTCACCCAGCGCCTAAATACTAGGCCTCAAATTTATATCCCGCTAAATCTGTCCTTAGTGCTGTAGCTGGGCGAGTTATTTAGTGTCCGTTCAAGCACATTTCTTGTTCTGGGTTGAAATACAATTCCCAATTTAGCAATTTCATAATTTAGTGGTTTCTGCTATATCAGAGCTATTTGAAATCTATCCCTAAAAGGGTATATAATATTCAAGGTGCACATTGGGTCATTCAGAATAACTTCACACACACCCGCTACTGTGTATTTCCAAGTCTAATTCTGGCACTAAACCCATACCTGTCACCCAGCGCCTAAATACTAGGCCTCAAATTTATATCCCGCTAAATCTGTCCTTAGTGCTGTAGCTGGGCGAGTTATTTAGTGTCCGTTCAAGCACATTTCTTGTTCTGGGTTGAAATACAATTCCCAATTTAGCAATTTCATAATTTAGTGGTTTCTGCTATATCAGAGCTATTTGAAATCTATCCCTAAAAGGGTATATAATATTCAAGGTGCACATAGGGTCATTCAGAATAACTTCACACACACCCGCTACTGTGTATTTCCAAGTCTAATTCTGGCACTAAACCCATACCTGTCACCCAGCGCCTAAATACTAGGCCTCAAATTTATATCCAGCTAAATCTGTCCCTAGTGCTGTAGCTGGGCGAGTTATTTAGTGTCCGTTCAAGCACATTTCTTGTTCTGGGTTGAAATACAATTCCCAATTTAGCAATTTCATAATTTAGTGGTTTCTGCTATATCAGAGCTATTTGAAATCTATCCCTAAAAGGGTATATAATATTCAAGGTGCACATTGGGTCATTCAGAATAACTTCACACACACCCGCTACTGTGTATTTCCAAGTCTAATTCTGGCACTAAACCCATACCTGTCACCCAGCGCCTAAATACTAGGCCTCAAATTTATATCCCGCTAAATCTGTCCTTAGTGCTGTAGCTGGGCGAGTTATTTAGTGTCCGTTCAAGCACATTTCTTGTTCTGGGTTGAAATACAATTCCCAATTTAGCAATTTCATAATTTAGTGGTTTCTGCTATATCAGAGCTATTTGAAATCTATCCCTAAAAGGGTATATAATATTCAAGGTGCACATTGGGTCATTCAGAATAACTTCACACACACCCGCTACTGTGTATTTCCAAGTCTAATTCTGTCACTAAACCCATACCTGTCACCCAGCGCCTAAATACTAGGCCTCAAATTTATATCCTGCTAAATCTCTCGTTAACGCTGTCCTGTTGTGGCTGGGAAAGTTACTTAGTGTCCGTCAAAGCACATTTTTTGTTCTGGGTTTAAATACAATTCCCAATTTAGCAATTTCATAATTTAGTGGTTTCTGCTATATCAGAGCTATTTGAAATCTATCCCTAAAAGGGTATATAATATTCAAGGTGCACATTGGGTCATTCAGAATAACTTCACACACACCCGCTACTGTGTATTTCCAAGTCTAATTCTGTCACTAAACCCATACCTGTCACCCAGCGCCTAAATACTAGGCCTCAAATTTATATCCTGCTAAATCTCTCGTTAACGCTGTCCTGTTGTGGCTGGGAAGTTATTTAGTGTCCGTCAAAGCACATTTTTTGTTCTGGGTTGAAATACAATTCCCAATTTAGCAATTTCATAATTTAGTGGTTTCTGCTATATCAGAGCTATTTGAAATCTATCCCTAAAAGGGTATATAATATTCAAGGTGCACATAGGGTCATTCAGAATAACTTCACACACACGCTTCTGTGCATTTCCAAGTCTAATTCTGTCACTAAATCCATACCGGTCACCCAGCGCCTAAATACTAGGCCTCAAATTTATATCCAGCTAAATCTGTCCCTAGTGCTGTAGCTGGGCGAGTTATTTAGTGTCCGTTCAAGCACATTTCTTGTTCTGGGTTGAAATACAATTCCCAATTTAGCAATTTCATAATTTAGTGGTTTCTGCTATATCAGAGCTATTTGAAATCTATCCCTAAAAGGGTATATAATATTCAAGGTGCACATAGGGTCATTCAGAATAACTTCACACACCCGCTACTGTGCATTTCCAAATCTAATTCTGTCACTAAACCCATACCTGTCACCCAGCGCCTAAATACTAGGCCTCAAATTTATATCCCGCTAAATCTCTCGTTACCGCTGTCCTGTTGTGGCTGGGAAAGTTATTTAGTGTCCGTCAAAGCACATTTTTTGTTCTGGGTTGAAATACAATTCCCAATTTAGCAATTTCATAATTTAGTCGTTTCTGCTATATCAGAGCTATTTGAAATCTATCCCTAAAAGGGTAGATCATATTGAAGGTGCACATAGGGTCATTCAGAATAACTTCACACACACGCTTCTGTGCATTTCCAAGTCTAATTCTGTCACTAAATCCATACCGGTCACCCAGCGCCTAAATACTAGGCCTCAAATTTATATCCCGCTGAATTTGAATACAATACATTGGGCCAAATAATATATTTGTTGTTGTGGTGAACCATAACAATGAGAAAAACATCTAGTAAGGGACGCGGACGTGGACATGGTCGTGGTGGTGTTAGTGGACCCTCTGGTGCTGGGAGAGGACGTGGCCGTTCTGCCACATCCACACGTCCTAGTGTACCAACTACCTCAGGTCCCAGTAGCCGCCAGAATTTACAGCGATATATGGTGGGGCCCAATGCCGTTCTAAGGATGGTAAGGCCTGAGCAGGTACAGGCATTAGTCAATTGGGTGGCCGACAGTGGATCCAGCACGTTCACATTATCTCCCACCCAGTCTTCTGCAGAAAGCGCACAGATGGCGCCTGAAAACCAACCCCATCAGTCTGTCACATCACCCCCATGCATACCAGGGAAACTGTCTCAGCCTCAAGTTATGCAGCAGTCTCTTATGCTGTTTGAAGACTCCGCTGGCAGGGTTTCCCAAGGGCATCCACCTAGCCCTTCCCCAGCGGTGAAAGACATAGAATGCACTGACGCACAACCACTTATGTTTCCTGATGATGAGGACATGGGAATACCACCTCAGCATGTCTCTGATGATGACGAAACACAGGTGCCAACTGCTGCGTCTTTCTGCAGTGTGCAGACTGAACAGGAGGTCAGGGATCAAGACTGGGTGGAAGACGATGCAGGGGACGATGAGGTCCTAGACCCCACATGGAATGAAGGTCGTGCCACTGACTTTCACAGTTCGGAGGAAGAGGCAGTGGTGAGACCGAGCCAACAGCGTAGCAAAAGAGGGAGCAGTGGGCAAAAGCAGAACACCCGCCGCCAAGAGACTCCGCCTGCTACTGACCGCCGCCATCTGGGACCGAGCACCCCAAAGGCAGCTTCAAGGAGTTCCCTGGCATGGCACTTCTTCAAACAATGTGCTGACGACAAGACCCGAGTGGTTTGCACGCTGTGCCATCAGAGCCTGAAGCGAGGCATTAACGTTCTGAACCTGAGCACAACCTGCATGACCAGGCACCTGCATGCAAAGCATGAACTGCAGTGGAGTAAACACCTTAAAACCAAGGAAGTCACTCAGGCTCCCCCTGCTACCTCTTCTGCTGCTGCCGCCTCGGCCTATTCTGCTGCTGCCGCCTCGGCCTCTTCCTCCGCCTCTGGAGGAACGTTGGCACCTGCCGCCCAGCAAACAGGGGATGTACCACCAACACCACCACCACCACCTCCGTCACCAAGCGTCTCAACCATGTCACACGCCAGCGTTCAGCTCTCCATCTCACAAACATTTGATAGAAAGCGTAAATTCCCACCTAGCCACCCTCGATCCCTGGCCCTGAATGCCAGCATTTCTAAACTACTGGCCTATGAAATGCTGTCATTTAGGCTGGTGGACACAGACAGCTTCAAACAGCTCATGTCGCTTGCTGTCCCACAGTATGTTGTTCCCAGCCGGCACTACTTCTCCAAGAGAGCCGTGCCTTCCCTGCACAACCAAGTATCCGATAAAATCAAGTGTGCACTGCGCAACGCCATCTGTGGCAAGGTCCACCTAACCACAGATACGTGGACCAGTAAGCACGGCCAGGGACGCTATATCTCCCTAACTGCACACTGGGTAAATGTAGTGGCAGCTGGGCCCCAGGCGGAGAGCTGTTTGGCGCACGTCCTTCCGCCGCCAAGGATCGCAGGGCAACATTCTTTGCCTCCTGTTGCCACATCCTCCTTCTCGGCTTCCTCCTCCTCTTCTTCCACCTGCTCATCCAGTCAGCCACACACCTTCACCACCAACTTCAGCACAGCCCGGGGTAAACGTCAGCAGGCCATTCTGAAACTCATATGTTTGGGGGACAGGCCCCACACCGCACAGGAGTTGTGGCGGGGTATAGAACAACAGACCGACGAGTGGTTGCTGCCGGTGAGCCTCAAGCCCGGCCTGGTGGTGTGTGATAATGGGCGAAATCTCGTTGCAGCTCTGGGACTAGCCAATTTGACGCACATCCCTTGCTTGGCGCATGTGCTGAATTTGGTGGTGCAGAAGTTCATTCACAACTACCCCGACATGTCAGAGCTGCTGCATAAAGTGCGGGCCGTCTGTTCGCGCTTCCGGCGTTCACATCCTGCTGCTGCTCGCCTGTCTGCGCTACAGCGTAACTTCGGCCTTCCCGCTCACCGCCTCATATGCGACGTGCCCACCAGGTGGAACTCCACCTTGCACATGCTGGACAGACTGTGCGAGCAGCAGCAGGCCATAGTGGAGTTTCAGCTGCAGCACGCACGGGTCAGTCGCACTACAGAACAGCACCACTTCACCACCAATGACTGGGCCTCCATGCGAGACCTGTGTGCCCTGTTGCGCTGTTTCGAGTACTCCACCAACATGGCCAGTGGCGATGACACCGTTATCAGCGTTACAATACCACTTCTATGTCTCCTTGAGAAAACACTTAGGGCGATGATGGAAGAGGAGGTGGCCCAGGAGGAGGAGGAGGAGGAGGAAGAGGGGTCATTTTTAGCACTTTCAGGCCAGTCTCTTCGAAGTGACTCAGAGGGAGGTTTTTGGCAACAGCAGAGGCCAGGTACAAATGTGGCCAGCCAGGGCCCACTACTGGAGGACGAGGATGAGGAGGAGGTGGAGGAGGATGAGGATGAAGCATGGTCACAGCGGGGTGGCACCCAACGCAGCTCGGGCCCATCACTGGTGCGTGGCTGGGGGGAAAGGCAGGACGATGACGATACGCCTCCCACAGAGGACAGCTTGTCCTTATCCCTGGGCAGCCTGGCACACATGAGCGACTACATGCTGCAGTGCCTGCGCAACGACAGCAGAGTTGCCCACATTTTAACCTGTGCGGACTACTGGGTTGCCACCCTGCTGGATCCACGCTACAAAGACAATGTGCCCACCTTACTTCCTGCACTGGAGCGTGATAGGAAGATGCGCGAGTACAAGCGCACGTTGGTAGACGCGCTACTGAGAGCATTCCCAAATGTCACAGGGGAACAAGTGGAAGCCCAAGGCCAAGGCAGAGGAGGAGCAAGAGGTCGCCAAGGCAGCTGTGTCACGGCCAGCTCCTCTGAGGGCAGGGTTAGCATGGCAGAGATGTGGAAAACTTTTGTCAACACGCCACAGCTAACTGCACCACCACCTGATACGCAACGTGTTAGCAGGAGGCAACATTTCACTAACATGGTGGAACAGTACGTGTGCACACCCCTCCACGTACTGACTGATGGTTCGGCCCCATTCAACTTCTGGGTCTCTAAATTGTCCACGTGGCCAGAGCTAGCCTTTTATGCCTTGGAGGTGCTGGCCTGCCCGGCAGCCAGCGTTTTGTCTGAACGTGTATTCAGCACGGCAGGGGGCGTCATTACAGACAAACGCAGCCGCCTGTCTACAGACAATGTGGACAAGCTGACGTTCATAAAAATGAACCAGGCATGGATCCCACAGGACCTGTCCGTCCCTTGTCCAGATTAGACATTAACTACCTCCCCATAACCATATATTATTGGACTCCAGGGCACTTCCTCATTCAATCCTATTTTTATTTTCATTTTACCATTATATTGCGATGCTACCCAAAGTTGAATGAACCTCTCCTCTGCCTGTGTGCTAGGCCTAAATATATGCCAATGGACTGTTGCAGTGGTGGCTGACATGAAGCCTGATTCTCTGCTATGACATGCAGACTAATTCTCTGCTGACATGAAGCCAGATTGTCTGTTACGGGACCTCCCTCCTCTGCCTGGGTGCTGGGCCTAAATTTATGACAATGGACTGTTGCAGTGGTGGCTGACGTGAAGCCTCATTCTCTGCTATGACATGCAGACTGATTCTCTGCTGACATGAAGCCAGATTGTCTGTTACGGGACCTCTCTCCTCTGCCTGTGTGCTAGGCCTAAATATATGCCAATGGACTGTTGCAGTGGTGGCTGACGTGAAGCCTGATTCTCTGCTATGACATGCAGACTGATTCTCTGCTGACATGAAGCCAGATCCTCTGTTACGGGACCTCTCTCCTCTGCCTGTGTGTGTGCTGGGCCTAAATATATGCCAATGGACTGTTGCAGTGGTGGCTGACGTGAAGCCTCATTCTCTGCTATGACATGCAGACTAATTCTCTGCTGACATGAAGACAGATTCTCTGTTACGGGACCTCCCTCCTCTGCCTGGGTGCTGGGCCTAAATATATGCCAATGGACTGTTGCAGTGGTGGGTGACGTGAAGCCTCATTCTCTGCTATGACATGCAGACTAATTCTCTGCTGACATGAAGCCAGATTGTCTGTTACGGGACCTCTCTCCTCTGCCTGTGTGTGTGCTGGGCCTAAATATATGCCAATGGACTGTTGCAGTGGTGGCTGACGTGAAGCCTCATTCTCTGCTATGACATGCAGACTAATTCTCTGCTGACATGAAGACAGATTCTCTGTTACGGGACCTCTCTCCTCTGCCTGTGTGTGTGCTGGGCCTAAATATATGCCAATGGACTGTTGCAGTGGTGGCTGACGTGAAGCCTCATTCTCTGCTATGACATGCAGACTAATTCTCTGCTGACATGAAGACAGATTCTCTGTTACGGGACCTCCCTCCTCTGCCTGGGTGCTGGGCCTAAATATATGCCAATGGACTGTTGCAGTGGTGGGTGACGTGAAGCCTGATTCTCTGCTATGACATGCAGACTAATTCTCTGCTGACATGAAGACAGATTCTCTGTTACGGGACCTCTCTCCTCTGCCTGTGTGTGTGCTGGGCCTAAATATATGCCAATGGACTGTTGCAGTGGTGGCTGACGTGAAGCCTCATTCTCTGCTATGACATGCAGACTAATTCTCTGCTGACATGAAGACAGATTCTCTGTTACGGGACCTCTCTCCTCTGCCTGTGTGTGTGCTGGGCCTAAATATATGCCAATGGACTGTTGCAGTGGTGGCTGACGTGAAGCCTCATTCTCTGCTATGACATGCAGACTAATTCTCTGCTGACATGAAGACAGATTCTCTGTTACGGGACCTCCCTCCTCTGCCTGGGTGCTGGGCCTAAATATATGCCAATGGACTGTTGCAGTGGTGGCTGACGTGAAGCCTCATTCTCTGCTATGACATGCAGACTGATTCTCTGCTGACATGAAGCCAGATCGTCTGTTACGGGACCTCTCTGCTCTGCCTGTGTGCTAGGCCTAAATATATGCCAATGGACTGTTGCAGTGGTGGGTGACGTGAAGCCTCATTCTCTGCTATGACATGCAGACTGATTCTCTGCTGTCATGAAGCCAGATTGTCTGTTACGGGACCTCTCTGCTCTGCCTGTGTGCTAGGCCTAAATATATGCCAATGGACTGTTGCAGTGGTGGGTGACGTGAAGCCTCATTCTCTGCTATGACATGCAGACTAATTCTCTGCTGACATGAAGACAGATTCTCTGTTACGGGACCTCCCTCCTCTGCCTGGGTGCTGGGCCTAAATAT
Organism: Bufo gargarizans; assembly: GCF_014858855.1. Classification (NCBI taxonomy): domain Eukaryota; kingdom Metazoa; phylum Chordata; class Amphibia; order Anura; family Bufonidae; genus Bufo; species Bufo gargarizans. The sequence continues at coordinate 45,443 of NW_025334667.1, read as the reverse complement.
ATGCCAATGGACTGTTGCAGTGGTGGGTGACGTGAAGCCTCATTCTCTGCTATGACATGCAGACTAATTCTCTGCTGACATGAAGCCAGATTGTCTGTTACGGGACCTCTCTCCTCTGCCTGTGTGTGTGCTGGGCCTAAATATATGCCAATGGACTGTTGCAGTGGTGGCTGACGTGAAGCCTCATTCTCTGCTATGACATGCAGACTAATTCTCTGCTGACATGAAGACAGATTCTCTGTTACGGGACCTCCCTCCTCTGCCTGGGTGCTGGGCCTAAATATATGCCAATGGACTGTTGCAGTGGTGGGTGACGTGAAGCCTGATTCTCTGCTATGACATGCAGACTAATTCTCTGCTGACATGAAGACAGATTCTCTGTTACGGGACCTCTCTCCTCTGCCTGTGTGTGTGCTGGGCCTAAATATATGCCAATGGACTGTTGCAGTGGTGGCTGACGTGAAGCCTCATTCTCTGCTATGACATGCAGACTAATTCTCTGCTGACATGAAGACAGATTCTCTGTTACGGGACCTCTCTCCTCTGCCTGTGTGTGTGCTGGGCCTAAATATATGCCAATGGACTGTTGCAGTGGTGGCTGACGTGAAGCCTCATTCTCTGCTATGACATGCAGACTAATTCTCTGCTGACATGAAGACAGATTCTCTGTTACGGGACCTCCCTCCTCTGCCTGGGTGCTGGGCCTAAATATATGCCAATGGACTGTTGCAGTGGTGGGTGACGTGAAGCCTGATTCTCTGCTATGACATGCAGACTAATTCTCTGCTGACATGAAGACAGATTCTCTGTTACGGGACCTCCCTCCTCTGCCTGGGTGCTGGGCCTAAATATATGCCAATGGACTGTTGCAGTGGTGGCTGACGTGAAGCCTCATTCTCTGCTATGACATGCAGACTGATTCTCTGCTGACATGAAGCCAGATCGTCTGTTACGGGACCTCTCTGCTCTGCCTGTGTGCTAGGCCTAAATATATGCCAATGGACTGTTGCAGTGGTGGGTGACGTGAAGCCTCATTCTCTGCTATGACATGCAGACTGATTCTCTGCTGTCATGAAGCCAGATTGTCTGTTACGGGACCTCTCTGCTCTGCCTGTGTGCTAGGCCTAAATATATGCCAATGGACTGTTGCAGTGGTGGGTGACGTGAAGCCTCATTCTCTGCTATGACATGCAGACTGATTCTCTGCTGTCATGAAGCCAGATTGTCTGTTACGGGACCTTTCTGCTCTGCCTGTGTGCTAGGCCTAAATATATGCCAATGGACTGTTGCAGTGGTGGGTGACGTGAAGCCTCATTCTCTGCTATGACATGCAGACTGATTCTCTGCTGACATGAAGCCAGATTGTCTGTTACGGGACCTCTCTCCTCTGCCTGTGTGCTAGGCCTAAATATATGCCAATGGACTGTTGCAGTGGTGGCTGACGTGAAGCCTCATTCTCTGCTATGACATGCAGACTAATTCTCTGCTGACATGAAGCCAGATTGTCTGTTACGGGACCTCTCTCCTCTGCCTGGGTGCTGGGCCTAAATTTATGACAATGGACTGTTGCAGTGGTGGCTGACGTGAAGCCTGATTCTCTGCTATGACATGCAGACTGATTCTCTGCTGACATGAAGCCAGATCCTCTGTTACGGGACCTCTCTCCTCTGCCTGTGTGTGTGCTGGGCCTAAATATATGCCAATGGACTGTTGCAGTGGTGGCTGACGTGAAGCCTCATTCTCTGCTATGACATGCAGACTGATTCTCTGCTGACATGAAGCCAGATTCTCTGTTACGGGACCTCTCTCCTCTGCCTGTGTGTGTGCTGGGCCTAAATATATGCCAATGGACTGTTGCAGTGGTGGCTGACGTGAAGCCTCATTCTCTGCTATGACATGCAGACTAATTCTCTGCTGACATGAAGACAGATTCTCTGTTACGGGACCTCCCTCCTCTGCCTGGGTGCTGGGCCTAAATATATGCCAATGGACTGTTGCAGTGGTGGCTGACGTGAAGCCTCATTCTCTGCTATGACATGCAGACTAATTCTCTGCTGACATGAAGACAGATTCTCTGTTACGGGACCTCTCTCCTCTGCCTGGGTGCCGGGGCCTAAATATCTGAGAATGGACTGTTCCAGTGGTGGGTGACGGGAAGCCAGATTCTCTGCTATGGAACCTCTCTCCAATTGATTTTGGTTAATTTTTATTTATTTAATTTTTAATTTAATTCATTTCCCTATCCACATTTGTTTGCAGGGGATTTACCTACATGTTGCTGCCTTTTGCAGCCCTCTAGCTCTTTCCTGGGCTGTTTTACAGCCTTTTTAGTGCCGAAAAGTTCGGGTCTTCATTGACTTCAATGGGGTTCGGGTTCGGGACGAAGTTCGGATCGGGTTCGGATCCCGAACCCGAACATTTCCGGGATGTTCGGCCGAACTTCTCGAACCCGAACATCCAGGTGTTCGCTCAACTCTAAGTATAACACAACAATCAAAGAAACGATGCTGCAGAGTTGTTATTTCATAGGGAAAGCAAGTATTTATTAAAATAATATTTATTAAAACAGCAATATCATTGTGCTGTTCTTCTGTTTTTCCTGCTGACTTAGGCCCCTTTCACCCGCACGGGTGCAATGTGTGAGCTGAACGCATTGCACCCGCACTGAATCTGGACCCATTCATTTCTATGGGGCTGTTCACATGAGCGGTGATTTTCACGCATCACTTGTGCGTTGCGTGAAAATCGCAGCATGTTTGGGGCTGCATGAAAAGCGCAAGCAAGTGCGGATACTGTGCGATTTTCACCCATGGTTGCTAGGAGACGATCGGGGTCTTTATAAGGGAAAATAATAGCATTCTTAATACAGATTACCATGGTGATGGACTATGTGATGAGCGCAGTGACGTCACCACAGGTCCTTTTCTCCCAGGTCATCAAAGAAGAAGACAGAAGAGATGCCGGCTGCGCGAACAAGTGGATTAAGGTGAGTTTAATTATTTTTTTATTTTTATTAACCCCTCCATCCCTAATTTACTATGCATTCAGTGGCGTAGGGATCGCCATAGCAACCATAGCAGTGGCTATGGGGCCCTACGCCACTGGGGGCCCGTCCGGACCGCATTCATTTTTATTTTATTTTTTTTAAATTAAGTCACAGTGCACAGTAAAAACACACAGGCAGCCAGGCCCGACCGCCCGCCCAGTGTAGTGGGCGGGGCGTGGGCGGTCCGCGGCTTGGGCCTGGCTGGGGGGAAGGCAAGGAGGAGTAGTCAGGTCAGGACTGGAGGCTGAAGCAGGCGGGCCTGGGGCTCACTGCCGCACGAGCAGAAGAGGTAGGTAACTAGAGGGAGGAGGAGGCGGACTCAGGCGGTGAAGAGGGCGGGGCCGAACTGTGGAGGGGGCGGGGCCGAGCCAGGCCGTGTAGGGGGGGGGGTTACCTGTTGTGGAGGGACTAGGGAGGGAGAGGGAGTGCTGCTGCACTGGCGCCAGTCAGATTAGCGCTATCTCTATCTGAGTCGCTCTGTCACTGACCTGACATCAGTGACATTGCTCCGCCTCTCCCCTCCTTTCTTATGATGGACAGTGACCAGCAACAGGACGGCCCGATGTGGGCGGAGCTATAATAGTCCCGCCCCCTTTTCTGCCCGCGATTCCTGCTGCCTGAAGTTGAACCTTCCCTGCCCAGCATGCTGAACAGTGAACACCAGTTGGATTGCCACAACTGCACCAGTGATGTGAGTGGCAGGGGAACTGGGGTTATATTCAGCTTTCCCAGACTGTGCACATGTGACCTGCAGTACAGTAGGAAAGCTGGGTGAATTATATCATGAGATGTCATCCAGCTTCCCTGCTATCCTGCATGGCACAAGTGCAGAGGCATTAGAGTATGGGGGAGAGGCACAGAAGGAAAGCTGGGTGTCTATATATGTGTATGGTATATGTGTGCGTCCATGTATGTGGTGACTGTGTGTATAAGTGTGCCCCTGTATGTGAAGAGTATGTGCATGACTGCGTCCGTGTTTGTGGAGAGTGCGCGTATGAGTGCGTCCATGTATGTGGAGAGTATGTGTAGGAGTGCATCTATGTATGTGGAGAGTGCGTGTATGATTGCGTCCATGTATGTGGAGAGTGCGTGTATGACTGCGTCCATGTATGTGGAGAGTGCGTGTATGACTGCGTCCGTGTATGTGGAGAGTGCGTGTATGACTGCGTCCGTGTATGTGGAGAGTGCGTGTATGACTGCGTCCCTGTATGTGGAGAGTGCGTGTATGACTGCGTCCGTGTATGTGGAGAGTGCGTGTATGACTGCGTCCATGTATGTGGAGAGTATGTGGAGAGTGCGTGTATGACTGCGTCCATGTATGTGGAGAGTGCGTGCATGACTGCGTCCATGTATGTGGAGAGTGCATGTATGACTGCGTCCATGTATGTGGAGAGTGCGAGTATGACTGCGTCCATGTATGTGGAGAGTGCGTGTATGACTGCGTCCATGTATGTGGAGAGTGCGTGTATGACTGCGTCCATGTATGTGGAGAGTGCGTGTACGACTGCGTCCATGTATGTGGAGAGTGTGTGTATGACTGCGTCCATGTATATGGAGAGTGCGTGTATGACTGCGTCCATGTATGTGGAGAGTGCGTGTATGACTGCGTCCATGTATGTGGAGAGTGCGTGTATGACTGTGTCCGTGTATGTGGAGAGTGCGTGTATGACTGCGTCCGTGTATGTGGAGAGTGCGTGTATGACTGCGTCCGTGTATGTGGAGAGTGCGTGTATGACTGCGTCCGTGTATGTGGAGAGTGCGTGTATGACTGCGTCCATGTATGTGAAGAGTGCGTGTATGACTGCGTCCATGTATGTGAAGAGTGCGTGTATGAGTGCGTCCATGTATGAGGAGAGTGCGTGTATGAGTGCGTCCATGTATGTGGAGAGTGCGTGTATGACTGCGTCCATGTATGTGGAGAGTGCGTGTATGACTGCGTCCATGTATGTGGAGAGTCTGTGTATGACTGCGTCCATGTATGTGGAGAGTGCGTGTGTGGAGTGTGCGTGTATGACTGCGTCCATGTATGTGGAGAGTGCGTGTATGACTGCGTCCATGTATGTGGAGAGTGTGTGTATGACTGCGTCCATGTATGTGGAGAGTGCGTGTGTGGAGTGTGCGTGTATGACTGCGTCCATGTATGTGAAGAGTGCGTGTATGACTGCGTCCATGTATGAGGAGAGTGCGTGTATGAGTGCGTCCATGTATGTGGAGAGTGTGTGTATGACTGCGTCCATGTATGTGGAGAGTCTGTGTATGACTGCGTCCATGTATGTGGAGAGTCTGTGTATGACTGCGTCCATGTATGTGGAGAGTGCGTGTATGACTGCGTCCATGTTTGTGGAGAGTGCGTGTATGACTGCGTCCATGTATGTGGAGAGTGCGTGTATGACTGCGTCCGTGTATGTGGAGAGTGCGTGTATGACTGCGTCCGTGTATGTGGAGAGTGCGTGTATGACTGCGTCCGTGTATGTGGAGAGTGCGTGTATGACTGCGTCCATGTATGTGGAGAGTGCGTGTATGACTGCGTCCATGTATGTGGAGAGTGTGTGTATGACTGCGTCCATGTATGTGGAGAGTGCGTGTGTGGAGAGTGCGTGTATGACTGCGTCCATGTATGTGGAGAGTGCGTGTATGACTGCGTCCATGTATGTGGAGAGTGTGTGTATGACTGCGTCCATGTATGTGGAGAGTGCGTGTGTGGAGTGTGCGTGTATGACTGCGGCCATGTATGTGAAGAGTGCGTGTATGACTGCGTCCATGTATGAGGAGAGTGCGTGTATGAGTGCGTCCATGTATGTGGAGAGTGTGTGTATGACTGCGTCCATGTATGTGGAGAGTGCGTGTATGACTGCGTCCGTGTATGTGGAGAGTCTGTGTATGACTGCGTCCATGTATGTGGAGAGTCTGTGTATGACTGCGTCCATGTATGTGGAGAGTCTGTGTATGACTGCGTCCATGTATGTGGAGAGTGCGTGTATGACTGCGGCCATGTATGTGGAGAGTGCGTGTATGACTGCGTCCGTGTATGTGGAGAGTGCGTGTATGACTGCGTCCGTGTATGTGGAGAGTGCGTGTATGACTGCGTCCGTGTATGTGGAGAGTGCGTGTATGACTGCGTCCGTGTATGTGGAGAGTGCGTGTATGACTGCGTCCGTGTATGTGGAGAGTGCGTGTATGACTGCGTCCATGTATGTGGAGAGTGTGTGTATGACTGCGTCCGTGTATGTGGAGAGTGCGTGTATGACTGCGTCCGTGTATGTGGAGAGTGCGTGTATGACTGCGTCCGTGTATGTGGAGAGTGTGTGTATGACTGCGTCCGTGTATGTGGAGAGTGCGTGTATGACTGCGTCCGTGTATGTGGAGAGTGCGTGTATGACTGCGTCCGTGTATGTGGAGAGTGCGTGTATGACTGCGTCCGTGTATGTGGAGAGTGTGTGTATGACTGCGTCCGTGTATGTGGAGAGTGTGTGTATGACTGCGTCCGTGTATGTGGAGAGTGCGTGTATGACTGCGTCCGTGTATGTGGAGAGTGCGTGTATGACTGCGTCCGTGTATGTGGAGAGTGCGTGTATGACTGCGTCCGTGTATGTGGAGAGTGTGTGTATGACTGCGTCCGTGTATGTGGAGAGTGTGTGTATGACTGCGTCCGTGTATGTGGAGAGTGTGTGTATGACTGCGTCCATGTATGTGGAGAGTGCGTGTATGACTGTGTCCGTGTATGTGGAGAGTGTGTGTATGACTGCGTCCATGTATGTGGAGAGTGCGTGTATGACTGCGTCCATGTATGTGGAGAGTGCGTGTATGACTGCGTCCGTGTATGTGGAGAGTGTGTGTATGACTGAGTCCGTGTATGTGGAGAGTGTGTGTATGACTGCGTCCGTGTATGTGGAGAGTGTGTGTATGACTGCGTCCGTGTATGTGGAGAGTCTGTGTATGACTGCGTCCATGTATGTGGTATGAAAGGTACAGAGGCTAAAATACTTGGATATGTAAAGGTAAATCAGACTAGTCTATTACAATTGCAGCGCAGGTTTTAAAGGGGTTGAGTTGAATATAAACTCCGTCAGGAACTGGAAATGTCAAAAAACAGTCGTGCTAAAAATGACAGTAAATACAGTAAATAAAAAGTCTTTGTGAAGAAGTGTGTGTGGGGGGCCCCGTACAAAGATTTGCTATGGGGCCCAGTCAGTTCTAGTTATGCCTCTGTATGCATTCTGTATTAAGAATGCTATTATTTTCCCTTATAACCATGTTATAAGGGAAAATAATACAATCTACAGAACACCGATCCCAAGCCCGAACTTCTGTGAAGAAGTTCGGGTTTGGGTACCAAACATGCTAGTTTTTTTTCACGTGAATGCAAAACGCATTACAATGTTTTGCTCTCGCGCAGAAAAATCGCAAGTGTTCCCGTAACGCACCCGCACATTTTCCCGCAACGCCCGTCTGAAAGAGGCCTTACTCAGCTTCTCTTCGGCATTGGCTTAGAGTTAAATGGAGTGACGGTTTGAATATTAGTGATGATTGATGGGGATCCCAGCAGTCAGACCCCTGCCAGCTAGATACTTATCACCTGTCCTGTGCCCTCAAATCTAATCATCTATAATCTATAGGACTTGTTAGATTTGTGTCTTGTATCGGCAGGCTTGTCGACTGTTTCCAATGACTATTGGCAGAATTATGAATGCAGCTCTGGAGTGAAATATAATTATAATAAATATACGGTAGTATAACTCAGAATCAGTGCTAGATAAATATTGCATTCAAAAAGATAATGCGTCATGTAGAGGATGTCCAGGGGCGTAACTATAGGGGAAGCAGGGGAAGCGGCTGCTTTGGGGCCCTGACCCAGAAGGGGCCCATCCAGGAGGAGGAGGACTAAAAGATTTTGTCAGGACCCCCTCAACAGTATTACACAATGAAATGATATACAGTGACAGTATAGACAGTGTATAAAACGGATGGACCAGCTGCTGGGCCGGGTCTGAGAGAGCGATCTTTACTAGCATCAGGCATAAGGGCGGCATGAAAGGAAGGGGTTGTGAAAAAATTACTGGGGGAAGGGGCCCCATTCAAAAATTTGCTGTAGGGCCCAGTCATTTCTAGCTACGCCACTGAGGATATCCATATAAGAGATGTGAAAAGGTGCCCAAAACCAACCATTGCCCCATCCCCAGGGGTGCACCTAGCCTTTCTGCTGCCTGAGGTGAAACCTGAAACAGCACCCCCCCTCCCCAATGCCAATTTCTTAACCTAACCACTTCCCTTCAGCCCATTGCCCTTGGGCTGCCCCCCCTCTTGCCCCTACCTGGTGCTGCCTGAGGCGATCGCCTCACCTGGCCTCATTGGTGGCACACCCCTGCACGGCCCTCCATCACTTTACAGTTTCCGCAGTATGTTGCTGCACTCTGATGGCAAAATATACTATCTGCAGATTTAAAGATTCATAGATTGTAAGCTCTTGCGAGCAGGGCCCTGACTCCTACTGTTTCAGTTGTATATTAGCCAGTTACTTTTGTTTTGTACATGAACCCTATGACTTTGTAAAGCGCTGCGGAATATGGTGGCGCTATATAAATAAATATCATTAATATTACAGCAAAGAGAGGCAGAGGGCATGGTTGCAGGACCAGACTACGTATGGGGTCAGTTTGTAGGAAATTCTTAATAAAGGCTATTTACATAGTTGCTTCATTGTTTACTTTACATGTTTCACAGTAACAAGTAGCAAAACTGCACAATAATACAAACAGAATAGCAAACGTGGTTGCAATATGTACATACCCTTCAATAGAAACAATAAATGAAACTTACTGTACCGTACCTCAAAACTCTTTGGAAACAAAGGAATACGTGGAGTGACTCTAACTTTTAAGGTGAAAGAAGAGAAGGGATAAGCGGTTTTCTCCTGCAGAGGAGATCATTATGTAGCCACTTACTGCGAAGTTTAAGTAAGGATTTTGATGTTTGCATCAATAATTTGTCATTAGCCTTTAATGAATGCAATTTCTTTGTTGGTATTAGATCCCTGCGGCAGTGCTTAAACTGTAAAAATTTAACAAGGGCAGCTCCGGGGAATGGACTGTCAGTATCTGAAACATTTGCGCAGCGACTAATTACGCTTTGTAGATGAACCCAACGAACGCCTGCAACTAGAGGAAGCCATGCAGAACATCTGGAGAAACAAATCAAGAGATATGTGGATAAAGGGCACGGCAACCAGTGATTTCCAGGCTCCAGCAGTCTGATACGGTGGCTCCGAAACGTGAATAAAAAAATAAAAAAGCCAGACAAATACTGATTTCTATTCAACTGGAACTATAAAAGGACAGAAATAGCAAAGAGCCACCTTTAAACAAATGTTTACCCGTTTGTTGATTTTCTAAGCTAAAAAGAGGCAAAATTCTGCACTGAACAGTGTCTTGACATGCATTTGTAGTGGTTTATCTGATACCAAGCTCCAAATCCTCTGCATAGATCAGATAAATGATAAAATGCTGGCTGCCAAGAGCCACCACTAGGGGGAGCTTAGGAGATTTCTGCTTAAAATTACACAGGATACACAAGCTCCCTCTACAGGTGGCTCCATGCAGTCAGAGTTTCATTATTTAAGGGGAGTCTGTCAGCAGTTTTGATTATGCTAAACTGCTGACAGCACTAGGTAGGGATTGGGGAGAGCAGTAAAAAAAATACCTTTTGTGGAGGTTTATAAAAAATAAAAAAAATTGGGGAGGTTTAGTTATTAATAGAGTTGAGCGAACACCTGGATGTTCGGGTTCGAGAAGTTCGGCCGAACTTCCCGAAAATGTTCGGGTTCGGGATCCGAACTTTTCGGCACTAAAACGGCTGTAAAACAGCCCAGGAAAGGGCTAGAGGGCTGCAAAAGGCAGCAACATGTAGGTAAATCCCCTGCAAACAAATGTGGATAGGGAAATGAATTAAAATAAAAATTAAATAAATAAAAATTAACCAAAATCAATTGGAGAGAGGTCCCATAGCAGAGAATCTGGCTTCCCGTCACCCACCACTGGAACAGTCCATTCTCAGATATTTAGGCCCCGGCACCCAGGCAGAGGAGAGAGGTCCCGTAACAGACAATCTGGCTTCATGTCAGCAGAGAATCAGTCTTCATGTCATAGCAGAGAATCAGGCTTCACGTCACCCACCACTGCAACAGTCCATTTTCATAAATTTAGGCCCAGCACCCAGGCAGAGGAGAGAGGTCCCGTAACAGACAATCTGGCTTCATGTCAGCAGAGAATTAGTCTGCATGTCATAGCAGAGAATCAGGCTTCACGTCAGCCACCAATGCAACAGTCCATTGTCAGATATTTAGGCCCAGCACCCAGACAGAGGAGAGAGGTCCCGTAACAGAGGATCTGGCTTCATGTCAGCAGAGAATCAGTCTTCATATCATAGCAGAGAATCAGGCTTCACATCACCCACCACTGCAACAGTCCATTTTCATAAATTTAGGCCCAGCACCCAGGCAGAGGAGAGAGGTCCCGTAACAGACAATCTGGCTTCATGTCAGCAGAGAATCAGTCTTCATGTCATAGCAGAGAATCAGGCTTCGCGTCACCCACCACTGTAAGAGTCCATTTTCATAAATTTAGGCCCAGCACCCAGGCAGAGGAGAGAGGTCCCGTAACAGACAATCTGGCTTCATGTCAGCAGAGAATCAGTCTTCATGTCATAGCAGAGAATCAGGCTTCACGTCACCCACCACTGCAACAGTCCATTTTCATAAATTTAGGCCCAGCACCCAGGCAGAGGAGAGAGGTCCCGTAACAGACAATCTGGCTTCATGTCAGCAGAGAATTAGTCTGCATGTCATAGCAGAGAATCAGGCTTCACGTCAGCCACCAATGCAACAGTCCATTGTCAGATATTTAGGCCCAGCACCCAGGCAGAGGAGAGAGGTCCCGTAACAGAGGATCTGGCTTTATGTCAGCAGAGAATCAGTCTTCATATCATAGCAGAGAATCAGGCTTCACGTCACCCACCACTGCAACAGTCCATTTTCATAAATTTAGGCCCAGCACCCAGGCAGAGGAGAGAGGTCCCGTAACAGACAATCTGGCTTCATGTCAGCAGAGAATCAGTCTTCATGTCATAGCAGAGAATCAGGCTTCACGTCACCCACCACTGCAACAGTCCATTTTCATAAATTTAGGCCCAGCACCCAGGCAGAGGAGAGAGGTCCCGTAACAGACAATCTGGCTTCATGTCAGCAGAGAATTAGTCTGCATGTCATAGCAGAGAATCAGGCTTCACGTCAGCCACCAATGCAACAGTCCATTGTCAGATATTTAGGCCCAGCACCCAGGCAGAGGAGAGAGGTCCCGTAACAGAGGATCTGGCTTCATGTCAGCAGAGAATCAGTCTTCATATCATAGCAGAGAATCAGGCTTCACGTCACCCACCACTGCAACAGTCCATTTTCATAAATTTAGGCCCAGCACCCAGGCAGAGGAGAGAGGTCCCGTAACAGACAATCTGGCTTCATGTCAGCAGAGAATCAGTCTTCATGTCATAGCAGAGAATCAGGCTTCACGTCACCCACCACTGCAACAGTCCATTTTCATAAATTTAGGCCCAGCACCCAGGCAGAGGAGAGAGGTCCCGTAACAGACAATCTGGCTTCATGTCAGCAGAGAATTAGTCTGCATGTCATAGCAGAGAATCAGGCTTCACGTCAGCCACCAATGCAACAGTCCATTGTCAGATATTTAGGCCCAGCACCCAGACAGAGGAGAGAGGTCCCGTAACAGAGGATCTGGCTTCATGTCAGCAGAGAATCAGTCTTCATATCATAGCAGAGAATCAGGCTTCACATCACCCACCACTGCAACAGTCCATTTTCATAAATTTAGGCCCAGCACCCAGGCAGAGGAGAGAGGTCCCGTAACAGACAATCTGGCTTCATGTCAGCAGAGAATCAGTCTTCATGTCATAGCAGAGAATCAGGCTTCGCGTCACCCACCACTGTAAGAGTCCATTTTCATAAATTTAGGCCCAGCACCCAGGCAGAGGAGAGAGGTCCCGTAACAGACAATCTGGCTTCATGTCAGCAGAGAATCAGTCTTCATGTCATAGCAGAGAATCAGGCTTCACGTCACCCACCACTGCAACAGTCCATTTTCATAAATTTAGGCCCAGCACCCAGGCAGAGGAGAGAGGTCCCGTAACAGACAATCTGGCTTCATGTCAGCAGAGAATTAGTCTGCATGTCATAGCAGAGAATCAGGCTTCACGTCAGCCACCAATGCAACAGTCCATTGTCAGATATTTAGGCCCAGCACCCAGGCAGAGGAGAGAGGTCCCGTAACAGAGGATCTGGCTTTATGTCAGCAGAGAATCAGTCTTCATATCATAGCAGAGAATCAGGCTTCACGTCACCCACCACTGCAACAGTCCATTTTCATAAATTTAGGCCCAGCACCCAGGCAGAGGAGAGAGGTCCCGTAACAGACAATCTGGCTTCATGTCAGCAGAGAATCAGTCTTCATGTCATAGCAGAGAATCAGGCTTCACGTCACCCACCACTGCAACAGTCCATTTTCATAAATTTAGGCCCAGCACCCAGGCAGAGGAGAGAGGTCCCGTAACAGACAATCTGGCTTCATGTCAGCAGAGAATTAGTCTGCATGTCATAGCAGAGAATCAGGCTTCACGTCAGCCACCAATGCAACAGTCCATTATCAGATATTTAGGCCCAGCACCCAGGCAGAGGAGAGAGGTCCCGTAACAGAGGATCTGGCTTCATGTCAGCAGAGAATCAGTCTTCATATCATAGCAGAGAATCAGGCTTCACGTCACCCACCACTGCAACAGTCCATTTTCATAAATTTAGGCCCAGCACCCAGGCAGAGGAGAGAGGTCCCGTAACAGACAATCTGGCTTCATGTCAGCAGAGAATCAGTCTTCATGTCATAGCAGAGAATCAGGCTTCACGTCACCCACCACTGCAACAGTCCATTTTCATAAATTTAGGCCCAGCACCCTGGCAGAGGAGAGAGGTCCCGTAACAGACAATCTGGCTTCATGTCAGCAGAGAATTAGTCTGCATGTCATAGCAAAGAATCAGGCTTCACGTCAGCCACCAATGCAACAGTCCATTGTCAGATATTTAGGCCCAGCACCCAGGCAGAGGAGAGAGGTCCCGTAACAGACAATCTGGCTTCATGTCAGCACAGAATTAGTCTGCATGTCATAGCAGAGAATCAGGCTTCACGTCAGCCACCAATGCAACAGTCCATTGTCAGATATTTAGGCCCAGCACCCAGGCAGAGGAGAGAGGTCCCGTAACAGAGGATCTGGCTTCATGTCAGCAGAGAATCAGTCTTCATATCATAGCAGAGAATCAGGCTTCACGTCACCCACCACTGCAACAGTCCATTTTCATAAATTTTGGCCCAGCACCCAGGCAGAGGAGAGAGGTCCCGTAACAGAGGATCTGGCTTCATGTCAGCAGAGAATCAGTCTGCATGTCATAGCAGAGAATCAGGCTTCACGTCAGCCACCACTGCAACAGTCCATTGTCATAAATTTAGGCCCAGCACCCAGGCAGAGGAGAGAGGCCCCGTAACAGACAATCTGGCTTCATGTCAGCAGAGAATCAGTCTTCATGTCATAGCAGAGAATCAGTCTTCATGTCATAGCAGAGAATCAGGCTTCACGTCACCCACCACTGTAAGAGTCCATTTTCATAAATTTAGGCCCAGCACCCAGGCAGAGGAGAGAGGTCCCGTAACAGACAATCTGGCTTCATGTCAGCAGAGAATCAGTCTTCATGTCATAGCAGAGAATCAGGCTTCACGTCACCCACCACTGTAAGAGTCCATTTTCATAAATTTAGGCCCAGCACCCAGGCAGAGGAGAGAGGTCCCGTAACAGACAATCTGGCTTCATGTCAGCAGAGAATTAGTCTGCATGTCATAGCAGAGAATCAGGCTTCACGTCAGCCACCAATGCAACAGTCCATTTTCATAAATTTAGGCCCAGCACCCAGGCAGAGGAGAGAGGTCCCGTAACAGACAATCTGGCTTCATGTCAGCAGAGAATCAGTCTTCATGTCATAGCAGAGAATCAGGCTTCACGTCACCCACCACTGCAACAGTCCATTTTCATAAATTTAGGCCCAGCACCCAGGCAGAGGAGAGAGGTCCCGTAACAGACAATCTGGCTTCATGTCAGCAGAGAATTAGTCTGCATGTCATAGCAGAGAATCAGGCTTCACGTCAGCCACCAATGCAACAGTCCATTGTCAGATATTTAGGCCCAGCACCCAGGCAGAGGAGAGAGGTCCCGTAACAGAGGATCTGGCTTCATGTCAGCAGAGAATCAGTCTTCATATCATAGCAGAGAATCAGGCTTCACAGTCACCCACCACTGCAACAGTCCATTTTCATAAATTTAGGCCCAGCACCCAGGCAGAGGAGAGAGGTCCCGTAACAGACAATCTGGCTTCATGTCAGCAGAGAATCAGTCTTCATGTCATAGCAGAGAATCAGGCTTCACGTCACCCACCACTGTAAGAGTCCATTTTCATAAATTTAGGCCCAGCACCCAGGCAGAGGAGAGAGGTCCCGTAACAGACAATCTGGCTTCATGTCAGCAGAGAATCAGTCTTCATGTCATAGCAGAGAATCAGGCTTCACGTCACCCACCACTGCAACAGTCCATTTTCATAAATTTAGGCCCAGCACCCAGGCAGAGGAGAGAGGTCCCGTAACAGACAATCTGGCTTCATGTCAGCAGAGAATTAGTCTGCATGTCATAGCAGAGAATCAGGCTTCACGTCAGCCACCAATGCAACAGTCCATTGTCAGATATTTAGGCCCAGCACCCAGGCAGAGGAGAGAGGTCCCGTAACAGAGGATCTGGCTTCATGTCAGCAGAGAATCAGTCTTCATATCATAGCAGAGAATCAGGCTTCACGTCACCCACCACTGCAACAGTCCATTTTCATAAATTTAGGCCCAGCACCCAGGCAGAGGAGAGAGGTCCCGTAACAGACAATCTGGCTTCATGTCAGCAGAGAATCAGTCTTCATGTCATAGCAGAGAATCAGGCTTCACGTCACCCACCACTGCAACAGTCCATTTTCATAAATTTAGGCCCAGCACCCAGGCAGAGGAGAGAGGTCCCGTAACAGACAATCTGGCTTCATGTCAGCAGAGAATTAGTCTGCATGTCATAGCAGAGAATCAGGCTTCACGTCAGCCACCACTGCAACAGTCCATTGTCAGATATTTAGGCCCAGCACCCAGGCAGAGGAGAGAGGTCCCGTAACAGAGGATCTGGCTTCATGTCAGCAGAGAATCAGTCTTCATATCATAGCAGAGAATCAGGCTTCACGTCACCCACCACTGCAACAGTCCATTTTCATAAATTTAGGCCCAGCACCCAGGCAGAGGAGAGAGGTCCCGTAACAGACAATCTGGCTTCATGTCAGCAGAGAATCAGTCTTCATGTCATAGCAGAGAATCAGGCTTCACGTCACCCACCACTGCAACAGTCCATTTTCATAAATTTAGGCCCAGCACCCAGGCAGAGGAGAGAGGTCCCGTAACAGACAATCTGGCTTCATGTCAGCAGAGAATTAGTCTGCATGTCATAGCAGAGAATCAGGCTTCACGTCAGCCACCAATGCAACAGTCCATTGTCATATATTTAGGCCCAGCACCCAGGCAGAGGAGAGAGGTCCCGTAACAGACAATCTGGCTTCATGTCAGCAGAGAATTAGTCTGCATGTCATAGCAGAGAATCAGGCTTCACGTCAGCCACCAATGCAACAGTCCATTGTCAGATATTTAGGCCCAGCACCCAGGCAGAGGAGAGAGGTCCCGTAACAGAGGATCTGGCTTCATGTCAGCAGAGAATCAGTCTTCATATCATAGCAGAGAATCAGGCTTCACGTCACCCACCACTGCAACAGTCCATTTTCATAAATTTAGGCCCAGCACCCAGGCAGAGGAGAGAGGTCCCGTAACAGA
Organism: Bufo gargarizans; assembly: GCF_014858855.1. Classification (NCBI taxonomy): domain Eukaryota; kingdom Metazoa; phylum Chordata; class Amphibia; order Anura; family Bufonidae; genus Bufo; species Bufo gargarizans. The sequence continues at coordinate 29,393 of NW_025334667.1, read as the reverse complement.
GGATCTGGCTTCATGTCAGCAGAGAATCAGTCTGCATGTCATAGCAGAGAATCAGGCTTCACGTCAGCCACCACTGCAACAGTCCATTGTCATAAATTTAGGCCCAGCACCCAGGCAGAGGAGAGAGGTCCCGTAACAGACAATCTGGCTTCATGTCAGCAGAGAATCAGTCTTCATGTCATAGCAGAGAATCAGTCTTCATGTCATAGCAGAGAATCAGGCTTCACGTCACCCACCACTGTAAGAGTCCATTTTCATAAATTTAGGCCCAGCACCCAGGCAGAGGAGAGAGGTCCCGTAACAGACAATCTGGCTTCATGTCAGCAGAGAATCAGTCTTCATGTCATAGCAGAGAATCAGGCTTCACGTCACCCACCACTGTAAGAGTCCATTTTCATAAATTTAGGCCCAGCACCCAGGCAGAGGAGAGAGGTCCCGTAACAGACAATCTGGCTTCATGTCAGCAGAGAATTAGTCTGCATGTCATAGCAGAGAATCAGGCTTCACGTCAGCCACCAATGCAACAGTCCATTGGCATATATTTAGGCCCAGCACCCAGGCAGAGGAGAGAGGTCCCGTAACAGAGGATCTGGCTTCATGTCAGCAGAGAATCAGTCTTCATATCATAGCAGAGAATCAGGCTTCACGTCACCCACCACTGCAACAGTCCATTTTCATAAATTTAGGCCCAGCACCCAGGCAGAGGAGAGAGGTCCCGTAACAGACAATCTGGCTTCATGTCAGCAGAGAATCAGTCTTCATGTCATAGCAGAGAATCAGGCTTCACGTCACCCACCACTGTAAGAGTCCATTTTCATAAATTTAGGCCCAGCACCCAGGCAGAGGAGAGAGGTCCCGTAACAGACAATCTGGCTTCATGTCAGCAGAGAATCAGTCTGCATGTCATAGCAGAGAATCAGGCTTCACGTCAGCCACCAATGCAACAGTCCATTGTCATATATTTAGGCCCAGCACCCAGGCAGAGGAGAGAGGTCCCGTAACAGAGAATCTGGCTTCATGTCAGCAGAGAATCAGTCTTCATATCATAGCAGAGAATCAGGCTTCACGTCACCCACCACTGCAACAGTCCATTTTCATAAATTTAGGCCCAGCACCCAGGCAGAGGAGAGAGGTCCCGTAACAGACAATCTGGCTTCATGTCAGCAGAGAATCAGTCTTCATGTCATAGCAGAGAATCAGGATAGCAGAGAATCAGGCTTCACGTCACCCACCACTGTAAGAGTCCATTTTCATAAATTTAGGCCCAGCACCCAGGCAGAGGAGAGAGGTCCCGTAACAGACAATCTGGCTTCATGTCAGCAGAGAATTAGTCTGCATGTCATAGCAGAGAATCAGGCTTCACGTCAGCCACCAATGCAACAGTCCATTGTCAGATATTTAGGCCCAGCACCCAGGCAGAGGAGAGAGGTCCCGTAACAGACAATCTGGCTTCATGTCAGCAGAGAATTAGTCTGCATGTCATAGCAGAGAATCAGGCTTCACGTCAGCCACCAATGCAACAGTCCATTGTCAGATATTTAGGCCCAGCACCCAGGCAGAGGAGAGAGGTCCCGTAACAGAGGATCTGGCTTCATGTCAGCAGAGAATCAGTCTTCATATCATAGCAGAGAATCAGGCTTCACGTCACCCACCACTGCAACAGTCCATTTTCATAAATTTAGGCCCAGCACCCAGGCAGAGGAGAGAGGTCCCGTAACAGAGGATCTGGCTTCATGTCAGCAGAGAATCAGTCTGCATGTCATAGCAGAGAATCAGGCTTCACGTCAGCCACCACTGCAACAGTCCATTGTCATAAATTTAGGCCCAGCACCCAGGCAGAGGAGAGAGGCCCCGTAACAGACAATCTGGCTTCATGTCAGCAGAGAATCAGTCTTCATGTCATAGCAGAGAATCAGTCTTCATGTCATAGCAGAGAATCAGGCTTCACGTCACCCACCACTGTAAGAGTCCATTTTCATAAATTTAGGCCCAGCACCCAGGCAGAGGAGAGAGGTCCCGTAACAGACAATCTGGCTTCATGTCAGCAGAGAATCAGTCTTCATGTCATAGCAGAGAATCAGGCTTCACGTCACCCACCACTGTAAGAGTCCATTTTCATAAATTTAGGCCCAGCACCCAGGCAGAGGAGAGAGGTCCCGTAACAGACAATCTGGCTTCATGTCAGCAGAGAATTAGTCTGCATGTCATAGCAGAGAATCAGGCTTCACGTCAGCCACCAATGCAACAGTCCATTGGCATATATTTAGGCCCAGCACCCAGGCAGAGGAGAGAGGTCCCGTAACAGAGGATCTGGCTTCATGTCAGCAGAGAATCAGTCTTCATATCATAGCAGAGAATCAGGCTTCACGTCACCCACCACTGCAACAGTCCATTTTCATAAATTTAGGCCCAGCACCCAGGCAGAGGAGAGAGGTGCCGTAACAGACAATCTGGCTTCATGTCAGCAGAGAATCAGTCTTCATGTCATAGCAGAGAATCAGGCTTCACGTCACCCACCACTGTAAGAGTCCATTTTCATAAATTTAGGCCCAGCACCCAGGCAGAGGAGAGAGGTCCCGTAACAGACAATCTGGCTTCATGTCAGCAGAGAATCAGTCTGCATGTCATAGCAGAGAATCAGGCTTCACGTCACCCACCACTGCAACAGTCCATTTTCATAAATTTAGGCCCAGCACCCAGGCAGAGGAGAGAGGTCCCGTAACAGACAATCTGGCTTCATGTCAGCAGAGAATCAGTCTTCATGTCATAGCAGAGAATCAGGCTTCACGTCACCCACCACTGCAACAGTCCATTTTCATAAATTTAGGCCCAACACCCTGGCAGAGGAGAGAGGTCCCGTAACAGACAATCTGGCTTCATGTCAGCAGAGAATTAGTCTGCATGTCATAGCAGAGAATCAGGCTTCACGTCAGCCACCAATGCAACAGTCCATTGTCAGATATTTAGGCCCAGCACCCAGGCAGAGGAGAGAGGTCCCGTAACAGACAATCTGGCTTCATGTCAGCAGAGAATCAGTCTTCATGTCATAGCAGAGAATCAGTCTTCATGTCATAGCAGAGAATCAGGCTTCACGTCACCCACCACTGTAAGAGTCCATTTTCATAAATTTAGGCCCAGCACCCAGGCAGAGGAGAGAGGTCCCGTAACAGACAATCTGGCTTCATGTCAGCAGAGAATTAGTCTGCATGTCATAGCAGAGAATGAGGCTTCACGTCAGCCACCACTGCAACAGTCCATTGGCATTTATTTAGGCCCAGCACCCAGGCAGAGGAGAGAGGTCCCGTAACAGAGGATCTGGCTTCATGTCAGCAGAGAATCAGTCTGCATGTCATAGCAGAAAATCAGGCTTCACGTCAGCCACCACTGCAACAGTCCATTGTCAGATATTTAGGCCCAGCACCCAGGCAGAGGAGAGAGGTCCCGTAACAGAGAATCTGTCTTCATGTCAGCAGAGAATTAGTCTGCATGTCATAGCAGAGAATCAGGCTTCACGTCACCCAACATTGGAACAGTCCATTGGCATATATTTAGGCCCCGGCACCCAGACAGAGGAGAGGTTCATTCAACTTTGGGTAGCCTCGCAATATAATGGTAAAATGAAAATAAAAATAGGATTGAATGAGGAAGTGCCCTGGAGTCCAATAATATATGGTTAAGGGGAGGTAGTTAATGTCTAATCTGGCACAAGGGACGGACAGGTCCTGTGGGATCCATGCCTGGTTCATTTTTATGAACGTCAGCTTGTCCACATTGGCTGTAGACAGGCGGCTGCGTTTGTCTGTAATGACGCCCCCTGCCGTGCTGAATACACGTTCAGACAAAACGCTGGCCGCCGGGCAGGCCAGCACCTCCAAGGCATAAAAGGCTAGCTCTGGCCACGTGGACAATTTAGAGACCCAGAAGTTGAATGGGGCCGAACCATCAGTCAGTACGTGGAGGGGTGTGCACACGTACTGTTCCACCATGTTAGTGAAATGTTGCCTCCTGCTAACACGTTGCGTATCAGGTGGTGGTGCAGTTAGCTGTGGCGTGTTGACAAAAGTTTTCCACATCTCTGCCATGCTAACCCTGCCCTCAGAGGAGCTGGCCGTGACACAGCTGCCTTGGCGACCTCTTGCTCCTCCTCTGCCTTGGCCTTGGGCTTCCACTTGTTCCCCTGTGACATTTGGGAATGCTCTCAGTAGCGCGTCTACCAACGTGCGCTTGTACTCGCGCATCTTCCTATCACGCTCCAGTGCAGGAAGTAAGGTGGGCACATTGTCTTTGTAGCGTGGATCCAGCAGGGTGGCAACCCAGTAGTCCGCACAGGTTAAAATGTGGGCAACTCTGCTGTCGTTGCGCAGGCACTGCAGCATGTAGTCGCTCATGTGTGCCAGGCTGCCCAGGGGTAAGGACAAGCTGTCCTCTGTGGGAGGCGTATCGTCATTGTCCTGCCTTTCCCCCCAGCCACGCACCAGTGATGGACCCGAGCTGCGTTGGGTGCCACCCCGCTGTGACCATGCTTCATCCTCATCCTCCTCCACCTCCTCCTCATCCTCGTCCTCCTCGTCCTCCAGTAGTGGGCCCTGGCTGGCCACATTTGTACCTGGCCTCTGCTGTTGCCAAAAACCTCCCTCTGAGTCACTTCGAAGAGACTGGCCTGAAAGTGCTAAAAATGACCCCTCTTCCTCCTCCTCCTCCTCCTCCTCCTGGGCCACCTCCTCTTCCATCATCGCCCTAAGTGTTTTCTCAAGGAGACATAGAAGTGGTATTGTAACGCTGATAACGGCGTCATCGCCACTGGCCATGTTGGTGGAGTACTCGAAACAGCGCAACAGGGCACACAGGTCTCGCATGGAGGCCCAGTCATTGGTGGTGAAGTGGTGCTGTTCTGTAGTGCGACTGACCCGTGCGTGCTGCAGCTGAAACTCCACTATGGCCTGCTGCTGCTCGCACAGTCTGTCCAGCATGTGCAAGGTGGAGTTCCACCTGGTGGGCACGTCGCATATGAGGCGGTGAGCGGGAAGGCCGAAGTTACGCTGTAGCGCAGACAGGCGAGCAGCAGCAGGATGTGAACGCCGGAAGCGCGAACAGACGGCCCGCACTTTATGCAGCAGCTCTGACATGTCGGGGTAGTTGTGAATGAACTTCTGCACCACCAAATTCAGCACATGCGCCAAGCAAGGGATGTGCGTCAAATTGGCTAGTCCCAGAGCTGCAACGAGATTTCGCCCATTATCACACACCACCAGGCCGGGCTTGAGGCTCACCGGCAGCAACCACTCGTCGGTCTGTTGTTCTATACCCCGCCACAACTCCTGTGCGGTGTGGGGCCTGTCCCCCAAACATATGAGTTTCAGAATGGCCTGCTGACGTTTACCCCGGGCTGTGCTGAAGTTGGTGGTGAAGGTGTGTGGCTGACTGGATGAGCAGGTGGAAGAAGAGGAGGAGGAAGCCGAGAAGGAGGAGGTGGCAACAGGAGGCAAAGAATGTTGCCCTGCGATCCTTGGCGGCGGAAGGACGTGCGCTAAACAGCTCTCCGCCTGGGGCCCAGCTGCCACTACATTTACCCAGTGTGCAGTTAGGGAGATATAGCGTCCCTGGCCGTGCTTACTGGTCCACGTATCTGTGGTTAGGTGGACCTTGCTACAGATGGCGTTGCGCAGTGCACACTTGATTTTATCGGATACTTGGTTGTGCAGGGAAGGCACGGCTCTCTTGGAGAAGTAGTGGCGGCTGGGAACAACATACTGTGGGACAGCAAGCGACATGAGCTGTTTGAAGCTGTCTGTGTCCACCAGCCTAAATGACAGCATTTCATAGGCCAGTAGTTTAGAAATGCTGGCATTCAGGGCCAGGGATCGAGGGTGGCTAGGTGGGAATTTACGCTTTCTCTCAAATGTTTGTGAGATGGAGAGCTGAACGCTGCCGTGTGACATGGTTGAGACGCTTGGTGACGGAGGTGGTGGTGGTGTTGGTGGTACATCCCCTGTTTGCTGGGCGGCAGATGCCAACGTTCCTCCAGAGGCAGAGGAAGAGGCCGAGGCGGCAGCAGCAGAAGAGGTAGCAGGGGGAGCCTGAGTGACTTCCTTGGTTTTAAGGTGTTTACTCCACTGCAGTTCATGCTTTGCATGCAGGTGCCTGGTCATGCAGGTTGTGCTCAGGTTCAGAACGTTAATACCTCGCTTCAGGCTCTGATGGCACAGCGTGCAAACCACTCGGGTCTTGTCGTCAGCACATTGTTTGAAGAAGTGCCATGCCAGGGAACTCCTTGAAGCTGCCTTTGGGGTGCTCGGTCCCAGATGGCGGCGGTCAGTAGCAGGCGGAGTCTCTTGGCGGCGGGTGTTCTGCTTTTGCCCACTGCTCCTGCCCACTGCTCCCTCTTTTGCTACGCTGTTGGCTCGGTCTCACCACTGCCTCTTCCTCCGAACTGTGAAAGTCAGTGGCACGACCTTCATTCCATGTGGGGTCTAGGACCTCATCGTCCCCTGCATCGTCTTCCACCCAGTCTTGATCCCTGACCTCCTGTTCAGTCTGCACACTGCAGAAAGACGCAGCAGTTGGCACCTGTGTTTCGTCATCATCAGAGACATGCTGAGGTGGTATTCCCATGTCCTCATCATCAGGAAACATAAGTGGTTGTGCGTCAGTGCATTCTATGTCTTTCATCGCTGGGGAAGGGCTAGGTGGATGCCCTTGGGAAACCCTGCCAGCGGAGTCTTCAAACAGCATAAGAGACTGCTGCATAACTTGAGGCTGAGACAGTTTCCCTGGTATGCATGGGGGTGATGTGACAGACTGATGGGGTTGGTTTTCAGGCGCCATCTGTGCGCTTTCTGCAGAAGACAGGGTGGGAGATAATGTGAACGTGCTGGATCCACTGTCGGCCACCCAATTGACTAATGCCTGTACCTGCTCAGGCCTTACCATCCTTAGAACGGCATTGGGCCCCACCATATATCGCTGTAAATTCTGGCGGCTACTGGGACCTGAGGTAGCTGGTACACTAGGACGTGTGGATGTGGCAGAACGGCCACGTCCTCTCCCAGCACCAGAGGGTCCACTAACACCACCACGACCATGTCCACGTCCGCGTCCCTTACTAGATGTTTTCCTCATTGTTATGGTTCACCACAACAACAAAAATATTATTTGGCCCAATGTATTGTATTCAAATTCAGCGGGATATAAATTTGAGGCCTAGTATTTAGGCGCTGGGTGACCGGTATGGATTTAGTGACAGAATTAGACTTGGAAATGCACAGTAGCGTGTGTGTGAAGTTATTCTGAATGACCCTATGTGCACCTTGAATATTATATACCCTTTTAGGGATAGATTTCAAATAGCTCTGATATAGCAGAAACCACTAAATTATGAAATTGCTAAATTGGGAATTGTATTCAACCCTGAACAAAAAATGTGCTTTGACGGACACTAAATAACTTGCCCAGCAACAACAGTACAGCGGTAACGACAGATTTAGCGGTATATAAATTTGAGGCCTAGTATTTAGGCGCTGGGTGACCGGTATGGATTTAGTGACAGAATTAGACTGGGATATGGCCAAAAAATAACCACACTATTGCTGGTTAAATGCACTTGGTGTGACAGCTTGACCAACCACACTACTGAAGGTTAAATGCACTTGGTGACGGGCGCAGCTTGCCCCTGATGTAGTATATGGCCAAAAAATGAACAGACTATTGCTGGTTAAATGCACTTGGTGTGACAGCTTGACCAACCACACTACTGAGGGTTAAATGCACTTGGTGACGGGCGCAGCTTGCCCCTGATGTAGTATATGGCCAAAAAATGAACAGACTATTGCTGGTTAAATGCACTTGGTGTGACAGCTTGACCAACCACACTACTGAGTGTTAAATGCCCTTGGTGACGGGCGCAGCTTGCCCCTGATGTAGTATTATCACGATCGGCGTAACTGTCACATACGTGACACGGAGGGAGGAACAGAGGGAGGCCCTGCCCTAGTGAGAGGGAAGGTGGTGACCCCTGACTCACCTTGCGTCTGGCACCTGGCTGCCCTGTCGTCCCTAGACGGGTTCCTCACCCGTACGCCGATCACGTGCCTAAAACCCTGGCTTTCCCTAGGATGAGCCCTAGATAGTGAACAGGGCGGTGGGAACACTAGTCCGCACCACTAGCTCTAGAGGAAAACACCAAGGGGAGGACAGACAATACAAACTAAACATATAATCCCAGGTGGGCAACAACAGGAGACAACAAAAGCCCAACAGGGATCCGGAGGGTAGCACTCTGGAACAACAACCAGATTCTCAGCTCCAGTGGGTCAGTATAGATGTCCAGGCAGGAAGCTCTATAACTGGCAACAAGAGAAGTGTGAGAGGAGAATATAAGGAGTTTGGGAGTGGCAGACAAGAAACAGCTGAGGAGGAGAAGCTACGGATCCCTGAGTGAGACAAAAAGGATAGCAAGGCAAACACAGAAAACAAACACTAAGAAACACCGTGATCTTTAGACATAGAGCGCGCAGCCACCCGCTGCGACTTCCTGACCCCGGGTATAACAGAGTCAGACGTGGCTCTTGACACCCTCGTGACAGTACCCCCCCTTTCACGAGGGGCCTCCGGACACTCAGGACCAGGTCTCTCCGGATGAGAGACATGGAAAGCCTGAATCAACCTGTTGGCGTTTACCTCTGACGCTGGAACCCACATTCTTTCCTCGGGACCGTAACCCCTCCAATGCACCAGATACTGAAGAGAGCGGCGGACCCGACGAGAATCAACAATTCTGGATATTTGAAACTCCAGATTACCATCCACAACAACAGGAGGAGGTGGCAGCGGTGATGGTTCTAGAGGTGGAACATACTTCTTGAGCAACGACTTATGGAAGACGTTATGGATCTTAAAAGTCTGAGGTAGCTCCAGGCGAAAAGCCACAGGGTTAATGACGGCTACAATTTTATAAGGACCAATGAACCTAGGACCCAGTTTCCAAGAGGGAACCTTCAACTTAATATTCCTAGTAGACAACCACACATAGTCATTCACTCCTAGGTCCGGACCTGGCGACCGTTTCTTATCGGCCATGCATTTGTATTTACCACTCATATTTTTCAAGTTAGCTTGCACCTTCTGCCATACCGATGAAAGAGATGAAGAAAACCGTTCCTCTTCGGGAACCCCAGAAGACCCCCCCTCTTTGAAAGTACAAAATTGGGGATGAAAACCGTATGCACCAAGAAATGGTGACTTGCCAGTGGATTCCTGACGGCGATTATTTATGGCAAACTCGGCTAACGGTAAATATGATGACCACACCTCTTGGTTTTCAGACGCAAAACACCTTAAATATGTTTCTAGGTTTTGGTTGGTACGCTCAGTCTGTCCATTCGACTGAGGATGGAAAGCTGAGGAAAAGGATAAGTGTACCCCTAAACGGGTACAAAAAGCTTTCCAAAACTTAGAAATAAACTGGGTTCCCCGATCCGAAACCACATCGGAAGGGACCCCGTGAAGCTTCACGATTTCACTGATAAACACCTGAGCAAGAGTCTTAGCATTAGGAAGTGCGGGTAGCGCAATAAAGTGTACCATTTTGCTAAACCTGTCTACTACTACCAAGATAACTGTTTTACCCGCAGACAAAGGTAAGTCAGTGATGAAATCCATTGATAGATGTGTCCATGGTCTATTGGGGATGAAAAGTGGCAATAAAGACCCTGCTGGACGTGTATGAGAGACTTTCGCGCGTGCACAAGTAGAACAAGTAGACACGAAATCTATTACATCCTGACGCAACCTTGGCCACCAAAAACGACGAGACAACAGCTCCAAGGTTGCTTTACTACCTGGGTGCCCAGCAAGTGCCGAATTATGATGTTCCTTCAATAACTCAAGACGCAGGTTTAACGGTACAAACAATTTCTCTGAGGGGCAAGAGGCCGGGGCGTCCCCCTGGGCCTCTAACACCTTTCCCTCTAGAACAGAGTGTACAGCCGAGACAACCACTCCTCTTTGTAAAATAGGTACCGGATCACTAACATTACCCCCTCCAGGGAAACTACGAGACAATGCGTCTGCCTTGGTATTTTTTGCCCCAGGACGATAGGTGATTACAAAGTTAAATCTGGTAAAGAATAGCGACCACCTAGCTTGTCTAGGGGTGAGACGCTTAGCCGATTCTAGGTACAGAAGGTTTTTGTGATCCGTAATTACCGTGACGGGGTGGATTGCTCCCTCTAAGAAGTGACGCCACTCTTCAAACGCCAGTTTAATCGCCAACAGTTCCCTATTTCCAATATCATAGTTCTTTTCTGCTGCAGATAATTTTTTGGAAAAGAAAGCGCAAGGACGCCATTTGCCAGGAGACGGACCCTGAGACAATACAGCCCCCACTCCCACCTCCGACGCATCAACTTCAACAATAAAAGGCTGGGAGACATCAGGTTGAATTAGAACAGGTGCCGAGGTAAATCTCTCTTTTAGAGAGGAAAATGCAATTTTAGCGGCGTCAGACCATTTAGAAAAATCAGTCCCCTTCCTAGTCATGTCAGTAAGGGGTTTAACGATCACTGAATAATTTTTAATAAACTTTCTGTAGAAATTTGCGAAACCCAAAAACCGTTGTAGAGCTTTAAGGTTCTCAGGAAGATCCCAATCTAAAATTGCCTGGACCTTCCCAGGATCCATACGGAAACCTGAAGCAGATAATAGATATCCCAGGAATTGTATTTCCTGAACGGCGAAGACACATTTTTCAATTTTCGCATATAATTTATTCGTCCGTAGGACCTGCAGTACTTGCCTGACATGTACTTCATGTGTTTTCAGATCAGCCGAATAAATTAAGATATCATCTAGGTATATGACTACAAACCTGCCGATGAGATGACTAAAAATATCATTAACGAAATGTTGGAAGACAGCAGGGGCATTGGTCAGACCGAAAGGCATGACTAAATTTTCGTAATGCCCCTCAGGGGTGTTAAAAGCTGTCTTCCACTCATCCCCTTCCTTGATACGAATCAGATTGTAGGCCCCCCTAAGATCAAGTTTGGAGAACCACCTAGCACCCGCAATCTGATTAAAAAGGTCAGGAATGAGAGGAAGAGGGTATGGGTCTCGGACGGTTATCCGGTTTAGCTCACGGAAATCTAGGCAAGGACGCAGGCCCCCATCTTTCTTTTTAACAAAGAAAAACCCTGCAGCCACGGGTGAAGAAGAGGGTCTGATGTGTCCCTTGGCCAGACTCTCGGAGATATAATCTTTCATGGCTTGTCTCTCTGGACCCGAAAGATTATACAACCTGGACTTGGGTAATTTTGCACCGGGAATCAGGTTAACCGGGCAATCATAAGGACGATGAGGTGGTAGCTTCTGACAACCCTTTTCAGAAAAAACGTCCTCAAAGTCCGAAATAAATGTAGGTAGGGAAGCTATGGAGGCGATTAAGCAATTGTTATTTAAGCAATTCTCTCTGCAATGCTCACTCCACTCCAATATCTCCCTGGCCTGCCAATCCACCACTGGATTGTGCGCTACCAACCAGGGAAGACCCAATACCACAGGAGAGGGAAGGCCCTCCAGAACGTAACATGAAAGACGCTCCTTATGGTGGTCCCCTACCCGAAGATGTAAGTTATGGACAACGTGAGTGAGGTTTCTCTGAGACAGAGGAGCAGAGTCAATAGCGAATATGGGAATGGGTCTCTGCAGCGTACAGAGAGACAAACCCATAGTGCGGGCAAAATGGGCATCTATCAAATTTACCCCTGCACCACTGTCTAGAAAAAAAGAAATAGACTCCGTCTTAACACCAAAAACAATAACCGCTGGCAACACAAATTGAGATGTTCGTATGGAGGAAACGTATACCCCCCGGCTGACATCCTCCGCACAGCCTGGGGTTAGTAGTTTTCCGACGGTCTTTTGTTTTTGGGAAAGGAGGGACAGACATTAATGAAATGACCCTTCCCCCCACAGAAAAAACAAGCCCCCCACCTACGGCGAACCTCAGGAGGACGGACCTGACGAGAAGTTCCTCCTAGCTGCATAGGCTCATCCAAGTCCGTACAGACTAACTGCTGCTTGGGAGAGGTTACCGATTGCTCAGGAATTTTCGATCTCTCCCTAAGACGTCTATCTATCCTGATAGAGAGGGACATAACAGCATCAAGGGAAAGGGGGGTCTCATACAGCGCCAGCGCATCCTTAACCCTTTCAGATAACCCAGAGCAGAACTGACTCCTGAGAGCCGGGTCGTTCCACTGAGTATCCGTAGCCCACCTGCGGAACTCTGAGCAATATTCCTCTGCTGGCCGATCTCCCTGTAGGAGTCTCCGTAACTTCGACTCAGCCAGGGCGACACGGTCAGGGTCATCATATATGAGACCCAAAGCCCCAAAAAATCCCTCCACTGACCGGAGAGCCTGGGAACCAGGGGGTAACGAGAACGCCCAGGATTGCGGGTCCCCCTGAAGCAGGGAAATAACAATCCCCACCCGCTGTTCTTCATTACCTGAGGAGTAAGGGCGCAGCTTAAAATATAATTTGCAGGCCTCACGGAACAACACAAATTTGTCCCTTCCCCCAGAGAATCTGTCAGGAAGAACAACCTTGGGTTCTGTAACAACCTGGTTACCCATAGCAACCGCTGGGCTTACGGTCTGCTGCATTTGCTGCTGCTGTTGGAGGACAGACGCCTTCAATCCTGCCACCTCCAAAGACAGGCCTTGAAACTGTTTTGCCAAAGCAGCAATAGGATCCATATTGGATTCTAAGTAGAGAAAAAAAAATTTAAATAATTTATTTATTTTTTTTTTTTTTCTCCTCAAAAAATAAGGGCCAGTTATAATATCACGATCGGCGTAACTGTCACATACGTGACACGGAGGGAGGAACAGAGGGAGGCCCTGCCCTAGTGAGAGGGAAGGTGGTGACCCCTGACTCACCTTGCGTCTGGCACCTGGCTGCCCTGTCGTCCCTAGACGGGTTCCTCACCCGTACGCCGATCACGTGCCTAAAACCCTGGCTTTCCCTAGGATGAGCCCTAGATAGTGAACAGGGCGGTGGGAACACTAGTCCGCACCACTAGCTCTAGAGGAAAACACCAAGGGGAGGACAGACAATACAAACTAAACATATAATCCCAGGTGGGCAACAACAGGAGACAACAAAAGCCCAACAGGGATCCGGAGGGTAGCACTCTGGAACAACAACCAGATTCTCAGCTCCAGTGGGTCAGTATAGATGTCCAGGCAGGAAGCTCTATAACTGGCAACAAGAGAAGTGTGAGAGGAGAATATAAGGAGTTTGGGAGTGGCAGACAAGAAACAGCTGAGGAGGAGAAGCTACGGATCCCTGAGTGAGACAAAAAGGATAGCAAGGCAAACACAGAAAACAAACACTAAGAAACACCGTGATCTTTAGACATAGAGCGCGCAGCCACCCGCTGCGACTTCCTGACCCCGGGTATAACAGAGTCAGACGTGGCTCTTGACACCCTCGTGACAAGTATATGGCCAAAAAATGAACAGACTATTGTTGGTTAAATGCACTTGGTGACGGGCGCAGCTTGCCCCTGATTTAGTATATGGCCAAAAAATTAACAGACTATTGCTGGTTAAATGCACTTGGTGTGACAGCTTCACCCTGATGTAGGCTTTAGCCAAAAAACAACCACACTACTGAGGGTTAAATGCACTTGGTGACGGGCGCAGCTTGCCCCTGATGTAGTATATGGCCAAAAAATGAACAGACTATTGCTGGTTAAATGCACTTGGTGTGACAGCTTGACCAACCACACTACTGAGGGTTAAATGCACTTGGTGACGGGCGCAGCTTGCCCCTGATGTAGTATATGGCCAAAAAATGAACAGACTATTGCTGGTTAAATGCACTTGGTGTGACAGCTTGACCAACCACACTACTGAGGGTTAAATGCACTTGGTGACGGGCGCAGCTTGCCCCTGATTTAGTATATGGCCAAAAAATGAACAGACTATTGCTGGTTAAATGCACTTGGTGTGACAGCTTCACCCTGATGTAGGCTTTAGCCAAAAAACAACCACACCATTGAGGGTTAAATGCACTTGGTCGCAGCTTGGATGCACTTGGTCGCAGCACCGCACAAGACACAAAATGGCTGCCGATCACCCCAGAAAAAAGTGACTGACAAACGGTCTGGGCAGCCTAAAAACAGTGAGCAATTGAATTTCAGCAGCTCAATGATGCACAGCTGCAGATCGATCGATTAATCAAGTTCTTTGGAGGAGTTAATCTGCCTAATCTCGCCCTACTGTCGCAGCCGCAACCTCTCCCTACGCTAATCAGAGCAGAGTGACGGGCGGCGCTATGTGACTCCAGCTTAAATAGAGGCTGGGTCACATGGTGCTCTGGCCAATCACAGCCATGCCAATAGTAGGCATGGCTGTGACGGCCTCTTGGGGCAAGTAGTATGACGCTTGTTGATTGGCTGCTTTGCAGCCTTTCAAAAAGTGCCAAGAAAGCGACGAACACCGAACCCGAACTTTTACGAAAATGTCCGGGTTCGGGTCCGTGTCACGGACACCCCAAAATTCGGTACGAACCCGAACTATACAGTTCGAGTTCGCTCATCCCTAGTTATTAAGAGTAGAGTAAATATGAACTTGACCCTGCTCTTTAGAGCGGAGCTGTCACCTCCCCTGACAAGTCTGTTTTAGCAACTACTTGCATTTAGTAATAACAATTCTGGAGCATCTGATCCTATGGCTGTACATTGTGTAATTCCTCTATTATTCCTTCCAGAAGATTATGAAGGAATTGCCAGCAGTCTGCATTAAAGGTCCAGCTGTCCAATCAGTGCTGCTTGTGTCAGACTTTACAGGGAAACACCCCCCAAACTAGTAGCTCCCAAATAAATTGCCTGCCGACTGCAGGGAATTTATTTGTAAATTTCTAGGAGGAATGATAGAGGAACGGAACAATATAGAGTGATAAATATGGATGCATCAGAACTGCTATTACTTTGCCAATGCATGTAGTTACTTATACAGATGTCAGGAGAGGAGACTAGTCCTGTTAATGGGGTTTTCCAGAACATGATATTGATATCTATTGGGATGGGTCATCAATATAAAAAAGATGGGGGTCCGGCACTCGTCACCCCTCCAACTATCTGTTGCCTGCAGCAGAAACTGGACCCAGACTGATAGGATGATACACAGAGAAATGAATCAGCACAAAATTCTGGACCTAAATGAGATGGTGTTTAAAGATGGAGATGCCCTTTAAATAAAACCAATTTCCTTGCTTTTTTTTGGTTATTGTAAGTAGCAAAGCTAGGAGACGACTGAAACTCAGAAATCAGCACAACGCTTCCCCAGAATACAGAGCAGCTAACTTTACTGGTGATACAGGATCATCCAGCATTAATGTGACGTGATGGACAGTCAAATATTCTTAATTATCAGATGGATATTTATATAACAGATATGAGATCAATAGATATGTGAGTGATGGATACAGTTTACTGTATGAGAGATGAGAGATAGATAGATAGATAGATAGTAGAAAGATAAATTAGATAGATAGATAATAGATAGATAGTAGAAAGATAGATTAGATAGATAGATAATAGATAGATAGTAGAAAGATAGATTAGATAGATAGATAATAGATAGATAATAGATAGATAGTAGAAAGATAGATTAGATAGATACAGGTGAAACTCGAGAAATTAGAATATTGTGCAAAGTTCATTTATTTCAGTAATGAAACTTAAAAGGTGAAACTAACATATGAGACTCATTACCTGCAGAGCGAGATATTTCAAGCCTTTATTTGTTATAATTTGGATGATTATGGCTTATAGTTTATGAAAACCCAAAGTCACAATTTTGAGGTCCCCTTTGCTCAGGGGGTATGGATGAATTAGCTGACTAGAGTGAGACACTTTGAGCCTAGAATATTGAACCTTTTCACAAAATTCTAATTTTAAGCTGCATTAATGCAATTCCTTTTAATTTGCATTACTGAAATAAATGGACTTATGCACGATATTCAAATTTTCCCAGTTTCACCTGTATATAGATAATAGATAGATAGATGAGATTATTGTTAATCAGAGCAGTTACCAAATTGTTTGTCTCTAATTAAAGGGACTTCACTGCAATGAAATGTTAAAATTAATTCTGACAGAACGTGGGGAAAAGGACGGCTTGTTTATAATGAAGTCAATAATTTATTCTCATTTTAAGCGGAATATTTTTAATGTGTCAGCGATGAGAGCTGTTAATGTCTGAGCGGCGCGGTGTTATAACTGCTGTTTGTACAATGACGCTGCGGGAGCCGTCCTTCCTCCTGGATTGTACTGCTCCCCTTCACAGCTCGTCTTCACACATTACATCAGATTACAGTAATACATGGACTATCTGGTAATATAATAATTAAACCCCGCTGTACACAACACTATAACCCTATAGGTTGCAGGTTATATCTTACATTAAAGATGAGCGAATCGAATCCCACAAATTTCAGGATAAATTAGATTCGCCTCAAAGCCGAACTTCCTCATGCTTCGTGTAAGCGAATCGATTCCAAAACATTAGGGGTGAGGGTCTGCTGCTGAGCTGACCATATACAAAATTAGGGGTAAGGGTCTGCTGCTGATCTGACCATCTAAAACATTAGGGGTGCTTCTCAGGAAGCTCCCAATCAAGCACAGCGCGGACCTTCTCAGGGTCCATGCGAAAACCAGAAGCAGAGAGAAGAAAACCAAGAAATTGAATCTCTGGAACCGCAAACACACATTTTTCCAGTTTAGCGTACAATTTATTCTCCCGCAGAATGAGCAAGACCTGACGTAGGTGGTCCCTATGAGTCTTGAAATCGGGAGAAAAAATCGAAATGTTATCCAGATACACCAGTACAAATTTCCCCATTAAATGATAAAAAATGCTGTTCACAAAATGTTGGAAGACAGCTGGAGCATTCATCAAACCAAAAGGCATAACCAAATTCTCGAAATTACCCTCAGGGGTATTGAAGGCCGTCTTCCATTCGTCCCCTTCCTTGACCCTGACCAGGTTGTATGCCCCTCTTAAATCTAATTTGGAAAAGACTTTAGCCCCAACAACCTGGTTAAACAGGTCCGGGATCAGAGGAAGCGGATAAGGGTCACGAATTGTGATACTGTTCAGCACCCTGAAATCCAGACAAGGTCTTAAAGAACCATCTTTTTTCTTAACAAAGAAAAAACCAGCGGCAACAGGTGACTTCGAGGGTCGTATGTGTCCCTTTCTCAGACTCTCAGAGATATAAGCACGCATAGCGATCCTCTCATGTTGGGAAAGATTGTATAAACGAGATTTAGGCAGCTTGGCGCCTGGGATGAGATTAATAGGGCAATCGTACTCCCTGTGAGGGGGCAACTCCTGGACACCACTCGGAAAACACATCCGAAAATTCTGAGAGAAAAGAGCTCCTCGGAATATCCGAGTGTGGGATCACTTGTTTGCCAAGACTCTCCATGGTAGGAGGAAGGAGGATCAGGGTGAGGATTGTGTTGACCAGACTCTTGGCTACTGAGACTGGACTTTGTGGAAGACAGGATGGTGCTTAACCGACTGGAAGCATTATCTGCTGCAATCCAACCGACCACCTGGTCGGACTGGTGTGACTTTGAGAGTGGTGTCCTGCGCCACCCTGCAAACTGGGACATGAAGCTAGGTATCGTGGATGAGTGGGTTTCTTGTGCTCTGGCAGCAGGCACAGTGTCACCGCGCCCAGGGCCACGGCCTCTGTGTGCACCATCAGCACACAGCACGGCCACATCCCAGTCCCTTACTGCTCTCCTTATTCATATTAAATGGTATATATGCTTGCAAGTATGTCACACGTACAGTAGCGCAGGTTTTGTAAATGTATGCGCAAATAAATTAAAATGAATGTCACAGATATTTAGGATGCTCAAACCTTATACAGGAGATATAGCGCAGGTAATGTCGCTGTCAACAGCGGCAAAAAAATTAAACAATGTCACTGATATTTAGGATGCTCAAACGTTATACAGGAGATGTGCAATGACCAGTAACGGGTACTTTAATGCAGTGGCCGGGTCAGGTGGATTATAGTCTGTATTTGTCGTGACGCCAATTGCAGCGTGCGCAGGGTAACATCCCAGGGCCTTTCCAAGGTGTTATAACGTACGTCCCAGATTAGGAATGCCAGAGTGGTGTAATTGCCTATAATGTCTATAGGGTGGTGATAATTGTGTCACAGTGTCTACTACTTGGGTACAGCTTCTGGCTCACTTGCAATAAATTTGAGTGTAGTGATAGTAGGAGTAATAGATGAATTTTGCAGAAGAAATGATGTCCAGACCTTTAGATGAAGTTCAAACGTTTCTTTGCTTGAAATAACTTGCAGCAAAACGGTATACAGCTTTGGTCTCTGGTCCCAGCAGGTTTTGGCAATGATTGACAGGAATAAATACTTCTGCTTTAAATTTGGAGCTTGCAGGATAACTCGTCTACTCGGTAGCTCTGTAATTGTGACAGGAATTGATCTTCTTGTCATGGTCTTACCTTCTTACTGTTCTCCTTCGTTTGACATGTGCTGGCGGCCATCTTGGTTTCTGGGTTTCTTGTAGCCTCCCACCCTGCGGCTTCTCCTTCCCACTAGGAGGAGCTGGATGCCTAGCTCATATATATAGGAGGTCTGTGGCTTCAGTTCCTTGCTTGGTCCTCCTGTGTTCACATGCTTCTAAGACTGCTGCTGCTTCTGGTTCCTGATCCTGGCCTCGTCTGACTACCCCGTTGGTTCCTGATCCTGGCTTCGTCTGACTACCCCGTTGGTTCCTGATCCTGGCTTCGTCTGACTACCCTGCTGGTTCCTGATCCAGGCTTCGTCTGACTACCCTTCTGGTTCCTGACCTCTGTCTACGCAAGACCCTGCTTCGGTTTAGCCATCCGTTTGGACCTTTGCTTACAGCTTGATTTTCAATAAAGCCTTCTTATTTCCACTTATCTCTTGTTGTACGTCTGGTTCATGGTTCCATAACATTAGGACCAAGCCATGAATTTTGACGGTACAGGGCCATCCTCGCTACCTACGCTGGTTGCCAGACTTGATCAGCAGGATCACCTGTTGGGTCGGTTCGCTGTGGCGTTGCAAACCCTGCTTGAACGCACGGCTCATTTCGCTTCCGTTGCCGATGGGTCGGTTGTCGCTCCTGGGCCCGCTCCTACTGCCGCTCCGGTTGTTGCGCCAGAGTCTACCCCGACACCTGTTGCTGCGCCTGCGGTATCTCGGGGTATGACCGGTTCTGCCCCCCTTCCACAGCGCTTTGGGGGAGAGCCAGCTCAGTGCCGAGGTTTCCTTAACCAGGTGGGCATTTATTTCGAGTTGCTGCCACATGCCTTTCCTACTGAGAGATCAAAGGTGGGCTTCTTGATCTCGCTGCTCTCGGACAAGGCCTTGGCCTGGGCCAGCCCTTTATGGGAGAACAACAATCCGGTGGTTGCCGAGTTTTCCGGTTTTGTTGCTTCTCTTCGGAAGGTATTCGATGTGCCGGCTCGTGCTGCCTCTGCTGCGAAGCTCCTTATGTCCATCAGACAGGGTTCACGATCCGTAGCTGAATACGCTATTGAGTTTCGTACCCTGGCAGCAGAGGTGGGCTGGAATAATGAGGCTCTGGTCGCTGCTTTCTCTCATGGTCTCTTGGATGCCTTGAAGGATGAGGTTGCAGCTAAGGACCTACCAGTGGAGCTCGAGTCTCTTATTTCTTTCCTGATTTTGATTGACACCAGACTCAGGGAGAGACCTTCCTTTAAGGAGAGCCTGCGGAGGCCTTCTAACAGATTGGCGCCTACGTTTGCTGTCCTACCCGTGCCTCCCTCTCCTCCCACGCCTCCTGGGGATGACTCGTCTGGGGGTGAACCCATGCAGCTGGGGTTTGCTCGCCTGTCCGAGGGGGAGAGGGTACTCCGGAGACGCGAGGGCCGATGCATGTACTGTGGTCTCGGTGGGCATTTTCGGTTGGCATGTCCGAACCGTCTGGGAAACGCTCGCACCTGAGATCCTGTCGGGGGCAGATCTTGGGTGGAGTCTCCTCGTCCCCGGTTTCCCGTGTTGACAAACCACTGATCACTGTTGTCCTCTCCTGGGTCGGGGGCTCGGTGACGACCCAGGCGTTGGTGGACTCTGGTGCTGGTGGTTTGTTCATTGATAGTGTGTTCGCTGCCGCCAATTCCATTCCTCTGCAGCCTCGAGGTTCCCCACTGGCTCTTGAGGCGATAGACGGCAGACCCCTTCTGCCGCCACACGTGACTCATGAGACCCTTCCAGTGGGGATAGCCATTGGTGCCGTTCACAGAGAGTCGGTCTGTCTCCAGGTGATTTCGTCTCCACAGTACTCGGTGGTCTTGGGGTACCCCTGGCTCCAGAAGCATAATCCGACTTTCGATTGGAGATCGGCCGAGATCCTCTCGTGGTCACCGCAGTGTGGGGCTAGTTGCATCCATGGGCCTGTCAAGTTGCTGTGTACTTCCTCGGACTCTCTGTTGCCTCCTGAATACGAAGAGTACCGGGATGTATTCGATAAGGTGCGCGCGGTTGCCCTACCTCCGCACCGCCCATACGATTGTGCCATAGAGTTACAATCTGGTGCCGTTCCTCCTCGTGGCAAAGTCTATCCACTGTCGGTAGCGGAGAATGAGGCCATGGAGGAGTACGTGAGGGAGGCGCTTTCACGCGGACACATTCGCAAATCCTCGTCCCCGGCAGGGGCTGGATTTTTCTTTGTGAAAAAGAAGGGCGGTGAGTTGAGGCCTTGCATCGATTACAGGGGTCTCAATCGCATCACGATCAAGAACGCTTACCCGATACCCTTGATTTCCGAGCTGTTCGATCGCCTCAAAGGGGCCACGGTCTTTACCAAACTCGACCTGAGGGCGGCATATAACCTGGTAAGGATCAAGGCGGGCGATGAGTGGAAGACCGCGTTTAACACCAGGACCGGTCATTATGAATCCTTGGTTATGCCCTTTGGGTTGTGCAATGCGCCCGCAGTCTTCCAGGAATTCATCAACGATGTTTTCCGTGACCTGTTGCAGCAGTGTGTGGTGGTCTATTTGGATGACATCTTGGTATATTCTGAATCCATGGAGGCCCACATTATGGATGTCAGACGAGTGTTGCAACGGTTACGAGAGAACAGGCTGTTCGGTAAGCTTGAGAAATGCGAATTTCACCGATCCCAGGTAACCTTCTTAGGTTACATCATTTCCGCTGAGGGGTTCTCCATGGATCCTGAGAAGGTTTCGGCTGTCTTACAGTGGCCCCAGCCCAGTGGTCTCCGTGCCCTGCAGCGCTTTTTGGGCTTCGCCAATTATTATTGGAAGTTCATCAGGGACTTTTCTATGCTAGCCAAGCCTCTCACGGATCTGACCAGGAAGGGCAGTAATTTCCAGGTCTGGCCGCTTGAGGCCATCCGAGCTTTTGAGGCTCTAAAGTCCGCCTTTGTGTCGGCTCCGATTCTGTCGCATCCCAACCCTGGGTTGCCCTTTGTCCTCGAGGTGGACGCGTCTGAGACGGGAGTAGGCGCCCTTCTGTCTCAGCGTAGAACACCAGAGGGTCCTCTGCTTCCTTGTGGGTTTTACTCCCGGAAACTGTCTTCCGCGGAGTGCAACTATCAGATTGGTGACAGGGAGTTATTGGCCATCGTGCAGGCCCTTAAAGAATGGAGGCACTTGCTCGAGGGTTCGGTGGTTCCGGTTCTCATCCTGACGGACCACAAGAATCTGACCTACCTTTCTGAGGCCAAGAGATTGACACCACGTCAGGCCAGATGGGCTCTGTTCTTGTCACGTTTTAATTACGTGGTCTCCTACCTACCCGGTTCCAAGAACATCAGAGCGGATGCCTTATCACGGCAGTACTCCGAGCTGTCCGGGGAGGAGTCGATTCCGACTTCGGTCATACCTCCGAATCAGATCCTGGCCGCCATTCGCACCAGCCTGACCTCTCCCCTGGGTGAGCAGATTTTGGCGGCTCAATCTGGTGCTCCCTCTGGGAGACCCAACGGCAGGTGTTTTGTGCCTGAGGAGTTGCGCACTCGGTTGTTGCGAACCTACCATAACTCCAAGGCCGCGGGGCATCCTGGAAAGAATCAGCTGTCCTGGGCTGTTTCACGTCTGTTCTGGTGGCCTTCTCTACGTTCCGACATCGCCGCATATGTGGCGGCATGCTCCGTTTGTGCCCAGAGTAAGTCCCCTTGGCACCTTCCGTTGGGCCTTTTGCAACCCATAGCCACCGGGGAGCGCCCATGGTCACACCTGGGGATGGATTTCATTGTGGACCTCCCTGCATCCCGAGGCCGTACGGTCATTCTCATGATTGTGGATCGGTTTTCCAAAATGTGCCACTGTGTTCCTCTCAAGAAGTTACCCTCTGCACAAGAGTTGGCCACGATTTTCGCCAGGGAGGTCTTCCGGTTGCACGGTTTGCCCAAGGAGATTGTGTCGGATCGGGGGAGTCAGTTTGTGTCCAGGTTCTGGCGCGCCTTTTGCTCCCAGTTGGGGATTCATCTCTCTTTCTCCTCGGCCTACCACCCTCAGTCCAATGGGGCCGCAGAACGATCCAATCAGGCCTTGGAGCAATTCCTTCGTTGCTATGTCTCCGATCACCAAGACAATTGGGTTGACCTCCTGCCTTGGGCTGAGTTTGCCAGGAACACGGCGGTGAACTCTTCCTCTGGGACGTCTCCCTTCATGGCCAATTATGGGTTCCAACCTGCCGTGTTACCGGAGGTATTCTCTCCCCAGGATATTCCGGCTGTGGAGGATCACCTTTCCGTCCTACGTGCTTCTTGGGTACAGATCCAGAGGTCCCTTGAGGTCTCTGCGCAGCGCCAGAGACTCCAGGCTGATCGCAGACGAGCGCCCGCTCCTTCCTACCAGGTCGGAGACCGTGTATGGTTGTCCACCCGCAACCTCAACCTTCGAGTGCCCACTCCCAAGCTGGCGCCTCGCTTTGTTGGTCCCTTCCGAGTGCTTCGCAGGGTAAACCCGGTAGCCTATGCCCTTGCGCTTCCTCCTGGCATGCGGATCTCCAACGTGTTTCATGTCTCCCTGTTGAAGCCATTGGTGTGTAATCGTTTCACTTCCTCGGTTCCTCGGCCCCGTCCGGTCCAAGTGGGCAATTGGGAGGAATATGAGGTGAGCAATATCCTGGACTCACGCCTGGTCCGCGGTCGGTTGCAGTTTTTGGTCCGTTGGCGTGGTTATGGTCCAGAGGAGCGTTCCTGGGTTCCCTCCGCAGATGTCCATGCTCCTGCTTTGCTCCGAGCCTTCCACGCACGCTTCCCTCAGAAACCGTTCCTTACTCCGCGGAGGAGGGGCCCTTGAGGGGGAGGTACTGTCATGGTCTTACCTTCTTACTGTTCTCCTTCGTTTGACATGTGCTGGCGGCCATCTTGGTTTCTGGGTTTCTTGTAGCCTCCCACCCTGCGGCTTCTCCTTCCCACTGGGAGGAGCTGGATGCCTAGCTCATATATATAGGAGGTCTGTGGCTTCAGTTCCTTGCTTGGTCCTCCTGTGTTCACATGCTTCTAAGACTGCTGCTGCTTCTGGTTCCTGATCCTGGCCTCGTCTGACTACCCCGTTGGTTCCTGATCCTGGCTTCGTCTGACTACCCCGTTGGTTCCTGATCCTGGCTTCGTCTGACTACCCTGCTGGTTCCTGATCCAGGCTTCGTCTGACTACCCTTCTGGTTCCTGACCTCTGTCTACGCAAGACCCTGCTTCGGTTTAGCCATCCGTTTGGACTTTTGCTTACAGCTTGATTTTCAATAAAGCCTTCTTATTTCCACTTATCTCTTGTTGTACGTCTGGTTCATGGTTCCATAACACTTCTGCACTTTTCTATAACTTCTGCTTTGTGGGGAGAGACTAGCTGAGGAGGAATGGCTTCTCCTAGGTCTCTGGACTTAAATCACAGAGAGATTCTCAGGGTATGCTTTCTTCCTGGAACTCTGGAGGTTGTCTGCAATTTCTGCTTCGTCATCCAGCTGAGGCTGAAGGTGCTCAGACTGGAAATATGACCAAGTCTCAGCCAAAACTTGATCCTTGCTTGCTTCCCTATGCAGGGGGATCTCCTGAATGCTATCACACAGACTTCCCCAAGCAGGAGGGAGGCTACACTGACTCTAACTTCCTTCTCCACCCGTGCTGCAGGATGTGGGAACTGCCCACTTCGCTCACAGAGGGGGAGCTAAGCTGGAATAATCCATTCCAGCCTAGATTCACTAAACTGGGACTAGTACCCTGCCAACGTGTTGCTGCCACCTACTGGTAACCAGGCAAATTACAGAAACAATTACATTTAACATGGTTTTATGCACATTTGTGGAAGACACATCTGATGACAGTATTAAGCTCTTAGAAGATAGAAGCGCGGTAGAGGCGTGTAGTAACGCAACTCTGGGGTGTTACAGATGTAGCACAGGTAATGTCGCTGTCACCATCGGCAAAAAAATTAAATTTAATGTCACTGATATTTTGGATGCGCAAACGTTATACAGGAGATGTAGCAGGTAATGTTGCTGCTGTCACCAGTAGCCAAACAATTGCATGCAATTTAGCGCAATTTAGCGCACGTTGTGCTAATATATTTCGCAGCCAGATAAAGCAATAGTCCTTAAAAGGACTGTTGGATCTCTAACACCTTTCAACACTCAAAACTCCCTAAAACAATAGCACCCGATGACGCGTTCCGGCCAGCCAATCACTGTAATGCCAGTAACCAACATGGCATTACAGTGAGTGGCACTACTTCCCGGCACGTTTATTGGCTGCATAGCACCCAACAAATGTGCGGGGAGGAGACTCGAGCATCACGCTCAAGCACATGCGGTGTTTGGTTGAACACTGCGATGTGCCGAGCATCGCGATGACCGAGTGAAAAAGGTGTTCGGCCGAGCATGCTCGCCCAACACTAGCACTTACATGATGCAGTTTGGCAATTTTCTTGGCCGAGATAACGCTATCGATGAGCTGGATGATGCTGTTTCTCTTTTCCTGGGAAATCTTCTTCATGGCTGCTCCTGGATTGCAACCATTGACCTTTTGCTTGGGAATCAACCTAATAACACACTAAGCTATTAGGGAATGTGAGAACAGGTTGTAATTTGTAATATACAAGAAGAAAAAGATTCTTCCACCACCAGGAGCAAAACAGTAACAGCGCAGTTATATGACAAGAATCTGCAGAACTAATCATATGCTAAATAGTTGCAAGTCCAATTTATGTATGAGATATCTAAGATGATTGTCTATAAAGTGATGGTAAGCTCACGTTTGAAGCCGTACTGGATGGTGAGATATGAAGCCTCAAAGTCAAAAGTTCAAAACATTGTTACCCTTTTGCTCGTCAGTGTATTATTGTCCACATTATGGACAAGGATAGGACAGTCATAAGCACTAATGTCATTTAATTTTAAGAATTCGTCTAAACCCTTTTTAAAACTGTCCACTGTTCCTGCTGTGACCACGTCCTGAGGAAATCTATTCCACAGAGTCACAGTTCTTACAGTAAAGAAGCTTTGAGACCTCTGAATACTGAACTTTTTCCTCTCCAGTCGGAGGCAGTGCCCCCTTGTCTTTTGTGGTGATTTTACATGGATCAGCTTTTCACCAAATTTTTTGTATGGCCCATTTATATATTTGTATAGGTTAATCATGTACAGTATCTTCTCAAGACTAAATACATTAAATTCTTTTAATCTTTCCTTATAACTAAGACCCTCCAGCTGCAGAACGTCCTTTCTATGGACGAGGGCCCAGAACTGAACTGCATATTCCAGATGAGGCCAACGCTTTCTAAAGTCGTTATATTATCTGTCCTGCAAGACCATGTCCTGCTAGCTTTAGAAGCAGCTGATCGACAACTTTGTTAGTGAAGCTGCCCACTTCTTTGACTCTGCATCAGACTGGCTTAGCTAATGAACCGAACCGGACAGGGTGAGGGGAGGAAGCTGGGGTCTACTAGTCCACCTCCGCAGACCTCAGCCGGTGGCGACAGTGTGATAGTAACATAGTAACATAGTACATAAGGCCGAAAAAAGACATTTGTCCATCCAGTTCGGCCTGTTATCCCGCAAGTTGATCCAGAGGAAGACTCCTCTCTAGTAGCTATAGCCTGTAATATTATTACACTCCAGAAATACATCCAGGCCCCTCTTGAATTCCTTTATTGTACTCACCATCACCACCTCCTCAGGCAGAGAGCTCCATAGTCTCACTGCTCTTACCGTAAAGAAGCCTTTTCTATGTTTGTGTACAAACCTTCTTTCCTCCAGACGCAGAGGATGTCCCCTCGTCACAGTCACAGTCCTGGGGATAAATAGATGATGGGAGAGATCTCTGTACTGACCCCTGATATATTTATACATATTAATTAGATCTCCCCTCAGTCGTCTTTTTCTAAAGTGAATAACCCTAATTTTGATAATCTTTCAGGGTACTGTAGTTGCCCCATTCCAGTTATTACTTTAGTTGCCCTCCTCTGGACCCTCTCCAGCTCTGCTATGTCTGCCTTGTTCACAGGAGCCCAGAACTGTACACAGTACTCCATGTGTGGTCTGACTAGCGATTTGTAAAGTGGTAGGACTATGTTCTTATCACGGGAATCTATGCCCCTTCTGATGCAACCCATTATCTTGTTGGCCTTGGCAGCAGCTGCCTGACACTGGTTTTTGCAGCTTAGTTTGCTGTTTATTAAAATTCCTAGATCCTTTTCCATGTCAGTGTTACCGAGTGTTTTACCATTTAGTATGTACGGTTGACTTGCATTTTTCCTTCCCATGTGCATAACTTTACATTTATCAGTGTTAAACCCCATCTGCCACTTATCTGCCCAAGCCTCCAGTCTATCCAGATCCCTCTGTAGTAGTATACTGTCCTCATCAGTGTAAATTACTTTACACAGTTTAGTGTCATCTGCGAAAATTGACACTTTACTATGCAAGCCTTCTACAAGATCATTAATAAATATATTGAAGAGAATAGGGCCCAATACTGACCCCTGAGGTACTCCACTAGTGACAGTGACCCAATCTGAGTGTGTACCGTTAATAACCACCCTCTGTTTTCTATCCCTCAGCCAGTTACTTACCCACATACAGATGTTTTCTCCCAGTCCGAGCATTCTCATTTT
The DNA here is from genome assembly GCF_014858855.1 of Bufo gargarizans. Taxonomy (NCBI): domain Eukaryota; kingdom Metazoa; phylum Chordata; class Amphibia; order Anura; family Bufonidae; genus Bufo; species Bufo gargarizans. The sequence continues at coordinate 2,211 of NW_025334667.1, read as the reverse complement.
ATATACTAACCTTTTATGTGGTACAGTGTCAAATGCTTTGGAGAAGTCCAGATATACGACATCCATTGATTCGCCGCTGTCAAGTCTAGAACTTACCTCCTCATAGAAACTGATTAAATTAGTCTGACATGACCGATCCCTCACGAAGCCATGCTGATATGGCGTTATTTGCTTATTTCTGTTGAGATGCTCTAATATAGCATCTCTCAGAAAACCTTCAAACAGTTTACCCACAACAGATGTTAAACTTACCGGCCTATAGTTTCCAGGCTCTGTTTTTGGCCCCTTTTTGAATATTGGCACCACATATGCCATGCGCCAATCCTGTGGGACATTCCCTGTCAGTATAGAGTCTGCAAATATCAGAAATAAGGGTCTGGCTATGACATTACTTAATTCCTTTAGGATACGGGGGTGTATGTCATCCGGTCCTGGCGATTTGTCTATTTTAATCTTTTTAAGTCGCTGATGTACTTCTTCCTGGGTCAGACAGGACACTTTTAATGGGGAATTTATTTTTGCATTTTGCATGTCATCTGACAATTTATTTTCCTCAGTGAATACATTGGAGAAAAAAATATTTAACAGCTTTGCTTTCTCCTCATCGCTCTCTGCGACTTCCCCCTCATTACTCTTTAAAGGGCCGACACCTTCAGATTTATACTTTTTAACATTTATATAATTGAAGAACATTTTAGGGTTAGTTTTACTCTCTTTGGCAATTAATCTCTCGGTCTCTAGTTTGGCCGCTTTTATTTGTTTTTTACATGTTCTATTTTTTTCCTTATAGTTTTTCAGTACTTCCGTGCTCCCCTCCTGTTTCAGTGAATGATATGCTTTCTTTTTGTCATTTATTGCTTTCTTTACAGTTCTATTTATCCACATTGGTTTCTTTTTGTTCCTTAACCTTTTATTACCATACGGTATGTACCTCTCACAATGAGATTTTAGGATGTTTTTAAAGATATCCCATTTTGTGGCTGTATTTTTATTTTTGAGGACTTTGTCCCAGTTAGTTTGGCCTATGGCCTCTCTTAGTTGGCTAAATTTAGCTTTTTTGAAGTTTGGTATTTTTGTTCCTCCCTGTAGAAACGCTCTTTTGAATGATAATTGGAAGGTTATTACTTTGTGGTCACTATTTCCCAGGTGTCCCCCAACCTGCACGTCTGTTGTTCTGTCCGGCCTATTGGTTAATACTAAGTCCAGTATGGCCGTCCCTCTAGTCGGGTCCTGAACCAGTTGGGAGAGGTAATTGTCTTTGGTTATTGCCAAGAACCTGTTTCCTTTATGAGATATACAAGTTTCAGTTTCCCAGTCTATATCTGGGTAGTTGAAGTCCCCCATAATAACCACCTCATTATGATTTGCCGCCTCGTCTATCTCGTTTAGTAATAGATTTTCTGTGGACTCTGGTATATTAGGTGGTTTATAGTAAACTCCTATTAGTAATTTATTGTTGTTTTTAGCTCCATGTATCTCTACCCACACTGACTCCACATGTTCATGTCCCTCACTTATATCTTCGCGGAGTGTGGGCTTTAGACCGGACTTTACATAAAGGCAGACCCCTCCCCCTCTCCGATTTTGACGATACTTTCTAAACAGACTGTAACCTTGCACATTAACCGCCCAGTCATAGCTATCATCCAGCCATGTCTCAGTGATGCTCTGGGCAATGTTCTGCTGGGAAACCTTGGGTCCTGACATCATGTAGATGTGACGCATACAGGGCTTTTTTTCTCAGAGAAAAGGTGGTGGAACTCACCCCCCCCCCTCCCCTGGCCACGCCCCTACCCACCCCTAGGACCGCCCCCTAAAACCGCCCCTTTAGAGAACAGGGATGCAAGTAAAATTTGAGTGGGGTTTTAAAAGTCCAGCCCAGCAAAGAAACCCCCCAGATGGGGATGGCACTGTTAATGGGGGATCTGTGGATGGCACTGTTATGGGGGATCTGTGGATGGTATCCACAGATCCCCCATCCTATAACAGTGCCATCCACAGACCCCCCCATCCTATAACAGTGCCATCCACAGACCCCCCACCCCATAACAGTGCCATCCACCGACCCCCCCACCCCATAACAGTGCCATCCACAGACCCCCCCACCCCTTAACAGTGCCATCCACAGACCCCCCCACCCCTTAACAGTGCCATCCACAGACCCCCCCCCACCCCATAACAGGTGCCATCCACACACCCCCCCACCCCATA